>NC_069780.1:188053557-188356588 GCF_027406575.1 Nycticebus coucang
AGGTTGGCCCATCCCTCTGTGTTGACTTGTGTGGAAGAACCACACGGACTCGGCAAGGCTTGTGTTCTATCTGCAGCCTCTTTTAGAAGCTGCTTTAGACCATCCCCTCTGGGCAGGAAATTGTGCCCTGCTGGCATCTTGCATGGAGGGTGGTGAAAATTGCTTGGTCATAGTGACTGGACACGCTCACCAGGTGTGTCCTTTCGCCTGAGGCTCCTGTGAAAGGCCAGGAAGCTCTCAGGCTGGCTGAGAGAGCCAACTCCTCCAGGGCAGCAGGGGCCCTCAGAGCCACCCTCCCCAGACCCATGTGCCCAGGTGCCCCCTCGTCCTGTGCCAGCCTATCCAGTGGGGACGGTGCCCTGCCGGGTGGCCTCACCATTTCCCAGGGATAGGTTACCAGCCGGCTGCCAGAGGCTGAGCACCTGTGGTTGTAAACCCCACAACGGCCTGGTGCCGGATGGCCTCTTCACTGCAATCAAAGTTGGTCTTCATGCCCAACTGCTTTTCCTTTCTGCTGAGCTAGAATCACTAATTTAGCAAGTTCTTAATCAATGTAAGCAAATGAATGAGTCCAAACCATTCTGAAACTAAGATCCATCAACACCTACATTTTCCAGAACCATTGTTCCAGACTTCTTTGTAGGGCAGGAGCCGTGGGACCCCTCTGCCGACTGGTCCATCTTCCCCGAGTGGTTGAAAACAAGGAATGCCCGGAAGATCGATAAGTAAGTTAACGTCGGATATGGCCGTGTGAGTGGTGTGGCCCAGAGGGAAGAGAGCCACCCGCACCCCTATCCACACCCCTGGGTAGGACATCTCAGGGCTGCAGCTGAGTCTTCTTGAAACCTAAAGGACAAAAGTTCCAAAGCTCAAGAGGCGGGTCCAGCGAGCTCTCCTGCCACCCCAGCATGCTGTGTCCCTGATGTACAGGGGAACCTAGCCAAGGTCACAGCTATGCTGATTAACCCTTCAGCAGTTCAGAGAGCCAGCAGCCCTTTTTCCCCTCTTTCCCTACCCTCCTGGCTGCAGGGCCAGTGGAGAAGAGCAGAAAAAAGAAACTAAATCAAATTCCAGTAACATTACTGCTAAGCTGGTCAGGAACCATGGCCACTCCCACCCCTAGGCTAGACCCAATCCCTCTCCAACCCTGGAGGGAGACCTGCCTGACCAGGATTGCTCTTGTGGGGGTCCAAGGACCACTAGGGGAGGAGGGATGGAGGGAAGGAATCCCCTGGGCTGCAGCCTTTGACTGCATTTGTCCTGCCCAGTCTAGGAGGATCAGGGCTGCCAGCTGCCTGTCAGATCCCCTTCCTTCTGTCTGGAGGTCTCAGTACAGAGGAAGAAAGAGGCCAGGAATGTTCTCTAAGGACAAGTTCTTCCTGCACACAAAAGCCTAAGCCCAGGGAAAAAGGGTTCCCCCAACACTGGCCACTGGTGCCGTTTCTTCCCAAGTCTTCTCTCCATCATCTGACTCCCTCCCACTGTGCACATGAACCCCAGGACTGATCAACATTGGCCTTCTGTTTGATAAGCTGCCCCCAAGCCCAGGCCAGGGGGACTGCTAATAACGTGGCCTCCCATCTGTGGCCATTCTGTCCCTGGAACTCTCCGCTGCCTTCTATGGTGAGAGTGCCCTGAATTTCTCAGCTCTCTGGTCCAACGCTGGAGCAGCTGGCCTCCCTCTCTTGGTGTGGTGGATGCTGGGCAGCTTCTCTCTCCCCATCCTGTGTCAGCTCTGCAGGGGCCTCTGGTGTCATCAGCTCCACCTAATTCCAATCACCCATTCACTGGGGGCCCAGAATCTTCCCTGATTTGGCTGCCACTTTCTAGGGGCTGATACAGAATAGCCGTGCTTGGCGGCTCAGGCCTGGGTCCCCTTAGGGGAGAGGCTGTAGCTGCCTTTGGGGCTGTCAGCCTGGCTGAGTACCCAGGACTGTGAGTATTGGAAAGTATTGGCCTCAGTGCTACAAGTAGGAGACCGGGGCTAGATGCTGTAGTACTGCTCCTGCCTGGTGAAGCCCTGACCATAGAGCAGATGAGACCAAATGTGAGAGGCTGCCTGATTTGCCCTAGGGAAGGAAGGACCTATTTCCCCTGCTGGGAGAGCTGCCTGCAGACAGCCTCTGGCTCTCCGTGGGGCTGCTCCTAGGATGCCTGCTGCCTTGCCTGGTCTGTCCCACCTGGGAGCCTTCATCCAGTGAGTGGTCACTGTTGGAGCGTGAAGGCCCAGCTCACTCGCCCCTACGCCCCTAACTGAGGTGACCTCGAGGGCCGTGCTAGTTCTGGAGCTCCCCTGTGCACTGTGGCTGAAGCTCAGCCCCATGTCTTTGCCAGCCCTGCTCTCCCTGCCCAGACTGGACCCTCAGAGGGCCTGAGGAAGCCGCCTGCAAGCCACTCTCCAAATCCACATTGGCTTCACAGGGACCCAGCCCACTACCCCCTAAAAAACGAAGCAAGACGTTAAAAGTACATTGGGGTAGTGCCTGTGGCTCAGTGAGTGGGGTGCTGGCCTTATATACTGAGGGTGGTGAGTTCAAACCCAACCCTGGCCAAACTGCAACAATAAAAAAAATTAAAAAAAAAAAAAAAGTACGTTGGGAAAGGAAACACAGGAGAACTAGAAAGGTGATGGCGTTGAGAACACTAAGTTCAGCTTTGCCTGCGTGGGTGGCGTGGGCGGGGAGAATGGGTAGGACGCTTTGCTGTTTTCTGAGAAGCTTGCTAGGTCTCCCCTTCGTCTGTGGGCACAGATCAGAGTGCCTGGTGCAGGTAGGGATCAGAGACTCTTCCACAGGGGAAAAGGAAAGCCACAAAGTTAATTTCTTAAATTAACATGTTAACTGCTTTGTGAGTTGTGTTTAACTCACTCTAGTTTTGAGCCTGAGATCTGGTGAGGCATGGAACCCGTGCTCATTGTTTTTGCTGTCAATCAGCTTGTCTCCCCCACCTCCTATCCCCTGCTCCAGCTACCTGCCAACGCGCCATGGGTGCTGGCCTGTGTTCTCTGATCACCGTGACTCCCAGTTGCACATTTTGCTTGCATGTTTGCCTTGTGGCTGTTTGAACAAAGCTGATATGATAGTATGTGGTGATATGACATTGTTGCACATAATTAGGGATATGATTCATCCAGGACCACCCAAGATCCATTCCAAATGCAACTAACTATTAATACTAATTTTTCATTAAATTAGAAAGGATTGTTTTGTTTTTGAAGTTTTTATTCCGTTTTCATAATAAAATACCATGGCCCCAAGGAGAAAAGATTTTTCTAGTGTAGCAGTCAGTGTGTTAAAATGAGGCAGAAAATGGAAACAATAACTTTGAAAATAGAAGTCCTAGTATCATTCTCGCTGTCTTCTCTTTGCAAGGACAGAAAACCCATCCTGAATGCTTACTGCTTAGGGGATAAAGAGATGTATTGGTTTATAGAACTGAAAGCTTTTTGGCTTTAAGCAGTTTGGTCCATAGCTTAAAAATATCCCCAGGAGTCATCCCCTCAGCATCTCTCAGCTCTATTTCCTGTATGCTGACTCCATTCTCAGCTCTTGACTCTTGGTGACAAAGTGGGTGGAGTAATTCCAGCCTTCTGTTGGCCTCAAGTCTTACTTTGTCCCCTTATTTTTAATTGGGTCAGAAGTCCATCCTTGAACCAGTCATTGTGTCTAGGAGATTGCTGTGCTTTGATTGGCCAGGCCTGAGTCATGTACTTTTTTCATGGAACTGAGGCCAGAGCCACCCAACTATGTGGACTGAGCATGGGGAAAGGCTGTTCATCCAAAAATCTTGGTGTTCCCAGAAGAGCAAGGAACAGATGGGAAGCAACTAAAGGAACAGATCAGAAGCAACTAAAGGAGCATAGTATTCACTTAAGTCAAAGAATATTTATGGAAATTCCTTCTTCCTTCTTCCCACCAGTTAAGGCAGTTAGTCCTAAGATCAAAGCATTCAAGAAAAAATTTAAAACAAAAAAAGGTTGAAAACTATTATTTGCTACATTTTATTTCGCAGGATTACTTAAATACTGCACTTATAACATGAAAATAATGGCTTGCACATGGTGGTATGATACACGTTTAAATGTATTCACAATTATGTCTAAAGGAAAAAGTAGGTGCTATAGAATTGCTTTGTATTTACATTTTAAAAATTGCAAACATACAGAATTTCTTCTTTATCAGATTAAACAGAACTTTCTGGGCTGACCCTGCAGCCCTTCTTCCACTTTGGTTCACTGCTCCTAGTTGAAAATGTGGTCTGAATTCCAGACATCAATTTGCAGATGGCCCATTTGCCAGAGGGCTACTGTTCTTGATGCCTGGTGTTCCCGGGGCTTAAATAGTCCTGATGGTTTTCCAAATTTTGCTCCACTCTTTAGGGTGGGAGATGAGCGATGCAGAGTTGGGAGTTACAGGGAGAGAATGAATGTGTGCAGGCAGAGTATTTGGGGTAGCAGTTATAGTTATGGCTTGTGCCTGCCGGAGGACAGAGGACCCTAGGGCATGCAGCAGATTGTGGACCAGATTGTGGCCCGAGGTCTTCTGAGCCATGCTGTGGACTCTGGCTTTTGTCCTGAAGAAAGCTGGTCAGATCTGTGTTTTGGAAAGAGCATCACATGCCTGCAGCTTTCGGGCAGCTGGAGGAGGGCTGGGTTTGGCACAAGACCAGCTGGGGTGATGCGACCTGCTGGGGTGATGCATCAGTTGGGCAGGAGGTAGTGAGGATGGAGCTCCAAAAATAAGACCATAGTCAGGTATTGTGGCAGGCACCTGTAATCCCATTTACTCAGGAGGCTGAGGCAAGAGAATTGCCTAAGCCCAAGAGCTGGAGGTTGCTGTGAGCTGTGATGCCACTGCACTCTACCGAGGGCAACAAAGTGAGACTCTGTCTCAAAATAAAATAAAATAAAAAAAAATAAGATCCTTTGACAACTTCAGAGTAATGATTGTGATATAGCCCTGTTATCAGCACAGGCCCTGAGGGGTTCACAAAATAACCCTGGATTCTTGAACACTTTTTCTTTCTCTTCTAGAGAGGTTGACGCTGTCTTGAGGTATCTGAAAGAACAGTGTCAAGCCCAGAAAATTGGCGTCGTGGGATTCTGCTGGGGTGGAACTGCTGTCCATCATTTGATGATAAAATACTCCGAGTTCAGGGCCGGGGTCTCCATTTATGGTATATCCGCCTTGTGCATTCTTTACACAATGAAAAGGAGAAATGGTTGAGCGGCAGGTTATTACCACAAACCTCTTCCACCCAGTGCTACACAAAATAATAGTGCAGAGAGGACCCACATTAAGAAAACTGGCTTTAGAATCTGAAAATTGAGGTGGAAATTTGCAGTGTAGTTAACCAGAGGATGTCACTGAGCGTGAGATCTGGGTCCCAGCAGTACGATTTTGGGCAAATCACTTACCCTGAGTGTTCGTTTTTTCAGCTGCCATGAAGGGGATGGCATTACTTTCTGTGATGATGAATAACAACAATACTTTTAAGGGCAACACCTGTGAAAACATTTTTCTGAGATACGAAATGCTTTTAACTAAACACAAATGCAAACACACACTAAAGACAGAAAGAAAAGGAAAACCCACTTTAAAATGTAAATGGCAACTTAAACATTTTAACCAAAGCAAACCAAAGATATCATTAACAAGGAAATAAGAACATTATATCTCCCCAACAATGAAAAAAAAAAAAAAGAACATTGTATCTGTGTATAGAAATCGCATACTAAGTTTAGGATATAGAAGCATTCAGAACCTCAAAAATGCAAAAATCAAAAAGGCACACAAAATTTTGCCACCTTTTATAACAAATATAGATGCTCCTTTTATAATAAATACAGAACATAAGTTGAAAATATCATAAATGGGGCGGCACCTGTGGCTCAAGGAGTAGGGCGCCGGTCCCATATGCCGGAGGTGGCGGGTTCAAACCCAGCCCCGGCCAAAAACCAAAAAAAAAAAAAAAAAAAAAATCATAAATGGAAAGCATTGAATACCTGAACTATCATAGTTTCGCACGACCTACTCTGGAGGTGCTCAGAACACTTACACACCAACCTAAAGTGAGGCAAAACCATCTAATGCAAAACCTATTTTATAATAAAGTGTTGAATATCTTACGTAATTTATCAAATACTGTACTGAAAGTGAAAAACAGAATGGTCGTATGGGTACTTGAAATAATGGTTTCTGCTGAAGGCATATAGCTTTTGCACCATCATAAAGTTGAAAAATTTTAAGTCAGGACCATCTGTAGTATATTTGTAAGTATGATGGTTCTTTTTAAATTAAATCATAGCTGTGCAATTATGGGGTACAATGTGCTGGTTTTATATGATGGTTCTTATTTGGCTTAATGATTCTGCACTGTGTGGTATTTTTATGTACTTTTAGCAGCTTTTAAAAACACTTTGAATATTGACTTACAGACGAACATACAACCCAGTAAGTGATGCAGAAGCATTGAGACCATAAATGCTGAACATAAAAGAACACGAATTCAGGGAGAGCCCGGTTGCCTCCGGGAACAATGGGGCTGACTGTCAGAAGCCCTTCCAGTCAGCGCCTTTGTGCAAATTGGCAAAAGGAACTGAGGAGCGGACGCCTCCCCGGCGCCACCTTCTGGCCGCTGCTGTGCAGTACGTGAGCGGCGGCCCCGGCAGGACTCTGGCCCGGGAGCATCGGAGCCAAGTGCAGCCACGTAAATGGCTTTGCCTGAGGTGGGAAGGGAGCGTGGACATCTTTTCCGCGGCTGTCTCTCCTAAAGAGGAGTTACTTTTTCTGTGCTGCCGGCAGGAAGTGGAAAAAGTTACCAGTTATTTTTTTCTACCTGTTCTTTTATGTTAAAATGTACTTATTGGAAAACTTCCACTTATTTTCCCATAGAAGTGAGCAGGTTGTTTCCAGACATCATGAGTCGGGCAGAGCACGCTTCTAATTTCAGACCGATTTTAGGCTTCACACTTTTAGGCACGTAGTCTTGTCTGAGCTTGCATACCTGTTCAAATGACCGCTCCTCTTAACAAATGAAGCCAGCCAGTGCACTGAAGCTGTAACCTGGGAGACCCTGTAGACAACAGAAACTTGTAGAATGACAGTTTGAAAACAATAACCTCTTTGTAAATGACAGCACATCCCAAGAAGGGGCATTTCTCTGGCTGCTCCTGTGTGCTTAGGCACCAGGCAGCCCACAGGGTCTAATTCCATTATTTAATGGCCTGATTCCTAGTGAATGGAGTGGACAGGACGATCTCGGTAAACTTTCACAGTAATCCCACTTACGAAAAATTGTTACCAAAAAAAGCTCCCAAGAGACGTATTTTACTTGGAAAAATCAAAGCATATGCATGTAGTTTTCTGAGGCGCGAGTGTGGAAACCGCACTCTCATGGCCCTGTCCTCAATTTTCAGGCATCGTCAAGGATTCTGAAGACATTTATAGTTTAAAGAACCCCACGCTGTTCATTTTTGCTGAAAATGACGTTGTGATTCCACTTGAGCAAGTAAGTTGGCATCTTTTCTGATATATTTAATAGTGTGTTTTGACCTTAAAAGCAAGTGGGGTGGGGGAGAAGTCCTAAAGTTGTCATTTCTTGCTCCAAACATTTTCCAAGATTAACATTTTAAAGATGAGTTTTGACCAAGCAGCTGAGGTGGCTCGTGCCAATAATCCAAGGACTTTGGGAGGCTGAGGCAGGAGGATAGATTTGAGGCTAGGAGTTCATGACCATTCAGGACCATGTATTGGGAACCCCGTCTCCATAAAAAATAAGAAAAATTATCTGGACCGGGGGAGCTATTTGGGAGGCTGATGTGGGAGGATCTCTTGAGGCCAGGAGGATGAGGCTGCATTGAGCTATGAAGACACTGCTGCACTCCAGCCTGGGTGACGAAGGAAGACTGTCTCTTAAAAAATAATAATAAAGATGGATTTTATTAAGTTTCACTCATACGATTCCACTTAGGGTGGAACTGTGGCTCCCACCTAACCCTCAACACAATTACTTAATGCCACATCTTAAGGAAGTGTGATCTGGGTTACCTGACATAGAAACAGGCCCTGCCGGTAATGAAAGAGTTGCCATAAAGTTGACCAGTAAATTGATAAGGAAGAAGCAGAAGAAAAATGTTCAAAAGCAATTAGAAATTATTGTTATTAGTAGCTACTCTATTGAATGTTTTCAAATAATTCTTGTTGTATCATTTTTATACTGTTTTGAAATCTCTCCTTTGTGGATGTAAGCACTGTGTTATAAAATTAAAAGGAAAGAATTCAGTATAGGTATGGAACTTGTTTCTGATTTAAAGCAA
This sequence comes from Nycticebus coucang, assembly GCF_027406575.1. Classification (NCBI taxonomy): domain Eukaryota; kingdom Metazoa; phylum Chordata; class Mammalia; order Primates; family Lorisidae; genus Nycticebus; species Nycticebus coucang. The sequence goes on from NC_069780.1 coordinate 188,061,875, forward strand.
TGATGGTAAATCTCTGTTATGAACACTCACTGAAGATTTGGAAAATAGAAACTACTACTAAAAGGTTGAATTCATACCTCATCATGAAATCTTTTGCATGCCAGGTCTCTTTGCTGACCCAGAAGCTGAAGGAACACTGCAAAGTTGATTATCAAATTAAAACGTTTTCTGGGCAAACTCATGGGTTCGTGCATAGAAAGAGAGAAGACTGTTCACCTGCTGACAAGCCCTACATTGATGAGGCAAGAAGGAATTTACTTGAGTGGCTGAACAAGTACATTTAGTCATAATCAAGTGCAACTTTCCTAAAATAGCTGTTATCCAGAAAACTGTTTTCAAACATTTACATCATTTAATTTTCACTTTATGTAAAATAAATTTAGAAATTCTGAAATTACTTTGTCTGAAACTCAAATTCAGTAGGAATGTTAATGTATGACATAATTGAATTTTGAATGTGCGTATCAAATAAAAATTTGAAAACTAGGTCAGTACCTGGAGAGTTTGAATGCTAAAGTAGTACCCTAATTATTAATAAAAACCTAGGGCTATTCAAGAACCTGGTGACAACTCAACTGTGGCCTCTGGTCTTTAATGAACACATCCTTTAAAATGCTGCAAAGCCCTGCAGAACATGAACTATAAATTGAAGTGGACTAATTGCCCAACTTTACTAGACGTTTATCTTTGTCTTAAGAGAGCAGTGCTTGTCACATTGGTATATTGCAACATGAGAGGTATTGAGATTAGAGTTCCATTGAACTAATTATATCAAGCTAATAAACCTTTTTTTTTTTTTTGAGACAGAGTCGTACCATGTTGCCCTTGTAGAGTGCTGTACCATCACAGCTCACAGCAAACTCCAAGTCTAGGCTTAAGTGATTCTCTTGTCTCAGCCTGAGACTACAGGCGCCCGCCACTACACCCAGCTATTTTTTGTTGCAGTTGTCATTGTTGTTTAGCTGGCCCAGGCTGGGTTTGAACCTGCCAGCCTTTGTGTATGTGGCTGGCACCATAACCACTGTGCTATGGGTGCCGAGCCATAACAACCCATTTTGAAAAATTTTTGTGTTTCCTTCCAAAAAGATAATAGGAAACAGTGGGTTAGAATTAACATCTGTTGTCTCCTAGGCAGAGGTTTTCCAAACGCTGGCATTTCAGGTCCCCAGGGGCCAGGGCTGCATCAGAAGCTCTTGGGTATTCAGTGAGAATGGTTAGGAGTCAGTGAACTTGTGCTTGCACCTACTAGGTGTGTGTGTGTGTGACTTTGAGCAAGTGACTTGGTGCATTTATTTTTCTAATTTGGTCTTCAGGTCTCTCCAGAGAGTGCCTATGAACTCTAACCCTGGCCTGCTGGTTGTGATGTTTACAGCATGCCTTTCCCTGGACACTTTTTTGTCCTGGTGATGGATGGCCTGGTAACTAAGTGTCCAACTGTGACCAGGTGCTCCTCTCCCAGTAAGCTTGTTTGTACTGGCAGAAGCGCTCGTCTGACCTGTTTATTCTGACCAAGCTAGCTCTAGCAGAGTCCTGACCAGGATGGTTACGTTTGGGTGGGTTGGTCCAGTGAGACCCAGAAAACTCAAAGGAGCATATGAAATAACTGAAGCAGTTCATTATTTACAGCCCCCCTGGACCAGCAGAAATGGGGAACCACTCAGGACACTAGTGCCCAACCAGTGGGTGGAAAGCAAGTGAGCAAGGGACCTTAGGGCCCAAGACTTTACTGGGTCCAGGGTGTTACCAAGTAGGTCTCACATGAGTTCTAATAGAGAGATTTAGAGAAAGCAAGCACTAGCTGGGTGGGGTTACGGCATGACCGAGGGGAGTCACCGTGCGTATCAGCAGTCCATGTGGGGTGGGGTCAGAGAGGCTGTCTCTAGCTGCAAGGGGTCACCAGGAAGTAGTGTATGAGCCAGATGTCTGTATTGGGCACCTTGAGGAGCTGGGAAGAGAACAACTGTGCTGAGAGTAACTAAGCCCTGTTTCTGCTATGGTGATGTGTGCTCATTTTTAAGATTCAGCGTAAGAGCAATGAAGGTGAAGGCAAAAAAAAAAAAAAAAAGCAATGTTTTTTTTTCCTCATGTACATTATCTTAACTTTTGTTAACATTAAAGAAAATAAAAACAAGGAAAATTTTAATCATACAGAGGGTGCCAAAAAATGTACACACATTTTAAGAAAGGAAAAAACTGCTATTAAAATTATAATACTCAAGTCACAGTTTACTTCTGCAATTACAAGATGTGCTTAAATGTGACTGGTATTCATCTTTTGTTACTAGTATATATCGAATATTCCAATTTTTCTTAAAACATGTATCCATTTTTTGGCACCCTCTGTATCCATGATTTATCACTTACATTGTATCAGGTATTCTCAGTAACTTAGAAATGAGTTAAAGTAACAGGATGCATAAATATGCAAATATACCATTTTATACCTGGGACTTGAGCATTGGTGGATTTTTGTTACCTGTGAGAGGTCACAGAACCACTTCCCCACAAATACCAAGGGACGACTAATTAAAGGACATTTAACAAACATGATATCCAGCAACTGCAGGAGTTGGGAACACCAGGAAAGTATTGGGTCTTGCATGGGAATGTAGCCTCTGGGTCAGTACCTCAACTTGCTTTTACTACACATGAGGAAAAAATGGGAGCCACAAACAATGGGAAACTTGAGTGATCTGGAACTTACAAACACTAGGAACGTCTGTGAGGCTCATTTTTCAGAAAAGGGTGGAAAGGTTCAGTGGCTTCTCTGATAAAACCATATACTCAGGACCAAACGGTGCTGTGAATTCTCAGTAGCTACCAGTCCATCCATCCTTGTAAAGGAACTCATTCAAACTACCACGTCAGAGGTATGTACCTAGGTGGGTCTGACCTGAATCTAAACTTGAAATGGTTGTATTCTTAAGCTGCACCCAGAATGTAGTAGTACAAATTTTAATAATACTGCTTTAGCCTATTTTATGATTAAATAGGTTGTATACTCAGTAGGTTTTAAGCTTTCAATATTCAAGTGTATAGTTCCACACACAAACACTAGTAGAATGGTGCTAACACTTATCCCTAAATCCACGGGTTATTTAGCAAAACGCCCAATATATTAACATGCAGAGAAACCATAATGACCCAATAGTTAGGACTGGTAAGTGTCCAGGTTTACACGAGAGAGCAACACTGAAGGATGTCACATACACCAATTTAGACGGCAAGAGTTTCCATTTCTAATTCTAGGGAATCTGACCAGATCATGACTCAGTGAAAACATTCTTTCAGAAAATCCAGAGAATCACACACAAGCAATAGCACAATAGGGTAGGGGTATGTTGGGAACTCTGGGGTCAGACTTACCAGGACTGATTTGGCTCTGCCACTTAAATGGTGATGAGATGCTGGCAAATTATCAAAACTCATTTGTAAGATGTGAACAGTAGCAATGTATCTACTTCGCTAGGCTGAGAACTGAAACAATCCAGTTCTCAGAACATGTCCTGGCCCATAGTGAAGGCAATGTCACCGTTAGTTAACCCTGTTTTACTAAGCAGGATTCAATCACTCTCCTTGTACATGGTAATTGCAAGGCATTTCTTCCTGCCCAATCTGCAGGTTCTCCCTCATTTTCTACAATTCACTCTAATCTGCACTTATTTTGTTTCTCTGATAAAACTGGGTTCTTGATACTGGAGAAAATTAAAAAACAAACAAACAAACAAAAAAAAACAACTGCCCTTCTACGCACTTGCTGATGGGACACCTCTGTACATAAACTGACTCGAGTTCAGGGTGGGGTTGGGACCAGAGGCTCACGCCTGTAATCCTATCACTCTGGGAGGTCAAGGTGGGTGGACTGCCTGAGATCACAGGTTTGAGACCTCAGCTCTAAAAATAGCTGGGAGTTGTGGCGGGCACCTGTAGTCCCAGCTATTCAGAAGGCTGAGGGAAGAGAATTGCTTGAGCCCAAGAGTTTGAGGTTGCTGTGAGATATGAAGACATAGCATTCTACTGATGGTGACAAAATGAGACTCTATCTCCAAAAAAACCCCCCAAACAACCCACCCCCCCACAGCTCTCAACATTATAACACCTTAGTTACATCAGAGTAGCCCAGTAATAGCATAATTCTATGGAAATGCTCATTTATGATGGATCTCTACAACCAAAGGGCCTACCTATTCGGATAGGAATTAAATCAAGCCCACATTCCATTTCATACTAAAGCAAACCTTGACGACTCAATGTTTAAGCTGTTAAGATAATTCCTACAGGTTATTTACAAACAAATGTACTCAAACCCCTTCAATTAAGGCAGCATTTAATTAATGTTACCATAAATGTTTCTCAAACCTGAAAAGATGATAAAGGTTGTTCAAAGATTCTTTAATACAACGAATACAAAAGTGTGTGACCCCCACAATTACACAGCTTGGAACAAGTGAAACTATGGTTACCAAATAGCTACTTTTATTATAACATCTACAGTGTCTGAAAAAGGATGTAATAATAAATAACTGTAGATGCATCACAAGATACCCATCACAATAGCGGCTCTCACTACGTGTTATACTAGTTTTTTCTTTTTACTCTTCAGATTCTCCAGGCTTACGAATGTCATCAATCTTCAAAATCATTCTAACCATTTGTGTTGCAAGCGATATCTGTTGCTTTTTGCCAATCAAAGTTTCTATGACATGTTGTTGCTTCATATCTGCAAAACACAAGAAAATCAATTACCCTAAAACAGCATACATATTTATATCAATAACCTGCTCTGATGTTGATTTATGGAATCACAAACTTAAGAAATACCAAGGAGGAGGATGTTAATCTTAGTTAGATTAAATTTTCAGATGAATGTGATTTCATTACTTTCAAGGACATTCTGAAATTTGAACCCGGTTAAGCTATTGGGGAACTGAAGGGAGGGGAGGAGGCTAGTCTTCCCAATGATTAGCTGAAAGGTGAAACTTTCAGTGACATCTCATCCCACAACGTAACCATGCCCTAACTAGTAAATCTGAAGTAAAATTATATTGTACTTGAAATGTAAAATATTTCCAAGACCCAGAAATGCTAAATTTTAGTACAACCAGGCATTTAAGTAAAAACATTAAATATTTGTCTGACAGGGCAACGCCTATGGCTCAGTGAGTAGGGACCCGGCCAAACTGCAACAAAAAAATAGCCGGGCATTGTGGTGGGTGCCTGTAGTCCCAGCTACTCAGGAGGCTGAGGCAAGAGAATCGCCTAAGCCCAAGAGCTGGAAGTTGCTGTGAGCTATGACGCCACAACACTCTACTGAGGTGACAAAGTGAGACTCTGTCTCTAAAAGAAAAAAATTTTTTTTGTCTGATGAAGAGTTACTTTTATTAAGACCTTGGGATATTGAGTATGAAAAGTAGAATATACCTATGCAGTTCTAAGATTCTGTGATTACAGAACTCCAGATATGGCTTAATTAGTATAGAAATCCCTAGGACCACTGTTTCAATCAGCTAAACCTATCCTACCTTTTCAGCAGCTGAACTACGCAAGGGATTATAGCCGTTAGAGTCGATCACATTTAGAAAACGCAATCTGCAGACAGAACCATATAGTAACTAAAAGTCCATTTCAGAACTGTTTTATATGTAAAGTATACTTAAAATAAGATAGCTTCATAGCATATACCACAGTAATGTAATACATAATCATTCAATTTAAATAAAAATCATAGCCCTATAGAAGAATCATGACAGTTCCTCACCATTCGTGCCCTTGTGCAAACAGTCAATTCCAAGAGCAGGGTTCATCTCCTTCACTTGTCTGGCTCGAACTTCAGTCATAGTCTGGATAGGATTCATGCCACTGTTTTCAGAAAGGGCCATGGGGATGACCTCCAGTGCGTCCGCAAATGCTCTCATGGCATACTGCTCCAAGGTTGGGCACTAGAAGGGCACAAGTGATAAGCACACTTGGCAGAACCAGACAAAACCTCCAGCAGCAACTGGGAAATACAATTCTTGTTCTATACTTTGAAAGGGTGAGTTTTAAGAATAAGCTAACAGAATACTGAAAAGTCACTACAGAATAAGGATACAGGGCATACATGTGAAAAATGTGTCAGAACAAAGCAATACTTACTGCTTTAAGTTATAGTATCACATTAATTTGCATTTCAAATACCATTAAGACTGCAGAGATTTATTACTATTTCAAGGATGCAATGGTTAGAAACAGCTGAGGAATTCTAGTGTAGGATAACCCAAACCTGAGTACACAGAGGGGTCCTACAGCTCAGATGCGTTGTTCATTATGAGTCCAGCCCCCCAATCTCCCCACCAGAGATGCCTCTTTCACTCATCTTTACACGAGCATCATGAATGTCACCTTATCTGCCTCTCGGCTAACTGCCAGGGCACACGATATCTCAGCAGCCCCTCCTCCATACACCACACGATTATCACGGATGAGATTTCGGATGACACACAGAGCATCATGAAGGGATCGTTTTGCTTCCTCAATGATCTGGGAAAAATAGTTTTTCCAAATTAATGTGGTTAAAAAACAAAGACCATATGATTCTCTCAATTGACGCAGAAAAAGCTTGATAGTATCCAGCATCCTTTCATGATCAGAACAATTAAGAAAACAGGCATAGAAGGGACACTTCTTAAACTGATAGAGGCCATCTATAGCAAACCCACAGCCAGTATCATATTGAATGGAGTAAAACTGAAAACATTTCCACTCAGATCAGGAACTAGGCAAGAATGCCCACTGTCTTCACTGCTATTCAACATAGTAATGGAAGTCTTAGCCATTGCTGTCAGGCAAAAGAAGGCGATCAAGGGTATCCAAATAGGGTTAGGAGATCAAACTCTCACTCTTTGCTGATGATATGATCCTATACCTGGAAAATCCCAGGGACTCAACTAAAAAACTCTTAGAAGCGATTAAGGAATAAGCGATTAAGTAGTGTCTCAAGATACAAAATCAATACTTACAAAATAAGTAGCTTTTATATATGCCAACAATAGTCAAGCTGAAAATACAGTCAAGGACTCTATTCCTTTTACAGTAGTGCCAAAGATGATGAAACATCTGGGAATTTGCCTAACAGAGGACATGAAAGATCTCTAGAAAGAGAAACTCAAGAAGAGAAATAGTTGAAGTTGGGTGGTGCCTGTGGCTCCAGCTACTCGGGATGCTGAGGTAGGAGAATCGCCTAAGCCCAAGAGCTTGCTGTGAGCTGTGACGCCACAGCACTCTACGGGAGGCAACAAAGTGAGACTGTCTCTTCAAAAACAAAAACAAAAAAAAAGAAATAGCTGAAGATGGTAACGAATGGAAAAACATACCATGCTCATGGCTGGGAAGAATCAACATTGTTAAAACGTCTATACTACCTAAAGCAATCTACAAATTTATTTATTCATTTATTTGTTTTTGAGACAGAGCCTAAAGCTATCGCCCTCGGTAGACTGCTGTGGCATCTCAGCTCACAGCAACTTCCAACTCCTGGCTTAAGCGATTCTTTTGCCTCAACCTCCCAAGTAACTGGGACTACAGGCACCCACCACAATGCCCAGCGTTTTTTTTTTTTTTTGGTTGTAATTGTCATCGTTGTTTGGCAGGCCAGGGATGGATTTGAACCCACCAGCTCTGGTGTACGTGGCTGGTGCCTTGAGCTACAGGCTTAAGCCTTTTTTTTTTTTGTTTGTTTTTTCAGTTTTTGGCCGGGGCCGGTTTTGAACCCACCACCTTTGGTATATGGGGCCGGCACCCTACTCCTTTGAGCTAGAGGTGCTACCCCAACCTACAGATTTAATGCAATCCCTATTAAAGCACCATTGTCATACTTTAAAGAGCTTGAAAAAATAGTGCTTTGTTTTATATAGAATCAGAAAAAAACCTCGAATAGCCAAGACATTACTCAGAAATAAAAACAAATCAGGAGGTATAATGTTACCAGACTTTAGGTTATACTATACATCTATAGTGATCAAAACAGCATGGTACTGGCACAAAAACAGAGAGGTAGACTTATGGAACAGAATAGAGAATCAAGAGATTAACCCAGCGACTTATCGTCATTTGATCTTTGATAAGCCTATCAAAAACATTCAGTAGGGGAAAGACTCCCTATTTAACAAATGGTGCTGGGTGAACTGGCTGGAGACCTGTTGAAGACTGAAGCTGGATCCCCACCTTTCACCATTAACAAAAATCGATTCTCACTGGATAAAAGATTTAAACTTGTGCAGCACCTGTGGCTCAGTCGGTAAGGCGCTGGCCCCATATACCGAGGGTGGCGGGTTCAAACCCAGCCCCGGCCGAACTTAAGGAAAAAAAAAAAAAAAAAGCCGGGCACTGTCGCGGGTGCCTGTAGTCCCAGCTACTCGGGAGGCTGAGGCAAGAGAATCGCTTAAGCCAGGAGATGGAGGTTGCTGTGAGCTGTGTGATGCCACAGCACTCTATCTACTGAGGGCCATAAAGTGAAACTCTGTCTCTACAAAAAAAAAAAAAAAAAAAAAAAGATTTAAACTTAAGACATGAAACTAGGGCGGCACCTGTGGCTCAAAGGAGTACGGCGCCAGCCCCATATGCTGGAGGTGGTGGGTTCAAACCCAGCTCCAGCCAGAAACTGCAAAAAAGACATGAAACTATAAAATACTAGAAGAGAGTGGCAGGGAAAACACTTGAAGAAATCAGCCCGGGAGAATATTTTATAAGGAGGACCCCCCTGGGCAATTGAAGCAACACCAAAAGTCCATTACTGGGACCCGATCAAACTAAAAAGCTTCTGCACAGCCAAGACCACAGTAAGTAAAGCAAACAAACAACCTTCAGAATGGGAGAAGATTTTTGCAGGTTATGCTTCCGACAAAGGTATGATAACTAGAACCCACGGAGAACTCAAACTAATCAATAACAATAACCAACCCCATTTCTACATGGGCAAGAGACTTAAACAGAAACATCTCAGAAGGGTGGCGCCTGTGGCTCAAGGAGTAGGGCGCCGGTCCCATATGCCAGAGGTGGCGGGTTCAAACCCAGCCCCGGCCAAAAAAACAAAAAAAAAACCCACCAGAAACATCTCAGAAGATAGGCACATGGCCTACAAACACATGAAAAAATGCTCATCATCTTTAATCAGAAAAATGCAAATTAAAACTACCTTGAGATATCATCTGACTGCAGTAAGAGTAGCCCACATAACAAAACCCCTAAACTATAGATGTTGGTGTGGATGAGGAGAGAAGGGAACACTTCTCCACTGTTGGTGGGAATGCAAGCTAATACGACCTTTTTGGAAAGAAGTTTGGAGAACACTCAAGGAACTAAAAGTAGACCTACTGTTCGACCCTGCAATTCCTCTACTAGGTATGTACCCAGATGATCAAAAATCATTTTACAACAAAGACGCTTGCACCAGAATGTTTACTGCAGCCCAATTCATAATTGCCAAGACATGGAAACAGCGCAAGTGCCCACTGACCCATGAATGGACTAACAAATTGTGGTATATGTACACCATGGAGTACTATGCAGCCATAAAAAAGATGGAGATGCCACATTTTATGTTTACCTGTATGGAGCTGGGACATATTCTTCTAAGTATTTCAAGAGTATGTATTGGGGGCGGCACCTGTGGCTCAAGGAGTAGGGTGCCAGTCCCATATGCCGGAGGTGGCAGGTTCAAACCTAGCCCCGGCCAAAAACCAAAAAAAAAAAAAAGAATTAAGAATATATATTGGAACAAAAAGTATCCAATATACTCAAAACTACTATGAAATCAATATATAATCACCTACACATTCATATGAATGGTAAAACATAACCATAGTCCAGAAAGTAGGAGGGAAGAGGAGAGAGAGAGGAAGAGAAGGAGGGAGGATACTTGGGGGACCTCACCTAATGTGCACGGTGCAGTGGTACATTTCAAAACTATTGAGTATAAGTGTGATGGATGTGTTAATTAGCGCAATGTAAGCATTTCACATTGTATACCAAATCAGTACACTGAACCCCATAAGTACATCAACGTACAGTTATGATTTAATAAAAACAAAACAACCCCAAATTAATGTAGTTAAGATCTATTCACGTCAGAGCCAAATCCTAAAAGCAACTCCTTAGAAACAAATAGAGAGGGTGTGCCATACCATTTCCATGGTCTTTACCATCAGATGATTTACCACATCATACCTTTCCTCCTAATAACACAGGTGACAAATGCAGGCAGCCACAAAGACTCATTCAGGACGCATGATCAAGCAAAGGAATAAAAAACTGACAAACCTCACATCATTTTGTTTTATCACAATTTGCTAAAAGTTCATTCTCAGAGCAGAACCACTCTCTGAGAGAGATCACCAATGGTTGTTTACTTGGGTTCTGTTTCTACATAAGGCACAGCAGAAATGTGCCTTGTGAAAACAATTTAACACCATCTTCAGTAACTTACACATCACTGCTTCCTTTGAGAAAAAAGGATTGTCTTACGGCAACTATATTGTAGTTAAACACATTACAAGTACAAAGCCACAGTATGTACCAAATCAGAAAGAATGCAGGACAAATAACTAAATTCTCACCATCTTATTTCCTCCTCTAATGAAAATGGTTACAGCTCTGGAGTTCTTGCACTGCTCGATGACCAGCATTTTGTCTTTGGTCGTCCCAAATGAGATTTCTTTTACAAGCCCAGCAAAGCCCAGCTTCTCGGGTGTGAGCTCTGAGAATCGGGGCACGATCCGCCCTCCTGTTGCGATGGCAATTAGCTAATTGGGACATTAAAGGATAAGATAGTATTGGTGAACACTTAACTTTCAAAATTGGGCCACCATGAGTTAAACTTGATTGAGGACCATCTCATTCACTGAATTGCTGCCCTCCTCTGGCCAAAACGTTTCCAGCTGACCCCAGAGTACCTTGTTAAATGAACAAGGTTCTGAAGAGCGAGGCATCTTGGTCTGGTTTTGGGTTGCCCAGCTCTACCACCCTGCACCCATACCCTATGCTCACGACCCCACTTTCCCTCTGTGCAGCTTTCCCCTCTCTGGGAACCCAGAGGCACGTTCCCTGCACTGGGTTGCAGTGAGAACTGATGACACACAGTGTGTGTCTGTGACAGCTGTTGGTATTTGGCTGATGTGGGAGAGGAAGAGACCAGTTCTTCCTGCCCCAGAAAGCCAATGACAGGTCACGGCCAATATCCATGACATAGAGAAAGCATTTAAAATGCCAGGAAACATCAGTAAAACACAGCATTGTTATTCAAACAACATAAAAGATTCTAGCACTTTATTCTCTGTTAGCTCATCTTCCTCTAATCTGACAGAGCTTTGGCATAACATGGTTATTATTAACTTATTTTTTTGAGACAGAGTCTCATTACGTCGCCCTTGGTAGAGTGCTGTGGCGTCACAGCTCAGCAACCTCTAATTATTGGGCTTAAGCGATTCTCTTGTCTCAGCCTCCCAAGTAGCTGGGACTACAGGCACCTGTCACAATGCCTGGTTATTTTTTTTCCCTTTTGTTGTTGTAGTTGTCACTGTTGGTTAGCAGGCCCAGGCAGGGTGTGAACCTGCCAGCCCCATGTATATATGGCCACGCCCTACCACTGAGCTAGGGGCGCTGCCCATATGTGGTTATTATTTAAGCCAAATGCTATCAAAGCAGCCCCTAAATACACACATGCACAGTGTGCTCTCTCTACCGTCTAGAAAGGTCTCTTCACTTAAAGCTTCCTACCTCAATTTCAGGTCCTCCTACCCAACGAACTGCAGGCAAGTTATTCTGAAGAAGTAAATGATTTGCCTCATCATCAAAGCCCCACTGACAAATTGCTAGGTTAGCACCAGTTTCTTTGATCTGGGAAAAGAAATACGACGATTATGTCAAGACAAAGTAGGCATTTGTTCTGTTATACAGTTTGAAAAAAGGGGAGATGCACAGTTGGGTGTGTAAGGTGGGTGCATTAAAATAAAAAAAGCACAAAAAAGGCAAGGAAGAAAATACGTAAGTGCCTACTTTTCTATCAATTCCAAATTCTATTTTTTTTTTTTTAATTTATTTTTTAGTTTTTGAGATAGAGTCTCAAGCCGTCACCTTGAGTAGAGTGCCGTTGCTCTCAGCAACCTCAAACTCTTGGGCTTAAATGATTCTCTTACCTTAGCCTCTCAAATAGCTGGGACTACAGGCGCCCACCACAACGCCCGGCTATTTTTTGCTTGCAGTTGTCATTGTTGTTGGGCGGGCCTGGGCTGGATTTGAATCTGCCAGCTCTGGTGCATGTGGCTGGCGCCCTAGCTGCTGAGCTACAGGCCCCAAGCCTCAATTCCAAATTCTAAATAATGGACGTGTATCAATGAGGATCACCTCACTTTCCACATTATGCTTTAAAAGCCACGATCAGTTTATGCTGAACCTTACTGTTACATACTGTGAAGCAAAACAAATAAATGTGTCAACAAAGCTAATACCCTCTCCCCACTCCAGGGATGAAAAGGCTAAAAGCTCTTCCCTGTCACAAATCCTCAGGAAGCAGTATCATCTGTTGTGTGTTTTAAACAGAGTATCATGACACACTTCTCTGCAACTTGCTTTTGTCACCTGAGTGAACAATCCTCAGTGGATCGATAAATAGACACACAATGGTTTAGAGACCCACAGAGGCAATCCTGCTTCTAGTAAGAAACACCTCCCACGTGCAAATAAAAAGCTGACTTCCCAATCAGAAGGTAATGATCAGAGCCCATCATACCTCTCCTGGTGACTACTGCACCTGGTTCCTCAACTTGGGTTTCCACCCAAGCCTCCAGATCATGTACCACTTCCTGGCTATACCCCTCCTTCCATCTCTGACCCCCTGGAGCTGTCCATTAACAGCAGGCTCCTTAAGCAATGTTTCTGTCACATTCTTGCTGTGAACAAACGCTTGCTATCCCCTGAAAACCGTCCCACCCCTGTATTTCTCCTCTTATGGTGGCTAGTCTTCTCTCAAGATCAGAAGGGTCCTTCCTACTGCCAAATCTACAATCCTCCTCTTTGGGTCCCCTGCTCTCATTCTTTAAAATTTTAGTACCTCGTCCCATCAATATTCCTTTCTCATTCTTGGCAACCTGCATGTCACCAAATGCGGTGCATGCAGTACCCCTGGCCTCTCAGTTACCTTTGTCCAGCTCGCGTCAGCCCGCATGCCGCTGATGCTGCCCCAGCAGCCCAGACAAGGGGCTTCTGTGTACAAACTCCTGCCAGCACGCTCCTCTCTCAGGCTGGCTGCTCCTTGCATAAACCAGACATGTTCTTTCCTCAGGGACCACCCCATCTTTCCTCGGCTGGAAGGTTCCTCACACAGAGATGCTTCTTTCTCTCAACACAACTCTCTGTCCTGGACAGGCCTTCTCTGGCCACTAAGTCACAGCCTCACCCATGGCTCCCTTATTATGTGCGTTAGGGCAAAAGTTTGGCTTTGGTCACTACTGTTATCTCTAGTACTCAGTATGTTGCTTGCTACAAAGATATTACGTATCAAGAAGAAATAAATTTGATGACTTTCCTAAGAACAGACATTAAATTAGCCTCTAGTCTGTTTGCTAAAGTAAATAACAATCTTGCCAGTACCGACGTTCATGTATTCTTGAGTACTGGTGCTTTGAACTCAAGGACAGGGTCCCAAAACAGCTGTTACATCAAAAAGCACACACTTCTACATCAAGGTCTTTACAAGACCATACTCTTGACTGATTTGAACAAAGAACTGGGATTGCTATGAGTGCATTCTGGTCTAATTCCAGTTATTCAGTAACTCTTTGGTCTAAAAGTCATACTCAAAGATCTTAGGTAAGTTGGTAGCCCTGTTAAAAGTATCCAGAACAAATAAATACAATCAGAAGCACAGCTCTAGGGAACAATGCCAACTCTCTCAGGTACCCTAAACATACTACCATTCTAAAACAAAATTAGACTTCTTTCCCTTTTATACCTTTCTGTGCCATTTGATTTTTTTCTCATTGTGTATGTTTATTCCTTTTAGAATTTAAAACTAAAGGACTATGCTGTTAACGTGTTATTTGTAGCCACAGAAGAATCAAGATAATAATGTAGTCACATACTAATTACCTGCACCCAACTACCTGCACAGTTTAGGGGTTTAATTTCAGGCAGGACTATGGTTAAGACCCACCCACCTGCTGAATCATTTCTTCAAACTTCTCCTTTTCGTATCTCTGGAGGGCTCTGTAATCTTCCACAGAGGTCACATCCAGCTTGTGCTTTGTTTTTGGCTTAGGTGGCTCAAATGGACACGTGAGAATTGCAATCTTAGCATCTTCAACTTTCTAAGGGGAAAAATAGACATTTATTTTTTTATTTTTTATTTTGAGACAGAGCCTCAAGCTGTCACCCTGGGTAGAGTGTCATAGCATCACAGCTCACAGGAAGCTCTAACTCCTGGGTTTAAGTGATTTTCTTGCCTCAGCCTCCCAAGTAGCTGGGACTACAGGTGCCCGCCACAATACCCGGCCATTTTTTGGTTGTAGTTGTCACTGCTGTTTGGCAGGCCTGTGCTGGATTTGAATCCGCCAGCTCTGTGTATGTGGCTGGCCCCCTAGCCGCTTGAGCTACAGGTGCTGAGCCAAGAAAAATAGACATTTTAATTGGTGAGTTTAAGAGTTACAAAACTGCGTGAAGCTGTGAAAAGCAATGGCTTACTTTTGGCATCTGTGGGTGACTAAAATCCTTATCCACGATCACACCCTTAATAAGTTTTGTGTCCTCCAGTCTCCCGCCAACTTTGCCTTCTACTTTGATGAGTTCAAAGTCAACGTCTCTCCGCTTCATATCTGCCACAGTGAGGACAGCATTCACAGCAATCTCGGCCATCTGTCGGTGACAGCTGTTGACCCTGATGAAAACATCCCAGAACAGACTTTTCACATTCACTTCACAAATACTACAAGCAAAGTAGATCGCATGAGACTCACAGATACTAATAATGTTCAGAGCCTTTCAGAAAGCAAGCCGTTAACACTCTGCATATTCGAGAGTTCAGAACAGAGATTCTTAACTTGTGCTCAATGGACCCCTAAAGATGACCACAAACTTACGAAAAAAAAAAAAAAAAAAACACAAACTTTTTTTTTTTTTTTTTGAGACAGAGCCTCAAGCCATTGCCCTGAGTAGAGTCCTGTGGTATCACAGCTCACAGCAACCTCCAACTCCTGGGCTCAAGCGATTCTCCTGCCTCTGCCTCCCAAGTAGCTGGGACTATAGACACTCGCCACAACGCCTGGGTATTTTTTGGTTGCAGCCATCATTGTTGTTTGGCAGGCCCAGGCTGCTTACATTTTGTTTTCACGAATTCTAACTGAAATTTACTATTTTCATCCATTATGAATGTAAATAAGGGACCATGGTAGCATGCCAAGAACTAAGATCTTCCTACGATCCCATTACTTTTTAAGAATACTGTTACTATTGGGCAGTGCCTTTGGCTCAGTGGGTAAGGCACCAGCCCCACATACCGAGGGTGGTGGGTTCGAAAACGGCCTCAGCCAAACTGCAACAAAAAATAGCTGGGCATTGTGGCGGGCACCTATAGTCCCAGCTACTCAGGAGGCTGAGGGAAGAGAATTGCCTAAGCCCAAGAACTGGGGTTGCTGTGAGCTGTGATGCCACAGCACTCTACTGAGGGTGCCTGAGATGCTGTCTTAAAAAAAAAAAAAAAGAATACTGTTATTATTATATTTTACACATTCAAAATAAAATGGGAAAGATAATCACCCAAGAAAAGCAGACCCTATCTCAATGAGGAGCAGCACTTAAGGGAAGTAAGGCGCACTACCTTTTAAGAATTCCCACCAAGGCCAGGCATGGTGGCTCATACCTAGTAATCCCAGTGCTCTTGGAGGCCAAGGCAGATTGATCGTATAGCTCAGGAGTTCCAGACCAGCCTGAGCAAGAACAAGACCCTGTCGCTACTAGATGACAGCTTGAGCCCAAAAGCCTGTGGTTGCTGTGAGTTATGATGCCACGGCACTTTACTAAGCCAGAGTGAGACTGTCTTAAAAAAAACAACAAAATCCCACCAAAATACAATTACAGATGTGGGGAATGTTACCTTTTTTGGAAGCTTTAAAACATTTGAATAGATTGCTCAATGAATTTCCTTTGGAGTCAATAAAAACCATGGGGGAAACCTAGCACTTGAAATACAGTGTCTGAAATCTTAAGTAACCTAGAAAAGAAAACTGTGAAACTAAAAATTTTGTTATTATCCCAACTAGATGACTTACAAGGTTTTGCTTTATACTGAATACATTTGGCCATTTTCAGTTGACTTGAACATTTTCTGTAGTAAGGACCAATACATACTTGGGTTTTATAAAAACTTGGAAATAGAACAGGGCCAACTTATAAAGCAACAATAAAATAAAATTTCTACATTTTGGTCAGGCGTGGTGGCTCACAACTGTAATCCTAGCACTCTGTAAGGCTGGGGTGGGTGGCCTGCTTGAGCTTAGGAGTTCCAGACCAGTCTGAGCAAGAGTAAACGTCTCCACTAAAAATAAGAAAAAATTAGCTGGGTGTGGTAGGTGCCTGTGGTCAGGAGGCAAGAGCCATCAGTTAGCTCAAGAGTTTGAGTTTGCTCTGAGCTCTGATGCCATGGCACTCTACCCAGAGGGACAGTGAGATTCTATCTAAACAAAAAAAAAAAAAAAATTTTTTTTGGGGACATTTCAAGTAATGGTAATACCTTCCTTTCATAAGAAAATAGTGCTATACTTGTCAGAGAGGACACCTCTAGGGTAGTTACCCTTGCCTAAGAGCCAGTCTCAGCTAAGACCTGTAACCAAAGGACAGCTGGCCCCACTGAAGGCCTCTGCTGACCCAGGCTGTTGTGGCTATCTCCCAGCAGGGGAGAAGGCAACCCAGACAGTTTTGTGCATTTCCCCTAGCTACTCTAAGTTGAGACTACTCTTTTCTTCTTGCCCTAACAGCTACAGGCACACAAATGAAAACACCTCTCACACTGATACCAACTTAAAAATATTGTGTGATAAAGCACTTTATGCTACATTATACCAACAGACCATCTGTCTTTTATCACTGTTCAAAATGAGTGTGCCCCTTGGCTGAGGTTACTGAGGCACTAGGAGGCAGGAACTGGGTCTTTGTGCCCTTAAGACTTGGCAACAAGCCTGGCAAATAGTAGGTAACATACAAGTGTTGAAAACACCCAATGTAAGTGAAATTCAAGATCACTCCTCCTTAGTACATTAAAATTTTACATCAGTAATTTCGCTAATGAATGAAAAGTAGAATCCCCCTTGCAACAAAATGGTCAAAAGAAGAGTCCTGAAAATTCACACATAAGATCCCATCTACTTGATTATTTATGTAGCTGATCCTGCTAAATTAATTATATATTTTACAAATATTATCAAGGGAATTTAACATACAAACCTGGAAATTCAGCTCTCAACTAAAATACAAGATACATGTATTTACAACTATATTAAAACCAAAGCAAACCAAAATAACAGAAACTCATGAAATCAATATGAAATCATTTTAGGCAAACAGTTTTCTCTACAAATGCTTCATTGCATCTTCTAACAAAACGTACACTTTGGAGCCCAGTGTGGTTTTTGCAGTCTGAATCAGGGGCTCAGTGTCCTTCACGTCAACAAGGACACTGTCGCTGATCTTGTCCAGGTGCTCAATAGCAATGCGGGCAGCCTGCTCATAGCCGTCGGCTATTCTGATCGGGTGAATGCCTCGGTCTAGCAGCTGCTCGGCTTCTTCCAACAAGGCACCAGCCAGGACTGCAAACAAGCCAACAGACCACCAGCTTAGGAAAATGCTGAAAGTTTACTTTTAGTATCATCAATGCAAATGTGATGCTACCTTGGAAATAAGGTTCCAGAATTAAGCTAGATTTTTTTTTCTTTAAGCTAGATGTATCTTAGAAGCGGAAGCGCATATTTAAAAAAGGGAGCCTCCTGCTTTTGTTCTGAGAGGTCTATTAGGTTTCCTTTTGTAGACAGCAACATTCAACTCGCAGTGAAGTGGAAACTGTAACTAAAGAATGTAGGTAGAAGGAGTATTTTTATAAAAATGGAAAAAATACATTATATTTTCCTGGTCTAGGGACTTCAGTGAAATTTCAGTGAGATTCATCTTAGTGGTAAGATGATTTCAAAATTTACCCACATACATCTTCCCTTCCCCTTATTTTACTGCTACAAAGATGAGGTTTGTTTGAAATCTGTGGCTCTCTAAGCACACCAAGAACAGTCCTTGGTACAAGATGGTGTTGAACAAATATTTGTCATCAAAGAACTGATATTTCATCTGCAGAAAAGATAACCCTAAAGATCAGCTTTTTATCTTAAAACATTTCAAACCTTCCAAAAAAAGTGCAAGAGCAGTATACAATGGGCACCAGTTTACTTCTGAACATTTTGCCATGTTTTCTCTACGTGAGCATACTCTTCTATTTGAGAATCAGTTGTAGGAATCATGACCTATTACCCTGAAGTATTTGCATACAGCCGAGAGCATGTGTCTGCAATGCAGTTTAATTATCACACCTAGAAAAACTCAACATTGACTCTACAATGTCATACATAATCCATAATCAAATTCCTCGCCTTGTCCCAAATATCTCTTATAGCTTAAAAAACAAACAAAACCAAGTTAGCATCCAATTTATTGTTACATGTTACAGTTAGGTGTCATTTCTCATTGCCTAATTACCCCCAGCCTCCTTTCTGTTCTTTTTCAATACTGTCAGTTTTGAAAAGTTTGTACCACTCGTCTCGCAGCATGTTCTACAAATTTTGGTTTGTCTGCTCCTCATGCTGATTCATAGTTAACATTCTCCCAGCCATGCTAGCCCTATGATCTTAAGCAACCCCTCTTAAAAAGGATATTGGGCCTGCTTACCAACCACTCCTGTGGTTCCATCGCCTATTTCATCATCTTGTGATTTGGACAGTTCAACCATCAGCTTGGCAATCTGATGATCGACATCCATCATGCTTAAAATGGTGGCACCATCATTAGTTACAGTCACATCGCCATCCTTGTCCACCATCATCTTATCAAGGCCTACAAGACAACACAGTTTAGAAGGCTTTTAGGCAAAAAAAATTTGGGTGAACTACAAAAAAGGTTTGATTTCTTTTCTTTTCTTATAAAGCAGCTGTGCTGAGAGTGAGCCCTGTGTGGTTGGTGCGCTAAGACACGCACTGCCTGTGCAACTAGTGGAGCTGACAGACGACGCCCTCAGCGAGATTCGCTTCTTGGCAGGTTTTAACAGTGAGAAATGGAGGATGTCTATGTGTGTGTGCACGAGGCACTCTCTGCCTGAGGTCTGGGGACTTGCCCTTAGGCAGAAGAACAAGGAACCAGTCCCCCGTCTGTAGCCTAGGAAACAGGCCTTCAGCACAACCTGGTTTGATTTCTTGACCTTGCTCCTAACCTATGCAAATTATTATAAATAAATCAATAAATAAAAGATTATCTGCATGATGACATTTTTAGATCAGCTAATGTAAATGGCAACAAATTATGATGCATTACTAAATGTAGTATTAATCCTGAAAGACAACAGTTGTGATTTAGAAAATGCTAATGAAATGACGTTATGTGGGCTCAGCACCTGTAGCTTAAGTGGCTAAGGCACCAGCCACATACACCAGAGCTGGTGAGTTTGAATCCAGCCTGGGCCTGCCAAATAGCAATGACAACTACAACCAAAAAATGGCCAGACATTGTGGTGGGTGCCTGTAGTCTCAGCTACTTGGGAGGCTAAGGCAAAAGAATTGCTTAAGCCCAGGAGTTACAGGTTGCTGTGATGGCATGGCACTCTACCCCACGGAGACAGCTTGAGGCTCTGTTTAAAAAAAAAAAAAAAAGACTCTCTCTTGCCTCAGCCTCCCAGGTAGCTGGTATTACAGGTGCCCACCATAATGCCCGGCTATTTTTTTATTGCAGTTGTCATTGTTGTTTAGCTGGCCCAGGCCAGGTTTGAACCTGCCAGCCTTGGTGCATGTGGCTGGCGCCGTAACCACTGTGCTATAGGTGCCGAGCTGTATATATGTATAATTTTACATCATATATGTAATGACAATGTTTAAGAAATCTGGAATACACCAAAAAATTGTGGCTTATTAGGTTCCACTCTCCCATTCCCTTTCTGTGGAAGTCTATTGACTATTTTATGCTTTAAAAAACAAAGACTGTTGGACTCTTACCATTTGGTCCAAGTGATGTTCTCATTGTATTTGCTACAGCCTTTGCTGCCATTATATGAGACTACATGAAACAAACAGAAAAAGTGAATATTAAGTCATACACGTAATTTTAATAGTATATAAGTGATGTTTACAAAAATTCACTTATGACAGTTTTTATTCTCTAAAAACTTCTACATTTAAGAAATAGGTCTAAATTTAAGCATAACATTTACAACTACTAGTTTCAACAGGTCATTTCAACAGAAAAGAAAGAGAATCAAGTGCTTTGTATTACCTCATGTAGCCCTCAACACATCAATGAAACATGTTCTTTTTTTTTGTTTTTGGATATAGTCTTTCTCTGTTGCCTTGGGTAGAGTGCCAAGGCATCACCATAGCTTACGGCAACCTCAAACTCTTGGGCTCTAGCGGTCCCCTTGCCCCAGCCTCCCCAGTAGCTGGGACTACAGGTGCCCACCACAATGCCTGGCTGATTTTTCTATTTTCAGTAGAGATGGAGTCTTGCTCTTGGTCAGGCTGGTCTGGAACTCCTGAGCTCAAGCAATCCACCAGTCCCCAGAGTGCCAGGATTTCAGGTGTGAGCCACCGTGCCTGGCCAATGAGGCAGGTTCTTTTAGCACCTTATTTCACAGTTGAGAACAAGAATAGTCTGATATTGACATGATAGGTCTCAGAGGACCACTTTGTAACAGTCATCCCTTGGTATCCATGGGCAACTATTTCCAGGAACCCCTGAAGATACCAAAATCTGCAGATGCTGAAAAGTCTCTTGTATTCTGCCCTCTATACCTGTGGTTTCTGGATCCACAGATATGGAGCCCAATAAACATACACCATCTTCACTGTCACACCATGGTTTCCTGCAGAAACATACACTTCCCATATGTGGAAGTCATCTTTGCCTATCAAGAGTTTTTATGAAAGAAGGCAAGTTCCGGGCATTGCCCTAGCTCAGTGGGTAGTGCACCGGCCACATACACTGAGGCTGGCAGGTTCGAAACTGACCTGGGCCAGCTAAACAACAATGACGACTGCAACAAAAGAATAGCCCTGCATTGTGGTGGGTGTCTATAGTCCCAGCTACTAGGGAGGGTGAGGCAAGAGAAACGCTTAAGCCCAAGAGTTTGTGTTGCTGTGAGTTATGGAGGGGTTCCCAACGCCATGGCACTCTACCGAGGGCAACATAGTAAGGCTGTTTAAAAAAAAGAAAGAAAAAAAAGAAAAAAAAAGAGGCAAGTTCTGAAAAGTAGCTAAGAATTTAGTAGTAGTGATTCTGTGTGGATGTACACATTAGGTGGATTGCTTTTTCTTTTTTTTTTTTTTAAGACTTTTATTTATTTACTTGTTGTTGTTGTTGCAGTTTGGCCAGGGCCAGGTTCGAATCCACCACCCTTGGTATATGGAGCTGGCACCCTACTCACTGAGTCTCAGGCGCTGCTGGATTGCTCTTTCTTAACCTGATTGTTCTCTTGCCCTAAAAAGCTTCCTCTGTTCAGCTGAAATTCCAATAATTTTACCTAGAGATCAAAGTGAACTGGTTCCCTACAGGAAGGCAAACAGCTATCAAAGATACTGGAATAAGTAAGTTACCTGGTATTTTTTTCTTTGAAATCTGGGTAAAGCACTGTGGTATCACAGCTCACAGCAACCTCAAACTCTTGGGCTTGAGTGATCCTCTTGCCTCAGCCTCCCAAGTAGCTGGGACTGTAGGCACCTGCCACAGTGCCCACCTAGTTTCTCCATTTTTAGTGGAGACAGGGTCTTGCTCAGGCTGGTCTCAAACTCCTGGGCTCAGGTAATCTACCTGCATCAGCCTCTCACTTAATATTCTTTTCTTTTTTTGCAGTTTTTGGCCAGTTTTACCTGCCACCTCTGGTATATGGTGCTGCCCACCTAATATTATTTTATTACCACACCTAACTACTAACCTGATTGACAGATATAAATTATTTTTTAAGGAGGAAGGAAGAGGCAGAGAAGAAAGGAGGGAGGAAATCTGGCCTTGGTGCTCAGAAAAGTTGTCCTGTATATTTCCAGAGAGGAGTCTAGACCGGTAGTTCTCAACCTTCCTAATGCATTCCTGTGGGTCACAGTTGAGAACTGCTGGTGTAGACGTTAAGGCATCAGGCATCATGGTTCAGTTACATTATGAACTAAACAGAATTTTGTTGGCTTGCCTGTGAACTTTAACCCCTATTTTGTTTGGGGTTAAATAAACTTTTAGAACACAACTCCCTCCTAAGCCAAGTGCTGCTTGCATTAGAACACATTTTTTTTTTTTTTTTTGTAGAAAAGGGTCTTGCTATGTTGCCCAGAATGGTCTCAAACTCCTGGCCTCAAGTGATCCTTCAGTCTTGCCCTCCCAAAGAGCTGAGATTACAGGTGTGAGCTGCCACACCTAGCCCTCCTTGCAATTTTAAGGCAAAATATGTCTTGGCTTATAATATTTCTTTTACCGTTGCCTTCTGTTTTTTATACATTTTTGTTTTACCTCTTTTAGTTGCAAGTTTTATGAGGTCAGGGCCCAAGTATCTACCCCAAACTTCTGAGCCTCAATACTCAAAGCATAATCACCCAGAGCAGCCAATTCTTGGAGAGTATTGAATATCCATATTACCATCCAAATGGGCCATTGGCCTAGCAACATTTGAACAGGTTAATCTACAGAGAGTAGTTTTGGGAACTCAGGGAATGCTAGTTACAACAATCTTCCTATGGAATGTCCTATCCCTCCATTTTAAATTTAGGCCAATAGCATCAAAACACTGAAGCTAACCAAGCTTGAAAACATCCTACTTACACACATAAGTAGGCCCATTATTTCCTCCAAATGTCGTTTCATTTCTATTTTTTGCCATTACTAACCTAACAGATTCAAAGTAGCCTACTGAATTCTAGGATCTCTTATCTCACCTCTCATTCCACATTTCTTACCAGTCCCAAAGGCTTAACAATTCCCCAGGACCTTAACAGTCAAGTTCCAAAGCTGCAGTTTTTTCTTCAAAGCCCTTGGTGATAATACACAGCTTCCTTCCATGGAGGATGGTTTAGTTCCCCAAACGTGTTTTCTATTCCCTAAGGAACTTATGCACTTAGGCTCTCCACCAATCAAAATGCTGATTGTCTTTTCAAAGCTGTGCTAATGCTTGTGTTTGGGGAAGACTTCTGAGGCCTCCAACCCGGCAGGTTACAAAATACACAAAATTCATTAGGTCTATAAAAACACTGGTAATCTGTAAAATGTATTTTGAATGGTATGTCTGAATAATGGAATTATAATAGCTACAAGGAAATGGTTCTTAACTAGGGGCAATTTTGTCACCCAGGAGACACAAGTGAGGGGAGTGGTATTACTGACATTTGGTAGGTAGAGGCCAAGGATAATGCTAACATCCTGCACAGGACAGGCACCCAAAACAAAGGAGGATCTGGCCCCAAATGTCAGTAATCTCAAAGCTGAGAATGTTGTTTTAGACCACTGCCTTTGACTTAGAGAGGTGGGCTTGAATGGTGGCACTGTTCTTTGGCAGCCATGTGACCTTAGGCAATTTTTTAACAGCACTGGGCCCAAGTTTCCAATTCTGTAAAATAATACCCTCTGAAGTGAGGATTAGATGCAAAAATGCATGTAGGTAGAAGAAAACTGCTGGTGCAAAATAATCCGGACCTTTAATTACATTATTGTGTTTGGTGTGTATACTGGATGTTTGTTGTATGTACTTTCTCTGCAGGCCCCTTGAAGTCAAAGTTATTGAATATCTAATACAAGGAGCTTGAAACTTTTTCTACAAAAAAACCAAATACTGAGTATCTACTATGGATCAAGCAGAAAAAACCAAATACTGAGTATCTACTATGGATCAAGCACTATGTAGCCACTCTAACTTCCTCCCTTTTATACCTGCCATCCTCAGCTGACAGGTGTCTATCACCTCCATTGGAAAACAGGGCATAGAGTGGTTGTGCACAAGTTTCAACTTGTCCTAAGTTAAACAGTTGGGGGAGAACCATCTTGTTTTTAAGTCTGTGTAAGCAGAACTTCACGACTCTAAATAAACAGGGACGCCTCAGAGCTTGGGGCATGAATGTTATATACAAAAACATATGGACTGACTTACAAGTGCGTCCAACCTGAAGCCCAAGGGCCACATGCTAATTTTGTGAGGACTTTTTTGTTGCTTATCTTCGATGTCAGATAATCACAGTAAGTACACACCAACTTTCTTTTGCTAATCAGCTTTCGTTAATTAGTGTTTGTGTATGCACTGTGTAGCCACAGACAACTCTTATTAGTGCAACCTGTGGCAGAGAAAAAAGGCGGCTGGACATGTCCCACTCAAACCCTCTTGATGGTTCTCCCCACACTATCACCTCTTGATCCTCAATCTAGGAATTCAATAACTCCTACCTTCGGGAAGTATTCTAACTTTAAGGAGCCTGTGGTCCATTAAAACCAAGTACCTCCTCCACTCTACAACTTTCTCTGCCTCCTCTCCCTGCAATGCTAACTCACTCTCCAACTCTCACCCCATCTCTGATCCGAATGCCATCATGCTCTATCAAACGTGTGCGGGGCCGCCCTTTCCGTAACCGGTCATTTTGACCATACACCACCTCGTATTATCACTATGTGCGTCTGTTTTTCAATCTTACAACAGTTTTTCCCATCTTTTAATTAAGGGTGTATGTTCGTCTTTACAGCAGCGCATCCAGGAAAGACCACTCAAAAACGAAATGCCTCGTAAATGACCGAAGTTTTACGCGCGAGGACGACGACAAGAGGGCTGCTGCAGGTACACCAGCTGAAGGTTAATGAGCAGAGGCCTAACCGGAGAGGTGGCCCCGAGCACCTTCCCCGCGCGTTGTGCTGGAAACTCGGCTGGACCCGCCGGGCAGGCTGCCCCACCCAACTCGCGTTCGGTCTAAAGGCTTGTACGCCAGCTCTCCCGAGATCTGACAGCGGGGACAGCGGGGTGCGTGACTGACGACCAGAGGGGACACCCGGGAAAGAAGATTCTCGCTTTTTCCCGGGAGCACATGGCACAACCGCTGCTAAGCTCGCGCAGGCGCAGAGCGACTGACACCACCTCTTTCCCTCATTTCACCGCGAGTGTCCCGGTCCCGTTACCTTGAGGGCCTCCAGTCCCATAAGACGAGACTTGCGGTCCTGATCCTTGATGATGAGGAAAGGGCGCCCATATTCATCGAAAGCGAGGGTCCCCACGGACGCCATGGTGCAGCAGTCGCGCGAATTACTTCCTCGCAACCGGCGGAGACCACCCCGGAACCGAGGACTCCCCTTCCTGTCGCGGAAGGGGGTCAACAGCTGGCGCATGCGCAATACACAGGGTGCGAGACTTAAGTTTCAACCGAGACTAATTTCACGCTAGATAGTACCTTCTGGAATCAGCGGCCCTTGGCAGCTTCTACCATTCAAGAAGCCGTAGGGGGGGGTTGAAAACACTAATGAGAAGTTTTAGAACCAACAAGTTAAAAGCAGATTGAGTTTAGTCATTTTTCTTAAAACTGCACAAACGGGAGTTTTTGAATAGTAGATCCTAGGGAGGAGCTTATTTACCTACATCATTATTTCCTCCCTTCTTCCCACCCCGGGCTACGAGAAAATGGTAGAATCTACTTCCTTTTAAAAAAAAAAAAAAAAAAAAAAAAAGAAAAAAGCTTGTGGGAAATCTCGCGATGGAGGGCGGAGGAGGTGAGGCCGGCGCGGCAGGGCGGGCTGCTGTGGGCGCCGGGAAGGCAGCGGGCGCGGCGTGGAGCCCGCGTCAGGTGCGGGTGCGGGCGGGAGCCCCGGCTGGCGGCCTCTCGGGCTCGCCGCGGGGCGCGTGTGCGGGTGCGGGGGCTCCGCCTGGCGGCCTCTCGGGCTCGCCGCGGGGCGCGTGTGCGGGTGCGGGGGCTCCGGCTGGCGGCCTCTCGGGCTCGCCGCGGGGCGCGGGGCGCGGGTGGGAGCTCCGGCTGGCGGCCTCTCGGGCTCGCCGCGGGGCGCGGGTGCGGGTGCGGGGGCTCCGGCTGGCGGCCTCTCGGGCTCGCCGCGGGGCGCGGGTGCGGGTGCGGGGGCTCCGGCTGGCGGCCTCTCGGGCTCGCCGCGGGGCGCGGGTGCGGGTGCGGGGGCTCCGGCTGGCGGCCTCTCGGGCTCGCCGCGGGGCGCGGGTGCGGGGGCTCCGGCTGGCGGCCTCTCGGGCTCGCCGCGGGGTGCGGGTGCGGGTGCGGGTGCGGGTGCGGGGGCTCCGCCTGGCGGCCTCTCGGGCTCGCCGCGGGGCGCGGGTGCGGGTGCGGGTGCTCCGGCTGGCGGCCTCTCGGGCTCGCCGCGGGGCGCTGGGTGCGCAGTGCGTCCGGCCGCCGCTCCCCGCCCCGCTGAGCCCCTTCGGATCGTGGGCTCCCGAGGCGGTTGCCGGTGCTCGTCTGCCTCTGCCAGGGGCTGTTCTGAGTGCTATAGGGCAGTGTCTCAGTCTCTAGCCCGATCTTAGGGAATATTGGAGTCACACTGCTCGTTTGGAATCGCAGCTCTGCCACTATCACCAGCTGTCTTTCTGCCTTGATGTTTCCCTGTCTGCAAAAATGGCTGTAAGAACAGTAGTACCCGCCGTATAGGGTTCCTATGCAGGGGTCCTCAAACTTTAAACAGGGGGTCAATTCACTGTCCCTCAGACCGTTGGAGGGCCGGACTATAGTTAAAAAAAAAAATATGGACGAATTCTTAGGCACACTGCACATATCTTATTTTGAAGTAAAAAAACAAAACGAGAACAAATAACAATCACACCGCCTCAGGTGGCCCACGGGCCGCAGTTTGAGGACCCCTGCAAGGATTCAGGGAGAACAGTGCCTAGATCTTAACAAACTGTGTTTTAAGAGTTTGTTAAATAAAACCTCATTTTGGTCATATGATCCAGTAAGTTGTCCAAGGTTAGGTACAGTTAGTAAGGGACAACGTTGCACAACCTGGTGCTGCAAGTCCCGTCGTTAAGTCTTGTGTACCTCAGAAAGCTTTCTGGGCACCTGTAACTCGTTCCCTAATTCCATATGCTGTTCTTTAAAGAGCATGTACTAATTATTTTATAGGTTTAGACTTCGTTGTGGATTTCTAGCCTCTTCACCCCTACTGCCATAAGACAGGGACTTATCCTGTTTGTGTTATTCCATCCTTGGTTAGGTACTCAATAAATGCTTCTTCAAAGTCAAGAACTGAGCTTTGTAAGAAGTTACCACATAAATCCAATGTGACCACATTGTTAGCTCTGCCCAGAAAAAATATACCCATTTTTATTAGTGAAAACTCGTCAACATTCAAGACTTTCTACCAATTATTATTATTATTTTCTACCAGTTATTTTAATTGAACATGTGTGGAGTCACAAGACTGTTTAATGGATTTCCATCAGGTGTGCTCTTTGGAACAGTTCTATTAAATAAGAGCTTCGGTGGCCACTGGCTGTTGAATAGTTGGTGATCAATTAACCTCTGCTAATGCTTGGCCCACTTAAATGCCTTAGGCTCAAGAGTGATGCTCCGTAGACATTGTAAATGTTAGGTCTCATTTCACTTTAGCTTTGCCGATTGAATGTTTCCTTGTTCAAATGGTGACTTCTCCCTTCCATTTGGCTCATTGAATTGCTGTGCAAAATAGAAAATATCAGGTGGCATCCTCTGATAGTTTATTTCCTGTCAAAACTCTGGTGGGCAGGCGGATTTTTCCTAAAATTAATAGCAGATGTATATCAAAAGGACATAAATAACATCAGACTAGGACAAGAAAGGCTTCTTAAGGACAAAAGAATCCATGTTTAGGGACATACATATATGCTGTAATTTATACGCATATGCAAGTGCACAGCTCTTGAGTATTGTGGAGTTAAGTATAAACCCTACCTTTAAACACATGGCTGGTCATAATTCCAGACACTTTTTTTTTTTTCTGCCTGGCCTTTTTCCTTTGGCTTAAACTTGGATAAGAGATCTGTATACCTTTTTGTACATGTTTAGGCACTGTCTCTAGCTTCAGCTGTTCCAAACAACGTCACTGAAAAACGTTGAAGTTTTTAACCCATTATCAGAAGTTAATAACCAGGCAGAGCCTGGAGACAGAAGTTATCCTCACCCTGTCCTTTTAAGGAGGGACTCCTAGGTATGCAACAAAAGTGGCCTGTGGCCACTGCAGCTTTAGTTTAATAGAAAGGCAAGGTCTTCTGAAGAGTACAGCTGATAGAAATCTCTTGCTGTTTATTTACATTAAATAGTCTTGTGACTAGTTCAATTAAAATAATTGGTAGAAACTGTCTTGATTTTAGTTTTGAATGTTGAGGGACTGTTTTCACTGATAAAATGGGTACTTTTTTTTCTTTTCTTTTTTTTATTGTTAAATCATAGCTGTGTACATTAGTGCAATCGCCTGTACAAATGGGTACCTTTTTTACTGGGTGGAGCTAACAATGTAGTCATATTGGATTTACATGGGTACTTCTTCCAAAGCTCAGGCAATGGGCATGGATCTTGTTTCCCCAGTACAAATATTTGGGAGGTTGAAAGATTTGAATACAAACTTAGAAAGTTCAATGATTTCTTCAAGGGACATACTGCTGGTGTTGCTTTCTTAAAAATACAAACATTGTGGTGGCTTTCCTCAGAAACTTTCATGGCAGTTCACATAGAATAAAACATACACTCAGCCTGGTATTTTAAGACCTTTCTGTTTATCTCTAAACTCTGTGCTCAGAAAAGGCTTTCTTCACCTTTCATGCCTTGGGTCCAAGGCTTCCTTCTTTTGTCTCCATTTCAAATTCTGTCCTGCCAGTACCATATTGCTCCCATCGTTGATATCAGACTCATATCTCGGTATGAGAGGTAATGAGTAAGAAAATGCAGTCTATCCAAATCAGCCTCCCCCATATTCCCACAGTATTTTGTTCGTGTTATAGCATCTCTCCCAGCCTAGCCTATGTCTGCCTCAACTAGACCCCACCACCTCACAGGCTTGGTGGTTAATTGAAGGGTACTTGCATACACAGGTGAGATTGAGTTTGCATCATCTGTCTCCTGTTTATTTAGTAACAGTGAATGAGTAGGTAATGTATATCCGTGCAATGGAATATTTTTCGGACATAAAAAGGATTAAAGTACTGATACTAGATACAGCATGGATGAATCTTTGAAGATGTTCTCCGTGAAAGAAGTCAGTCATAGAACAATACTACATACTACAGGATTCTGCTGTAGGCCCAGAATAGGAGGTTTTATGGAGATGAGTAGATTAGGGGATGGGGTGACAGCTGAAGGATAGGGGTTTCCACTTGAGGGGACTCTGAACATGTGAAAATGCACTGAATTGCACATGTTAAATTACATGTGTATGAATTGTACCTCAATAAAGCTGTTAAAAATTTAGCCCTTCCCCTAAAATGATGGTAATGAGAATAATAATAGCAATTAATTGTTAATCACTTAGTCTTTCAGGCCTGTGCTAAGTGCTTCGTGTGTTTTACTTTCTCTGAACTTCCGCAAAGACTTTTAACTGTTCTAACAACCCTATGAGGACAATATTACTATTGCGTCTTTTTTTTTTTTTTATTTTAAGTTTTGAGTGGTGGTTAAAAAAATTATTTCTGAATCCTACTGTGGAGATAAGTTGTGAGACTTCAGAACTGTGTGACTCAAATCCTCTTAACCACTGTAATGTACAATTGGAATGCCCACAGGATAATTTTATACAAGGCATGACAAATGTGCCTTGACTTTTCTTATAAATATAAGCCTACTCCCATACCATATCCGGGCATCGCTATCTGTCATTTTATTGCCCTTTGCTTTATTGCATTTCACAGGGAGTACGTTTTCTGTTGGCACCATTTTTCTAACAGTGTGTGGTCACCTAATGTCTCTGTGTGATGTTTTGGTAATTCTTGCCATATTTTATGCTTTATCATCATTATATCTGTTATGGTGATCAGTGATCTTTGATGTGACTATTGTAATTGTTTTCGGGTACCACAAACAGTATAAGGCAATGAACTTGATAAGAGTCTGCTTTGCTGACTAGTTCCCCCTTCCCCTTCCTGTGGCTTCCCTATTCCTTGAGATGCAACAACACTGCTGCTAAGCCAATTAATACTCGTACAGTGGTCTTTCATTTTAAATCAAAAGCTGGAAATGATTAAGCTTAGTGAGGAAGGTGTGTCAAAAGCGAAGATAGGCTGAAAGCTTGCACCAAACCGTTAGCCAAGGTGTGAATGCAAAGTGCTACTCCAGTACTCCAGTGAACACATGAATGATAAGAAAGCAAAACAGCCTATGGGGAAAGTTTGGGTGCAGAACAAACTTTCAAACAAACTTGGAGAGAACGTCAGACCAGTCACAACATACCCATAAGCCAAAGCCTAATCCAGAGTGAGGTCGTAACACTCTTCAATTCTGTGTAGTCTGAGAAAAGTGAGAAAGGTGCAGAAGGAAAGTTGAAAGTGTGTAGAAGTTGGATTATGAGGTTTAAGGAATGACACTATCTCTAACATAAAAGTGCAAGGTGAAGCCACAAGTGCTGATGGAGAAGCTGCAGCAAATTACACAGAAGGTCTAGCTAAGATCAATGATGAAGGTAGCTATACTAAATAGCAGATCTTCAGTGTGAATGGAACAGCCTTCTACTGGAAGAAGATGCCATCTACCATAGCTTGGGAGAAGTCCACGTCTAGCTAAGAGAACTGGGCTAAGGGAACTGATGTCTTTCAGTTGAAGCCAGTGCTCGTTTACCATTCTGAGAATCCTAGAGACCTTAAGAATTATGCAAAGTCTACTCTGCTGTTATCTGTAAATGGAATGACAAGCCTGGGGGACAGGACAACTGTTCATAGCATGGTTTGCTAAATAGTTAAAGCCCACTGTTGGGACCTACTACTTGGAAATAAAGATTTCTTCAAAGTATTTCTGCTTATTGATAATGCATCTAGTCACCCAAGAGCTGTGATGAAGATGTAGAAGGATTTAGTCTGTAGCCCATGGATCAAATAGTAATTTTGATTTTCAAGTCTGGTTATTTAAGAAGTACATTTCTTAAAGCTATAGCTGCTATAGTTAGTATTCCTCTGATGGTTCTGGGCAAAGTATATTGATAACCTTCTGGAAAGTATTCACTATTCTAGATGCCATTAAGAACACTTGTCATTCATGGGAGGAGGTCAAAATGTCAAAATTAACAGGAGTTTGGAAGAAGTTGATGGATGACTTTGGCAGATTAAAGGCTTCAGTGGAGGAAGTCACTGCAGATAATGGTGGAATTAACGAAGAGAATTAGAATTAAAAGTGGCGCCTGACGATGTAATGGAAATGCTGTAACCTTGGGATAAAACTTGAATGGATGGGGAATTGCTTTTTATGGATGAGCAAAGAAAGTGGTTTCTTGAGGAGGAATCTACTCCTGTAAAGATGCTGTGAATGTTGTGGAAATGACAGCAAAAGATTTAGAATATTACAGAAACTTAGTTGACAAAGTAGTGACAGGGTTGGAGAAGATTGAGTCCCATTTTGAAAGAAGTTCTTTTGTGAGTAAAATGCCATGAAATAGCACTGCACAGTGTGGGAAAATCTTTCATGAAAGAAAGAATCAGTCAATGCAGCAAACTTCATTGTTATTTTATTTTATGAAATGGCCACAGTCACCCCAGCCTTCAATAACCACAGCCCTGCTTGGTCAGCAGCTATCAACATTGAGGCAGGACTCTAAGCAGTGAAAAGATTGGGACTCACCGAAGGCTCAGATGATTGTTAGCATTTTTCAGCAATAAGATGTTTTAAAATTAAGGTATGTACGTTGTTTTTTAGACAATGCTATTGCATACTTAATGGACTATAGTGTAGGTATAACTTTTATATGCACTGGGAAACCAAAATGTGTGTGGCTTGCTTTTTTGTGATATTCCCTTTATTGCAGTGGTCTGGAACCGAACCTGAGAGAGCTCCAAGATAGCCTGTCATTTTCCCCATACAATGCCAAAGTTGTAACTAGAATTATGTAAAGCCTTTGCTTTCCATCAAACACTATCAGCTTTGTCATTCTATTTCACCTTCCTCACTAGCACCAGTAGTGCTCCCCCCACCACAGAGTTGGTTTTCTGTTATGAAACCATTTTTAAAACTCACTTTAAAGGGTCTCAGGAATCAAGAAGAGCAAAGCCATGTGAGGGGAGAATGCTGATGGTTGGCCAGCTGCCCTGGAGTGTGACCACTGTGGGGTGCCAGCGTGCCAGCCTGGTGTTCGTGGTGTGGCAGGCAGAATAACGGCCCCTCTCAAAGATGTCCACATTCTAACCCCTCTAACCATGTAGATGTGATTAAGGATCTTGAGGTGGGAGATTATTTTGGATTATCTAGGTGGGTCCAATGTCATTGCAAGGGTATCCCCATAAAGAAAGAAAGAAAGGCAGGAAGGTGAGGTGAGGGGTGTCCTCACAGAGCAGAGAGAGGTGGCATGATGTGTGGTCAAAAATCAAGGAAGCTGGAAGAGACAAAGATACCAACCCTGTCCTAGAGCCTCCGGGACCACACCCTTGCCAGCCACTTGAGACTGACCTCCAGAACTGTATGATGATTGATGTGGGTTAAGTCGCTGTAATTTCTTATAGTAGTTACAGGAAACCTTGAACTGAGTGCAGCCCCGTGCTGTGTGCTCTACCTGCAACCCTCGTTTTGGCCTCACAGCAACTCTGTGAGTCCCACTTTGCAGAGGAGGAAGCCCAGGATGAACAAAGAGAAGGGATTCTGGCCACACTGTTAGTGAGGCGGCCGAGCTGGAGTCTTGCTCCTACCGCCTGTGCTGGGTTCGCCATTAATCAATTTCAACTTTAAATCAGTATCAGTTTCAGAAACTTGAGATCCCATTAAGAAAGCATTTTAAAGGATAAAACTCAAGAGGAGGATATTTAAGGTACCATTCATTTCTCTGTACTCAGTGATTGGAGTTTGCTTTATTTATGGTAATATTGAAATAATTATTTCATATCCTTTTTGGATCTGCCTTAAAAAAAGTGATTAGTCAAGCTTGGTGACAGGCATCTGTAGTCCCAGCTACTCGGGAGGCTAAGGCAGGAGGATCACTTGAGCCTAGGAGTTTGAGGCTGCTGTGAGCTATGATGCCACTATGCCCAGGGGAAGGGAGTGAGACACTTAAAAAAAAAAGTTTCTTTATTACCATACTTTTTAAAGATGTTTGGCAAAATCTGCTTTCTGTCTTTTGCGTTACTTTAAAATTGTATTTATGCAGTGGGATTACAGATGCCAGACCAATTTTGATGTGGAATCCTTTCATCCTATTTGAAATGGGGTAATAATTACATATTTTTATGCTTATTTGTGAGGCTTTGTTTATTCAGAAAATAAAAATGTGTAATTCATGGTTTAAGCTTATACTAATGGATATTGAATTGTACATTACCAGGCAAGTTTAAAAACATTGTTTTCTGAGGATGACTCCTAGACACACAAAAAATCAGTATGTTGTAAAGAAAAGATTTCAGTCTTCTAATAGTATAAAATAATTTTTCCCGAAACACTTTAATTTTTTAATGGAATTTAGAACTCGTTGTTGGATCCTATCCTTGTCGCTTAGTGTATTCAGGAAAATTATGCATCTTTAAAAAGCACGAGTTTATTTGTCCATAAGAATTATAGAAAAAAAATGCTATCTTGGATTTCAGATTTGGTGCTACGTAAGTATCTCCTGCTTGCCCTCCCTCTAGGTGTACACCCAGGAACGCTTACAGAGGAAAGTCAGCCACGGCATGTTTCACCTGCAAGTTTTGAAGGCAGCAGTTTGAAGAAAAGCAATTGGGGGTTCTTAATTACTGGGATTGTGGGCGGGACTCTGGTGGCTGTGTATGCTGTAGCCACACCGTTCATAACACCAGCCCTCCGAAAAGTCTGTTTGCCTTTTGTTCCTGCAACTACAAAGCAGATCGAAAATGTTGTGAAAATGTTGCGATGTAGAAGAGGACCCCTGGTGGACATTGGCAGTGGCGATGGACGGATTGTGAGTTTTGGTAAAATACTTTAAGGTTTGGAAAAAGAATTGTTAAAATTCCTGCTTTGTATTTCTTAAGGAGGCTTATGCAAAGGCTTGCTAAATCTGACAGTTTGAAAAAGTGCTCATTTTTTGTGTTTGGCTGGATGATTAAACCATCAGCATGTATTTGGAATTTGTTTTTCCCAAATTTAATTTTTTTCTTTTAAATGAGAAAGTACTCTGTCGATATGCCTGGTAAAAAAGAGTATGAAATTTATTTATTTATTATTTATTGAGTATGAAAATTGTCACTTTGGCAGGAAGGGAATAATAGTAGTTAGTACCCAGCTGGGTGTGGTGGCTCATACCTGTAATATTAGCACTTTGGGAGGCTGAGGTGGGAGGATCACTTGAGCCCAGGAATTTGAGACCATCCTGGGCCACGACATGAGACCCTATCTCTACAAAAAATGAAAATTAGCCAGGCCTGTGGCATATGTCTGTAGTCCTAGGGACTTGGGAGGCTGAAGCAAGAGGATTACTTGAGCCCAGGAGTCCGAGGTTGTATTGAGTTACGGGCACATCACTGCTATCCAGCGTTGGTGACAGAGTGAGACCCTGTCTTCAAGAAAAAGAACAATAATAATAGTAAAAAAAAAAAAAAAACTGAAGAACCCCAAGAATTGTCTAAAAAGTACTTGGGCTAACAGATGTGACATAATGAAAAGAACTGTTAAGTTAGGGAGTTTTACTATCTTATGTTTTTGCACCATAGATGTTTGGTCCTGTGTTTGTCTGTGTTTATATGTGTGTAAGTAATAATTCCCGTGGCTTAATACAGAGTTGAAATAAGGAAGAGCCAGTGACTAACCCCCGCTAAACCAAAGATCAGACTTTCAGCTATTTCATCTCACTTTGACCCCAACCAGGAACCTCTAAGTAAAGACATAAGGCCACTGATAGGCAAGTGGGTGTCTCAGAGCACGTTCCTCTGAGGTCAGCGTGGCGCCATTCTCAGTCTCACCCTGACAATGAACTGAAAAGTGAGGACGGTAGTAGGAAAGGCTGGTGTTCTGGAAGCACGGAGTGTGGACACCAGCAGAGCCACACCACCTTCCCCCAGCTCCTGTCCACGTATAGCCTGTGATACTGTGATTCTGACCTGGAGTAATCAGGAAGAGGTTAAAAAGTAACTAATGTTTTCTATTTAAACTTTTTTGTTTTTATTTTAAAGATTGCATTAAAGTACTCATACCATTTGGTGGTGCCTGTGGCTCAAAGGAGTAGGGCCCCAGCCCCATATGCCGGAGGTGGTGGGTTCAAACCCAGCCCCGGCCAAAAACTGCACACACACACACACACACACACACACACACACAAATATATATATATATATAAAGTACTTATACCATGATAGTTACCATTTTAGTCATTTTTAGGCATGCATTTCAATGATATTAAGTGTATTCATGTGGTACCACCATCACCACCACCCATCTCCAGAACTTTTTTCATCTTATAAAACTGAAACTGTGGACCCATTAAACAATAATCCCCTATCCTCTTCCTCCCCTCAGCCTCTGGAGAGAGATGTATTAATCAATAGTAAGTTTTAAAATCTATATTCAATGTTTTATGTATTTGAATGATTTCTTTGTGGTTTCTGTGAAAATGGTTTCCTTGTACTGTGGTAACTTGAGAAATTACTGTTGGTGGGACAGCTCTGTGAATGGATGCTCCCTTGGAGAATGGGGCAAGACAGACCTGTAGAGAGACCCAGGACCATTCTACCATCCCACCCATTGTCCAGAGGCTGGTGGGTTTTACAGTCAACTTTATTCTGATTCATTCCATTTTATTTTTACCTGTTTTCAATTTTGAATAAACAGTCACTGACCTGTTAAGGAAATACGTATTAACAGATTATTTTTATTATATATGATTTTATTGCTATGGTTCTGACCTGGAGTGTTATTGATACAATAATATATTGTGTATGATATTATTGCTTGTTCACCATTCTCCTAGGCATATTCATTTCACCTCTGTGCAAGTTCACTGATTGAAAGAGAAACAGAGTTTCAGCAATTTTTTGTTAGACCTATCAGGGGTTGGCTATTCCAGAATTAACTATGCAGTTATCCATAGTAGACTGAATATCTGTTCTGATTCTTGGGGTGAAATCTTTAATGAAGGCAAGAAAACTGGGTTTGATTGGGTTGGCCATTACCTTGTCCATGAACTATGTAAGTTTAGACATACATTTAAAAACATTTTTTTTTTTTTTTTTTACCTTTCCACAATAGTGGCTTCAAGCCCTACTGTTAATATTCTTTTTTTTTTTTTTTATTTATTTATTTATTTTTTTTATTGTTGGGGATTCATTGAGGGTACAATAAGCCAGGTTACACTGATTGCAATTGTTAGGTAAAGTCCCTCTAAAAACATTTTTTAAAATTTCAAAATATCAACAAATATTTTTGTTACATGGATACTTAAGTCAGAACTTTTAGTGTGCGCTTCACCATAACAGAGTTCATTGTACCTGAGAGGTAAGTTTTTACCCTTCTCTCCTCCCTCTCAATTCCTTTGTTGACTTTCTATGGCCTTTGTATCTCTTTGTGCCCATGTGTACCCAACTTTATGCTTCCAGTTTTAAATAGTACATGTGGTGTTTGTTTTTTCATTCCTGATATACTTTGCTTAGGATTGTGGTCTCCAGTTCTATCCAGGTTGGTGCAAAGACATTATTTCCTTCCTTTTTATAGCTGAGTTGTACTCCAGGGTATACATATACCACATTTTCTTACTCCACTGATGAATTGATGGGTACTTAGGCAGATTCCACAACTTTGCAATTATAAATTGTGCTGCAGTGAACATTCAGGCTCAGTGTAGACACCCAGAAAGCAAGACTGCTGGGTTGAAAAGTACATCTACATTTATTTCTTTGGGGAATTTCCGTACTGTTTTCCATAGAGGTTATACTAATTTGCAGTCTTACCAACAGCGTATAAGCATTCCTTTCTCTTTGTAGCCACTCCAGGATCTATTGTTTTTGGACTTTTTAAATAATGGCCATTCCAACAGGGTAAGGGTATCTTATGATTTTTATTTGCATTTCCCTGATAATTAGTGATATTGAGCATTTTTCATGTTTATTGGCCATTTGTCTATTTTTTTTGAAAACCTTATGTTCATGTCTTGCCCACTTTTTCATCCATTTGTTTGTTTTTTTCTCTTGCTAATTTATTTGAATTCCTTGTGGATTTTGGATATTAGCCCTTTATCAGATGTATAATTTGCTAATATTTTCTCCCATTGTGTAGATCGTTTATTATTTCCTTTGCTGTGCAGAGGCTTTTTAATTTAATTAAGTCCCATTTATTTTTGTTTCTGTATTTACTTTGGGGGGTCTTTGTCATAAATTCTTTGCCTATGCCAATATCTAGAAGAGTTTTTCCTATGTTTTCTTCTAGAATTTCTTCTAGAATGGTTTCATCCTTTACATTTAAAACTTTTATCCATCTTGAGTTCATTTTTGTGTATGGCCAGAGATAGGGGTCCTATTTCGTTCTGCATGTGGCTATCCAGTTTTCCCAGCACCATTTATTGAATAAGGCTTCCTTTCCACAGTGAATGTATGTTGTTTGCTTTGTTGAAGCCCTTGGTTGTAGGCAGACGGTTTTATTTTTGGGTTCTGGGTTCTTTTCCATTTGTCTGTGTCTCTGCTTCTATACTAGTACCATGCTGTTTTTGTTATTGTGGTTTTGTAGTATGATTTGAAGTCCAGTAATTTGATACTGAACAAATTAGATTTGTTTCTTTTTGCTTAAGATTCTTTGGCTGTTTGTTCTCTTTTTTTGGTTTCAAATGAAGCACAGAATTACTTTTTCTGGGTCTGTGAAATATGATGTTGGTATTTTCATGGGGATTACATTGAATCTGTAGATCACTTTGGGCAGTATGGACATTTTAACAGTGTTGATTCTACCATCCATGAGCAGGGGATGTTTTTCCATTTGCTATGTCATCTGTGATTTCCTTCATCAGTGTTTTGTAGTTCTCCTTGTAGAGATCTTTCACCTCCTTGGTTAAGTATATTCCCAGGTAAGAGAAAAAAAAAAAAAAGTATATTCCCAGGTATTTTATTTTCTTTGTAGCTGTTGTAAGTGGTATTGAGTCCTTGATTTGACTCTTAGCTCCATTGTTTTTAATATGTAGAAATGCTACTGATTTGTGTACATTGATTGTATAACCTGAGACTTTGCTGAATTTATCAATTCTAGGAGTCTTTTGTTGGAATCTTTAGTATTTTCTGGATACACGATCATGTCACCAACAAACAGGGATAGTTTGATCTCCTTTTTTCCTATTTGAATGCCATTTATTTCTTTCTCTTGCTGATTGCTCTGGCTAGGAATTCCAGTACTGTGTTGTTCAGAAGCGATGACAGCAGGCACTCTTATCTTGTTCCAGTTCTTTGGGGAAATCTTTGAACTTCTCCCCATTCAGGATGATGTTGGCTGTGGTTTTGTCATGTGTGTCTTTTGAGCCTAGTTTGTTGAGGATTTTTATCATGGAAGGGTGCTGGATTTTATTGAATGCTTTTTCTGCATTTGTTGAAATGCTCATGTGGTCTTTGT
The DNA here is from genome assembly GCF_027406575.1 of Nycticebus coucang. Taxonomy (NCBI): domain Eukaryota; kingdom Metazoa; phylum Chordata; class Mammalia; order Primates; family Lorisidae; genus Nycticebus; species Nycticebus coucang. Next base: position 188,100,790 of record NC_069780.1, read on the forward strand.
TTTTGTTTCTGTTTATGTGGTGAATCATCTTCATTGATTTGCGTATGTTAAGCCATGCTTTCCTCCCTGAGATGAAATCCACTTGATCATGGTGAATTATCTTTTTGATGTGCTGGTGAATTTAATTTGCTAGTATTTTGTTGAAGATTTTTGCATCTATGTTTAGAGATACATTTTTAAATGGTGTCTTGAATAAAGGAGATACTTTGGATCGAATGTTTTAGGATTGTAAACCATAAACAAGACATATTTGTATAATTTGGCCATGTAAGTTGATTTTTTTCTTCTTCTTTTGAATAAATCCTGGCCTCTCTTTACAGGTAATAGCGGCTGCAAAGGAAGGATTCACAGCTGTTGGTTATGAATTAAACCCATGGCTGGTTTGGTATTCCAGGTACCGAGCATGGCGAGAAGGTGTGCATGGCTCTGCCAAGTTTTATATTTCGGATTTGTGGAAGGTATGTAAGGCAAAGAATGGTGTTAGAGAAATCCAGTGGAAAATTGTATTGTTCATAATGACTGTGACTTAAAACTGAAAAACACTGAAAAATAATTAATATCCTAGTAACTATTTTGACATGAAATATGTACACATTTTAAATTGATAGATTTTACAGATAGACTATTTCAGAATAGAACCTTAAGGTTTTCTACATGATACATCATGTGAATTCCAAGAATTTATTTGCTAAATTAAAATGTACTCATTTCTCTTTATTACAAAATAATGAGATTTTCCATCTCACTTGGAAATCTTATAAGTTATTATTGAAAAACATCGGCCCTGTCCATGTTTGTGTGTGTGTGTTTGACACAGAGATGGGTGATAGAGAAAATCACTACTGTCACGACTCCTCCTTGTCCTCATGAAGCGTGAGGTATCACTTCCAAACTTATTTGTACTCTAAAAAGTGCCCTGCAATTTTGTTTTAGGGCCCATAATATGCTTTTTCTTAAATAAGAATTTTCTGTTATAATACTATTATCAGTTGATTGTAAAAGTTCACTTACATTTTCCTTGCATTGTTTCTCTCACCATGTATACGTAAATGCTCTCTCTGTAGAGTGAATAAGAATTTTATTGGGCAATAAGAATTTTGACTGGCAAAGTAGCCCTGAAGTCCCATGTGTTTTTGTGAAGCTGGCTTGGTGTAGAGTGGGGGTGAATGGCCCAGGTGCTACCAGCCTGACGCCCCCCCTCCCCCCAGCTGGTCACTGGCGCATCACTGGCCTTTCTGACACTTGACTTTGCCAAACTCCAACATTTGGCAAAATGAAATATTGCTAACATTTTTTGTGAAACAAGTTACATGTTTCGCTTTTTACAATTCACCTACCAATTATCTCCTCATCCCATTTAGGTGACTTTTTCGCAGTACTCAAACGTTGTCATTTTTGGTGTGCCTCAGATGGTGAGTACCCACTTTCCTGTTCTGTGTTTGGGTTAGGTGGTGTCAAAGGTCTCTCCAGCCACAACACGCCATCCCTTACCCATGCACCAAGGGATGGCCTCCCAGAGATTTTAGTTCACTGGCTTAATAAAATACTTAGGGGCCTTAAAAGTTTAATAAAAAATTCAGTCATAGTTTTACATTTTGGCTTTAGATAAAATTTTTGACGATCTACCTAAGCGTTAACAATTCCAGTTTGGAAACTGCTTTATGAGGTCCCAGTGTCTCATGTAGTTTGTAATTTCAGGGCCGTTCACTCACACCCAGCTGGAATCGCTCGGGAAAGTTAATGAGATGTTCTCTTGGAATTGATCATCCCTCTGATTTTGCAGGAAGATAATTTTAAGGGTGGATGAGCATTGACTAGTTTCAATTTACCTCAGTTTACTGATTTTTCAAAGAATGGAGTATTGAACTTTGATTATGTACTTTAAAAAGTGAAAATACCACAGCTTTGTGCAGAAAATGGTCCTCTTTAGCCTCTGGAAAGATGGTCATGGTGGGATGCTTTTACTGTAATTGCTGGTTTACTGACCATAGAAAGAAATCCCTTTTTACTTTTCAGAGTCTGTAATTGTAACCATTATGATCTTGGTGGAATTGGATGTTGGCTGAAATGCTACTGTATCACTGATATGGTTTTTAATTTAACAAAAGGAAATTTACTTTTTTTGTTGTTTTCTTACTTATACCTTAATTTTTATATAAGATGTTTCAATTTCTTAAGATACTTGAGAAATTTGTTCCTTTTATTAAGGCCTTCATTGTAATGCGGTATTCTTGAACTTCTGAAGACAATTTAGAAACACTTTTCTTAAATATTCTTTTTTTTTTTTTGTAGAGACAGAGTCTCACTTTATGCCCCTTGGTAGAGTGCCGTGGCCTCACACAGCTCACAGCAACCTCCAGCTCCTGGGCTTAAGCGATTCTCTTGCCTCAGCCTCCCGAGTAGCTGGGACTGCAGGTGCCCGCCACAGCACCCGGCTATTTTTTTGTTGCAGTTTGGCCGGGGCTGGGTTTGAACCCGCCACCCTCGGCATATGGGGCCGGCGCCCTACTCACTGAGCCACAGGTGCCGCCCTTCTTAAATATTCTTGAAAGTAATAACATTCTGTATGTTTAATTCTCATTAGACCTAAAAATTAAGACCAAACTTGGGTATCTTCACTTTTGTTATAGAAGCGAATTGAGGTAGAAGGGCACAGTTCGTGCTTATTTAAAAAAGAAACAACCACCCACTTGGCATCATAGAATTGATGTGGAATTTTGGTGTAATTTACTACTTATTATGATGTTAAGCTTTCCTTCTAAAATGGAAGTTAGAAGCGGCGCCTGTGGCTCGAAGGAGTGGGGTTCCGGCACCATATACTGGAGGCCAAACCCAGCCCCGGCCAAAAACTGTAAAAAAAAAAAAAAAAAAAAATGGAAGTTAGCTTTTTGGAGACTACTCACTTTAATTTGAATCCATGCTTTATAAAAATAGGAAGTTAGTATTTCCTGTCTGGAGGGCAGGATGAGGAACTGAGGCGGGGATTCTGAAACCACAGTTGCCGGCTCCCAGCAGGGGGCAGCAGTGGCCTTTGGAAGTCATCACTGCCACACAGCATCCTGGTGCTTTTTGTCATGTCTGAGGTAGACTCAGTTTTTGGAGCTGTTTGCTCAGGGGAAATAAGAGTTGTCTTATTTTGATGAATTCCTTTGCAATTGTTGCCCATTTTTTTCTGTACATAGAGAAATCTTAAATAAGGGATGTGTAGCATTTGACTGTTCCCAAGAAAAAAGTGGAGCAGCTGAAGTGCATGAAGCATCCACATTCCCCATGTTACCACGCTGGGGTGATCAGGGGTGCAGAGGGCCCAGATGGCTTCCACTGGTCTGGAAGGCTGAATTTCATGTGTGGAGGGCCCCCACTTTCAACCTTCATCAAGTGTTTCTAAGTACAAGGCAGTGAGGGACAGGGACAAGCGTGCTGTGTCAGTGACGATGTCAGTCACAGCTGGGTGGCTCAACAAAGCCAGCGTGCCCTGAAATGTTTCCCGGGGCAGCTAATGCACAGTAGACACTTAGGGAACCTGGAGGAGCCTTGGAGGGGTTCAGCGCTGGGGTCATAGGTCATCACCCCTGCTTCTGATACTGGGCCAGTTATCCCTAATAGCTCAAGATCAGCGGTGTCCTAACAGTTCAGCACAGGCATGTAGTTAATGTAAAAGGTTGAGGAATCCCCTTTGGTTCTGGCCAATCCAGTCTGAGGATTGTATGCCCCCAGGTTTACACAGGCTTCTGCACCAGGAGCATCTTTTAAAGTGCAGAACAAACCAAGCTGTCCTTTTATACAACTGTTCTGTGATTTGTCACAGCTTTTAAGGATAATGCCTGAATCCTTGAGTGTGGCCCGAGGACCTGGAGTGGTTTCTACTCACCTTCAGACTCACCTGGGTCATGCCTCTCTGGCTCTCAGCCCCTGGAATTTGCCGAGCTCATCTTCCCAGAGCCTGGGGCTGTGTCTTGCCCCCCCTACTTTAGTGTCCCCCTGGGCCTGCTGAGTGAACACTGCTGACTATTCACTCTCAGCATCTTTTCCTCTGCAGGGCTGTCCTTGATGGCCCAAAGGGGGCACGTGCCAGTGCTGGCTCTTTTCTGCTCCTGTGGCATAGTCTGCCCTGCCCTTGCATATGTTACAGTATGTTTACTTATCTGGTGGCTCTGACAATGTTTGCTGGATGCACTGCAGGGTAAGATCAAGGTTGGGGACCAGGCTTGTTGTCTTCACGGCCGGACCCCCAGCACAGCTGTACCATTCTGTAGATGGGTGCTGAGTAATGCATGTGGCGCAAACACACCTGCTGCTTATGCTTTTCCCAGAAGGCGATTTAACGTCTTAAAAAAATTTCAAAATAGGAAGGGTGGACAAATGTTTTTGTGTTCTGGATACCTTGTATAATGTGTAAGTCAGGGCTCTGAGCGCCTGTTTTCTGAATGTTCTTTGCATCCCTCCCTTCCTGACTTTCTATGAGCTTTGCTTCTCTTTGTGCCTGTGTGTGAGAAGGCTGTTCACTCTCATAACTTCAAAGAATGACCATTTTTACTTTAATTCTGTTATGAATTGAATAAAAATATCATGTTCTGATAAAGAAACCTGATTCATAACCCAATCATTTATTCATCTTTCATTCATTCCATAAGTGTGGCCGCCATGGCCAGTCCCCATTCTAGTCACGTGGATACTTTTGTGAATAAAATAGAGAATAGCCTCGTACTGCGGTGCTCAGATGCCAATGGGATGAGCAGATGTTAAATAAGACACCTATATACCATAGTGCACTGCAGAGGGGGTGCTATGGAGCCGTCTGTAGCAAGGGACAGTATCTTGGCATAGCTGACATTGGGGGAAAGAGAGAGTGTTTCTGTGGGATGAGAGCAGCAGGCAGGGCCATGGCGTGAGTGAGGGCAGGTCAGAGGAGACAGGGCTGGGGCGGGGAGGATGCTGGTGAGCAGTGGAGGACCATCGGGGTTGAGAAGGAACATAGGCCGCCTTGTGGAGATTAGATGGAAGGCAAACGTGGGCCGAAGCTGGGCGAGAGGCTGGGGGCTCTTGCAAGGGTCCAGGAGATGCCGTGACTGGAGAGAGGGTCAGATTCTGGGGGTGTTGTGAAGGTAAAACAAGCAGGGTTAGCTGGCAGATCCAACATGGGGAAGAGATAAAGAGGGCTCACAAGTGACCTCAGTGTGTTGGCCTGAGCTCCTAAAGTTTCCCATGTATTGTGTTGCAGAAGATGCAGGTGGAGCTGGCTGGGGACGTTCAGTGTGGGTATGGGGGGGTCTGGGCATGCATGGGCGTGTCAGGATGGTGGTCCTGGGGAAGGAGGAGTCTGGGGCCTGGGAGCAAGGGCTGGTGATATTTGTTAGGGTTGGGTGTTGAAGCCCAGGAGTGGCTGTGATCCCCTGAGGGGTGCAGACGAGTGAAGCCATCCAAAGCCTGGGCCCTGGACTCTGGGAAATAAGGGGCAGCCAGCAAGGATCCCCAGAGAGAAGCCTGGGAGGGAGACGTGCCGGAGTGATTACCCCAGTGAAGCAAGTGCTCACGGGGGGTCTGGTGAGTCAGGGCTGCTGGGGGCACGGGTGGTCCTTTTATGCCTTTGAGGTGGTTTCTGCTCCTGTTTAAAGTTTTGAAGATACAATTAGAATATGATGAGTTCGTGTTACTTCGAAGCCTATAATTGTATGAATAATTCTGAATTCCATTAGACAGGACACATCACTGCTTCTCTGTGTGTGATATCAAGAAACAGATTCGTTGCATATTTATGTGTAATTTAGTCAGTTAATTTCTTATGATTGAAAAGCTCCTTTCATTTTTAGGTTTATCTTGACTTAGCATATGACAATCATTTGGAAATAAAAGAAACTGTAAAAAGAAAAAGAATAATAGTAATATGAATAAGTTTACAATTATCCTTTTTATGAACAAAATTACCATAAGAAATCTCTGATATTTTGGAAAAATGCACATTGTTTCATTCTTTGCTTATTTAATTTTTCCCTTAAGTAGCAAAACTTTTTTTAAATCTTTTACTGGCTGTTAGAGGAATAGAAATCTTTCCATGTTTAATGAAATTTAACTTTGTTGTCTTGGTATTGATTCTAATGAAGAATTAGAAGTTTGGCTCACTCTAGCTGCAGTTGTGTTGAAGAATTTTTCTAAGCACTTTTATAAAATATAGGTCAGGAAGAAAACCTTCATGGAAGCACTATTGATTTGTTCATCTTGCTTTAATTGGTTACTTTTAAAGGAGGTAGTTTTTGCTTAGATTTTGGTTTCTAAATATCAGTAAGTGGAACCAAGAATCTTCCAGAAATAACTAGTCCGAGGCTGGGGAAGGGAAGATAAAAAAGCCTGGATCATGTTATTGAGCCAGAGTATGAGGAAGTGCTCAAAATATTTGATGGCAGCATGTCCAAAAGACAGAGAAGCCAGCTGCAAGAGGCTCCCTGTGGCCACATTAGGGAAATTTGAGCATTAGAAAGAACAGTGATATAGTAGATTATAAGCCATTGGATGAAATAAGAATCTAAGTGTTCAGACTTAACGATAGATAGATAGGTAAATGGAGGGAGGGAGAAGGGAAAGCTCATCCCTGTGGTAGAAGCTGACATGCCCCTGGAAGAAATGCATATGAAAGATTTGATGGAATGAGCAAATTGCTACTTTGCAGCCATTGTAGTAAAAATTGATTCTGGCTAGACTCATCAACGATGGCTACTATCTGATAAGTAATGGGATATTTACATTATCTGAAAATATCTTCTCACAAACAACTGTTTAAGTATATAAAAAGAAAAATATTAGCCACATTGTGTGGACCCCAGATTCTAACTTCACTGGTTAATGTCACCAGCAAAAGGACCTCCCAGGCCTCTGAGGATCCCTGGTCCACTCATAGCCTTGCAGAGGGGGTGTTGCCCATGATGCACACATGTGGAACAAGTCAGAAACACACCAGAGCACCCAAGGTGAGGGCCGTGGGGTCTGATCACTGAAGAATGTTATTGTCACGAAAGACAAAGACAGATGGAGGAACTGCTCCAGATCAAAGTAGAGCGAAGAAACGTTACAGCTATGTGTAAAAGTGATCCTGCCCTGGGCAAGTGTCATATGGGACATTACTAAGACAGTGACAGAATTAAGAGTTTTATTGGGATTATTATTATTGGAATACAATGTTAAATTTTCTGAATATAGTATATGTGCTGGGATAATGTTAGAAAATTTTTTTTCTCAGAAAATACAAATGGAAGTATGAAGGGATGAAGGAGAGCATATTTTGTATGCGACCTTTCCTCAAATGGTTTAGAAGAAATGTTCTTAGAGAAAGGAAGTGAACAAATGTGACAAAATGTTAAAAATTGGTGAACCTGGTAGAGGTATATAGGAATTCGTTGTTCTATTCTTGCAATTTTTCTGTAAGTTTGAAATTATCTCAAAATAATAAGTTAAAAGAAAGTCTAAAAAATATATTTGGGATGTGACAGTTATAAATATATTTTTAAACAGATGTTAATTTATTGATGTAATTAAAATGTCAATACTTTTAGTAAATAATAAAAACTCTTTATCAGTAGATTGGCAATAAAATGATACAAAAGTGATAGAAGTTAGGTTGAAACTATCAAAAACTTCAGTATCGGGGGCTGGGTGCAGTGGCTCACACCTATGACCCAGCAGTTCGGTAGGTCAAGGCAGGAGGATTGCTTGAGGCTCAGAGTTCAAGACCAGCCCAGCAGCTGTATAGTGAGACCCCCACCCCCACATAAAAATTAAAAAAAAAATCATTATCAGTATATTATGGATACATTTTAAAACAATTTTGAAATATTTCATAGTATTTCAAGTTGACAGAATGTGTGTATGTTTTTCCTGGCCTAATTATACCACATTTCATTGACTCTAGAGGATGTGGATTTTAAGCTGCACCATTGCCATTAAGAAAGAAAATAAATACTGCCAATTATAATTCTAAGAGAATGTCAATTGTATCATGTATCCTGATTTCATGGTCGTTAAAAGAATGGAAAATATGTCTTAAATATATGAGATTGGGTATATTGAAATGTTTCAGCAGGTAAATAATTTAAAGCTATTTCTTATTTTTTTAAAGCTATTTCTTATTTTAATGACTGCCACATCATGATTTTAGTCAGAAAATTGGAAATGTTGCATATATTCCTAAAGTGGTGTATTTTATAATTCATTCTCAAAAATGCTCTTATGACAGTGGTTAATGTGTCTTCTGCATTTCAATGGATTTTTTGATAATGTGTTATATTTGTGCCCTGAAGTGATCTTTTTATTTATTTATTTTTTTCTCCTTCTTTTAATCTTTTTACCTAGTAATTTTTGTTTTAGTAATTTCAGGGACTCTTAAAACACAGAAGGACTTTTTAGAATAATTTCCTTTGATTCACCACTCACTGAAATAATGGCTGTTATTCCCTGCAGATGCAGCTGTTGGAGAAGAAACTCGAACTTGAACTTGAGGATGATGCGAGAGTCATTGCTTGCCGCTTCCCTTTCCCGCACTGGACCCCAGACCACATCACTGGGGAGGGGATAGACACTGTGTGGGCATATGATGCGAGGACTTTTAGAGGAGGTGAAAAGAGGCCCTGAAGGTCAACACACTTGGAGTTGGTCATTCAAATGTACGGTTTGCTGAGAGTGCCTTTCTCAGATGGTTGTGGTCAGCTCTGAGTCTGGAGACTCACAGCAGCTGGGTCTTTAGCAACAGAGTATATATATTTTTTTTTTTTTGGTATAGAATGAGAAATTTTTCCTTCTTTAACTTTTGGAGAAAATAAAGAGAAGTTAAGAAAAACAATTAAAACATTTCATGGTATATTCTAAAAGGCGTGCCTTTTCATGCATTTGGTTCCATGAAAATATGAAGGAAGGATGTACCACCCTTCTTGTGTAGGAGAGATGTCTGCAGCTCTTCACATTAGAGAGCATGCTTCATGCCACCAAGGAGGAGGAGTGATTTTTAAAGAGAGTAATGTCTTAGCAAATGCTTGTCATTTCCTAGAGCTTTATTCATATGTAAGTTTTCTTTCTTTTTTGTACTTCATGGCAAAATTCATTTTTTAAAGGATTCAGAGAGGCATTTATATTTGATAACATTTCCTAGGAATAACTTTTTCCAAGGCTAGATTACTGTATTACTGTATTTTATTGAATCTAAGATGTATATACAGTAAAACTTTTATAAGTTGACCACCCCAGGGACTCTAACAAAGTGGTCAACATATAAAGGTGGTCAACTCCCAGATGTTCTGTACTGATGTGTACATATCCAGTCTAGGAAAATTAAGTCAACTTGAGGTGGTCAGTGTGGGGAGGTGGTCAGCTGTGAAGGTTCTACCGTATATACATGCATGTAAATGTGTGTGTATACACATATTTGCATTTTAACATTTTCTGAAATTGTGACATCTCTCAGTTGAGGTGTTTTTATTTATAGCTTTCATTAGCAGTGTGTACATCATGTAGGTGTTTATCATCTGTTATACAATTGATAGCATCTTAGATTTGAAGAAATGTGGTGTTCAGAGAAGGCACATGATATAGCGGGGTCATGGGTAATGATTAGTAGAGAAGTAACCGATTGTGAGCTTGGTTAGCCTGACTGGGGTTCTATCCCATGTTTTGTTATCAACAGGAAGCCATGGGCTTGTGGCTTACTGTCTGTGAGCCTCAGCTTCCTGAGTGTCCTTGCCACTGATACAGAGATAACTGAACAGGGGACTGGAGACCTGTTTGTAAAATTCATAGACGTAGCCTTTTTTTTTTTTCTTAAGACAAAGTCTCAAGCTGTTGCCTTGGGTAGAGTGCCATGGTGACATCATAGCTCACAGCAACCTTCAACTCTTGGGCTTCTGCAATCCTCTTGTCTCAGTTTTTTGATTTTTTTTTTTTTAATATTTTCTTTTTATTTATTTATTTATTTATTTGTGGGTTTTGGCCAGGGCTGGGTTTGAACCCGCCACCTCCGGCATATGGGACGGCACCCTACCCCTTTGAGCCACAGGTGCTGCCCTAGTTTTTTGTATTTTTAATAGAGACAAGTCTCACTCTGGCTTAGGCTGGTCTTGAACCTGTGAACTCAAGCAATCCACTTGCCTCGGCCTCCCAGAGTGCTAGGATTACAGGTGTGAGCCACCCTACCCCATCAGGGACATAGCCTTTGGTCTATAAATGGTATTTATTGTTTTAGTTACTAAGGAAAAGATTATTCATGGGGGTTGCAGATTATTTCTGTGAGTCACTTCTTTATTTTATGAGAGCAGCCATTTATTTAGTATTTCTCATTTATGAGAAGAGACTTGACTGATTTAAATAAAAGATAAATTAAGGAAAACCTTTGAATGTGAGTAGATGTGTTTCATGTATCTGAAGTAAGAATATTGAATGGTGACTTGAGTAATCCCTGCTTATCACAAAAAGGAGTGGAACAGCCAGTCACACACTGGTAATTTAAATACCCAGTTGTCTCAGTGGGGATTTAATAAAGTATGGTCTTTTAATAAAGTCACATCTTTAACTAAACTTATAAAAATGTGGTCAATTTGATAATTTTGATTTAAATGAGAACCATCTGGGGACATGTTCATTCATTCAACAAGTGTTGAGTATCTACTGTGTGATAAGCGCTGTGATTCCACAGTGAACAGATGTGCAAGGCCCCTGGCCGCCTGGAGTTCATATTCTCGAAGCAGGAAACAAAAAACTAAGCAAGCTGGTCTTGGTGTGTGTGAAGTTCTCTAAGAGAATCAATGTGATAGGACAGGGGCAGGTGTGTATGTTTGGGACACGATGTGGAGTGTTGCAGATATCTCCAAGCTTTTGGTGGCTATCGTCTGCCCCTGTCCCACTAGCCCCTGATCTCCTTACGAAGGATGAGATCTCTTCTGTGGTGTGTAGCTTTGGTGGAAGGACAGTTCTTGGTATGTGTCCCTCATGTCACCTTCTACCGTAGCCAGTTCTGCCTGTAATCTGGGTACAGTTGGAGAGGGGCCCATGGTAGCTCCTTGCCATGAAGATGTGCTAGGTAGAGGAAGGTTTTATGGAACTTCAGAGGGATTCAGGAACTATCCAGATGTCCTGGCGGATTTGTAGAGGCATCAAGCTGTGTGCAGAGTTACTATAACTTATTGGAGTACCTTTAGTTTCTCAAGAATTTGATGATGCTGAATCTTGCAACCTCATAGTAAAGCGGACCATTTCATAGAAGTGTTGTGATTCATTGAGTCTGCAGGATCTTTAATTGCTTTTTTAAAAATTGTGGCTTGATAATTAAACTATTCAGTAAGAATTTTCCTGTAGAGGTTATTGTGGCTTCTCTGGCTGATTAGAATTTTTAGCCGTTATTAGGTTAAGGACATTGATTAGATTTTTATATGACACAAATCATGGAATGAAATCATGGCTGTCAAACATCAGATTTTATATGTCTTTACAGATTGAAACCAGGGGACAGTGCCAATTTGAAACAATTTATAATTAAAAAGAACTATAGTAATATACTTTAGGGTGATGCAGCCTAAGAGGACCTGTGGTGAATAGCAGTGGAGTTTGCCATCAACACTCAGGCCCAGGACTTGAGTGAGTTGCCATCTGAATTCATCTTCTTCTGATAGCAAGGCTCCAGGACACAGGTGTCCCACGTAACCCCATCAGACCCTTGGTCAGTTCTGTTGTTCAAATACTTAGCTCCACTAAATGCACGTGAAACTGAGTTTAAAAGATTTTAGAAGAGAGACTCTTCCGGAGGCTATGGCTGAGAGACAGGGTACACTGTGATAAGTTCTTGACATTTGAACCATGCAGCTGGAAGCCATGCTTCTGGCCAGTGAAGAAATAAATACTCTGAGGTCCAGGAGCTTCTAAGCTCATCCTTGTTGTTCTATGTCCTTCTTAGCGTATCCCTGGCTGAGCACATTACAAGGAAGTCCTCTTTGTCATTGCAGAGCATACTATAGGAGTCTACTTAAGTCTTCACAAACAGACACACAGAAATATTCCCATTGGTTGTGTGGTGTGTCTTGTTGCCCTTCACTAAGATACCTGCAGTCATCTGGGCCACAGTGGAACATTCCTCACCCAGCTGGCAGCAAAGTCTGCAGGCCTCTAACCCAGGCTTCTTGTCTTGGAAGAGGAGAGACAGGAGGCCTGGAGGGAGGTGTATGCAGGGCCTGTCCTAGAGCAGGGCATTAGTGGGCTGGGAAGCAGGTGTGCAGACACTGCATGTCTCCCTCCCAGAGCCATTCTCCTCTCTGTCTTGCTAAGAGATCCCCTGGTTTTTCAGGTGTCAAGATGAATGTGTTCATTACAGGAGACTGCCAATTGTCTGTTTCCATTCCCCTTTGCTGTGAGTGTCAGGGGGGACAGTGTGCATGCGACCCTGACCTGCCAATGAGATTTGAGGACAAGTCTGCTGGGAGCTTTGGGAAAGGTTTTGTTGCTAATAGGAGATACATGAGGAGTGAGCATCACTCCTGTCTTTGGACATGCAATGTAAAGTCACAATACCCAGAGCTTAGCAGCCATTCTGTGACCAAGAGGGAGAAAAGTGAAGATGGAAGCTAAGATGCTGGGCCACTGTCTCTGTCTGGAGAGGACCAGAGGAAAAGGTATTTTCTAGCAAGGCTGGAAGGGGCATCCAAAGCGTGTGAGGGGCAGCAAGTTCCCAGGGCAGGGAGCCCCACTCAGAGTAGCTCCCAGGAGTGGTGTTGGAGGGACTCTACCACGTTGAGAGGGCTGAGAACTTGGACTGGCCTTCACAGGTGATCGAATGGCTCCTGAGGTCCCCAAGTCACCCCAGGAGGCCATCTGCTCTTGGGGATATAGGCAAGGGCAGGTCACGGCATAGCCTCTGCCATATCTCTGCATCATAGGGAAGTTTATAGGGAAAGGGAGACTAGTTGTCAGAATTAGACAGAAATTAGGGAAGCCAAGGGAAAAAAATGCTCTCAGACGCCCCTCCTGACAGGTAGGGTTGAAGGGTTGGCTGCCAAGCACAGGAGCTGGTAGCTTAGCTTAGCAGAGCCACCCCGAGTTAAAACCCCAGCACTGTCCAGTCTCCTTCCAACTCAAGCCAATGTTTGGAGCTTCATGAGGACAGGTGTGGAGAGAGCCTTACTGTGAGAGGATGGTGGTGGGCCAGGCATGAAGGGAGCCCAGCCGCCCCCTGACGTGATGGGGGCTGGGCTGCAAAACAGGCTCCAGAAGTTCTGCTCAGCTTCCTCTGGATGATCATTGGGGGGCAGTTGGAGCCATCCTCCCTGGAAGGGGTCTCCTCTGCGTGTCCCCTTCCTGACACACATGGAAGATGTCTTTGGCATGGTCTGTCCCCAAGCTAATAGTGGTTTTGAATGGATGATAACAAAAACCTAGAAATACAAAAAAGGAATAGAAGAAGCCACGTTGATAAATGGAAATGAATTCTGGATGGCAAAGTGCCTTGATAGTGTGTCCTAAGAGACAATCAAGGGTGGGTGTTTACTGGGCTAAGAGGCAGCATGACAAATGTTTTCAAATAGTCGCCACGCAGAAGGAGAAAGGGAAGGGCTGGATGTTGCTCTGTGCCTGGGCTTTTATGTTCTGCATACCCTTCTCATCCTCGGGGAGTTTGCTCTTACCTCCAATTTTTTAAAAAATTGTACTCCGAGAGGATTAGTTTGCTCAGAGTCGCAGCCTGTCACGTGAGCACCGGTTCTTTGTTGTACCGCTTGCTTCCCTGGGATGAGGCCTGCCCTGACTGGCTTTGGGGAGCAAACTGGGGCCACTGTGTGGATGGTAAAGGGACGTGATGTTTAAGTTCAATGTGAAGTACAGTCTTAATAAAGTCATTTAAGCTAGAATGCATTGTACTTGGGCGTAGTTCCTTCCTCCTGGAGACTCTGAGCAGAGCCTGAACAGCCACTTGGTGGGGATATTGTAGAAGGGATCCATCTGCAAGCAGCCAGAGTCCTGAGATGACCCAAAATGGTGAGGAGTTTTCCAAGCCTAGCAGGGCATCCAGATCCTCTCAACAGATCCCCATGGGGCTGTGAGGCATTTAGGGAGCCCTCAGCGGTAAAGGTGTTTACACAACTCCAACAAATCCTAGCATCTAGCATCTCCCAAAACTGGAAGTTTTTTACTCTGGGGTTTTGCAAAACAATGTAGTCAAAATAACAAGGGAAGGTGATGAACAAAGATAAATTGTATCCCAACTCCAGCCAAACAGTGCAGGTGTCCTAGGAGAAAGACACCTCTGTAGAATCCCACAGCTGTGCTCCCTCAGCACTGACTCAAGCCTAGAGCTGCTCTTGAAGCTCCCGGTAGGAATATGGCGGGGCTGGTGCCTCATCCTCTGTGAAGTGGTTGAAGTGATGCTGCCCCACCCATAGGCTTGTCTGAGAGCAGCCTCTGGGGACCCAAAGTCCCATCTCAACCCTTGCCTGACTGATGGCACCAGGGTTGGGCTCTGAGCCAAAAGCAGGTTGCAAGCTGGCTAGCAAGAAGAGCTGAGCTGAGCTGCCCAGATGCCACGCTGAGAATTTATATCAGGAGACAGAAAGACTGGAGATAGAAGTAGAATTTAAGATCACGAGGTTGAGGCCAGAGGAATTGTGACAGCCACAAGAGAGATGAGAGGCTAATGGGATCCTCTCTGAGCTCCGGAGGTCACCATCCTCAGGGGCTAGGGGCTACCCCGCCCACTGGCCAGCAGGGCCTTGGAACCACAGTCCAGCAGGAGCTGTCCAGCTCACAGAGCTGTCATTGAACCTTTGAGTGTCCCAGCTGTCTCCTTATCTGATTAGGTTATGTCATGTCCAAGAACTCTACTTGGGAAATAGATGATTTTGTGACAACTGGAATACCACTAGTCATGGCAGGTATTAAACACAAGTAACTTATTACTCCAAAGATGGTACAGGCCATGTATGTATTTAACTAGGAAAATATATATTTATGTTACTGTAAAGATGTCTGCACCTAAGTAACACAATAAAATTTCTGTGCTCAAATAGAAAACTTCAGTTATCTGGGAATCCTTTTGGGCAGAACACTATTCCTTTGGAGTGAGGTGCTTCTGTGATAATGGCATATTATGATTATACTGCGATTGGTCCACTTGTGACTCAATGGACTGATACAAATTGAACATGAACAAAAAGATCATATAACTGTTACAGGTGAGGGAAATTCGATGTCTAATTTTTCTAATTAAATATTACTATGTGAATATTATTCAGGAAGGATTGATAAAACAATAGCTCATCGATCCCTAGGTTTAATTCATTGCTATAAAGGAGGAATCAAGTTAGTTTTCTTCTCTGTGGTATTATATAGGCTGAAAAATTGGGCAGCAAACATTATTATCATTATTATTATTATTATTTTGCAGTTTTTGCCCAGAGCTGGGTTTGAACCCGCCACCTCTGGTATATGGGGCTGGTGCCCTACTCCTTTGAGCCACAGGCACAACCCGCAAACTTATTTTTTATAAGAACTGATCCAAACGCCAAAATAATTTCACAAAGCTCCGTGTATTTCCCAAACTTGGTGGATTTCAAGGAGAGAGAGTGCGATTTGGTACATTAGGCTGAATCCCGGGTAGGATTCCGAGGCAGGTAGAGCTTCCACCTTGTTGGGGGTCTTCCCTTTTTGTTCCCTTACGCCTTGTCCCAGGCTGTTACCCTTTATCATTTTATCACATGGCCTTCTTTCCACTTGTCTGCTAATCTTGGATTTAGGTGTTAGATTGCATATTGCTGTTTTGAAGAGCATTTGCATTTTGTTAAGGCTCTCCTTAAATTTGACTTCAGTGGGTCTGGAAGACATGAATTTGTAATGGAGAAATTTCAGGCCCCTTGCTACCATCTGGCCCTTGCCCCAGCTCACCTAACCTCACTGGCATGTGCATCAAAGCTCAGAAAGGCAAGCTGTCACCCTAAGTTTTTTTGAACCTGCAAATGTCGGTTTTATGAATGGAAATCCACAGTCCAGCATCTTAGATGGTCAGGCTAGCTCTTGTGTCCTGACTGTCTATCATGTTGCCTGCGGTCTTTCATATACATTGTTTTTAATTCTCACATGAACTCTCCAGTTTAGATATGCTATTTCTCATTTGGGAAAACTGAGGGAATTAGAGAGTCATTCATTTGCCATGGCTTATGCACTGTTCAGGAAGTAGTGGAGCTGGTATTTGAATGCAGGTGTACCTGATAGTAAAGCCTGTGTGTTTCCGTCTATTCTGTGACCTGGCTGGGGTGTGGAGAAGGCTCTCCTGCTAAGTGATTGGTCCCATCTACTCAGCTCAGATATTAGCAGCACAAGAATGACTCAAACCTTGGGTTCTATGCTTCTTTGAATCAGAATAATTCTTCTTGGGTAGGCACAGGGGGGGTCTTTGAGTTAGAAGCATAAACCTGAGGTAAAGAAAAAGCAACAGATTTATTTCAGAATTCTTCTACTCATATAGAAATAGGTAGATGAAATGGTATCTTCAGAGTAGCATTGAATTACCACGTGCCTAATGTGGCCACTTCACTGAAGGTAGGTTAGTGTGAACGTATCAACCGTGTTAGAAAATAAGCAACTTTTAAATACAGGTAGTCCCTGGGTTACTGACAAGATATGTTCCTGAGAACATTTTGAGTCACGGTTGTATGTAACTCAGATCTCTAATGAATAGCGCATATATGATCGTAATATAACAACAGCAATACTATACTGTGCTTGTATGTGGTAATAACAATACAGTGTAATACTGTAATAATAAGTTACAGAAACTATTGTGCTCTTTCTTTGAGTTCAAACACATAAAAAATAAAAAACTCACATAAAAAGTTTAAATGGGGGGCAGTGCCTGTGGCTCAAAGGAGTAGGGCGCTGGCCCCATATGCTGGAAGTGGTGGCCAAAAAAAAAAAAAAAGTTTAGATGGGAAATAGGAGAAAGTTCAAAAAAGAATATTAAAGGTTAACACTCACCTAATGTCGCATTGATGTCCTGCTTACCGGAAGGGACATTTTTGAGGTGAGAAGTTTGCTGACAATTGGGAGATGATGATGGAGAGGGTGCTTGGGGTGTAGTGGTGAAGAATCGGGAGTTGATTCTATCTTGGAAAGGGGAGCTCACCATCGAAGTCGGCCTCTTGAAAAGGTATCTGGGCTTATTCTCACAGTCTTTTTCTTCTTTTGTCATAAACGGCCTGATGGCAGCTGATGTTCTCAGTAGCTGCACGGTAAACCTTTGTAATCCACTCCATGTGGGGATCTTGCTCCTCAAGCTTAGCAAACCCTGTGTGAATGAGCCCAAAGGCTTCGGCTTGTTCTTTTGTTAGAAACTTTCTTGGCTTTGGATCTTCTGATTCTTCATGTTCTTGCCTGCCAGCCTCCCTCCACCCTGCTTCCCTCTGTCCCTCCTTTGCTCCCTCTCTTCCTCCCTTTCTCCCTTCATCCTTTTCCTTTGGACAGAGCCTTGCTGCCTCGCTGTAGCTCACAGCAACTTCAAACTCCTGGGCTCAAGGAATCCTCTTGCCTCGGCCTCTCAAGTTGCTGGGACTACAGGCACCTGCCATGACACCCAACGAATTTTTCTTTCTTTTTCTTTTGTAGTGATGGGGTTGTATTCTTTTATTCACTTACAATTTGGGAATTCTTTCCCACTTAAGGTTTTTCTCCCCTTCAATGGTTGGCTGAGCTGACTTCTCCTCCCTCAACTTTCAACTTCATCTTTTTTTTAACTGTCCTGTCTTGCATCTTAGGCCCTTTGGGTCCTGGTATGTGCCGTGTGCTCTTTCTGTCTTTGATGGATCTTAGGTCTTTTTCTTCCACATTTAAAACTTGCTAAATACAGGGCGGTGCCTGTGGCTCAAAGGGCCGTAGGGGGCTGGCCCCATATGCTGGAGGTGGTGGGTTCAAACCCAGCCCTGGCCAAAAACTGCAAAAAAAAAAATTTGCCAAATACAATTTTTGATTGCAAAATTCATGCCCTCAATGAAGCCTCTAGTCATTTTGTTTCATTCACATTTGACTAGGCACCATCTTATTTATTTATTTTTTTATGCTTTATTTTGTAGTCTATTTGCTGATGTGGCACCACTTTTGTTTCCAGTAAATGAAGGGAAAACATTTCCATCCACTTAGTACTTAGGCAAAAAGAAGAAGAAAAGCTTGAGTGCTCAGCAGTTCTTGAGATGAGTGTCTGATAGATTTACATTTTATTCAGCTTTGTGGCTTGGCTCACATGTAGATATTTTGTATCTTCAGTTATTTGGTGATTACTTCTTTGCGGTAGTTTTATACCATGCTATTTAAGACATGAATTTTGATTCTATGTAAGGAAAGTTTCCATTAAAACAGACAGTTCTTGATTTTTTTTTTCAGGTGCAAAGTATTACTTTGCTAGAGAACCCATTTAGACCGATGTGAATAAACAAGTATTTCAAATTATTCCTATGACTATTGGTCAAATCATGAAAACTTCTAGGAAATAATTCGGATTGATTGTGATGAATTCTTTTCCAGAAGCAAATGAACTATTGCAGGAATTAAAACAAGAAAGAGGATTTTACTGCTCGGTTTGGGTGTGAAGAGACATGATGAAGGACAGTGATTTGCAATTTAAGGCATTTTTTTTACCCACAACAGGAGAAAGTTTCAAAGTGGGCTTGATAGTATTTTTCTCTCAGCTTCCAGTCCTTTGTTTAGAAAAACCGGTAGTCTTTTGAAGAAAATAGAAATATCTTCTGTGTAGGCTGATAATGGTAATATATATAAATACTTTGTTGAAATGTCATAACCTAATGTTTTAAGGCGTTAATGGTAGAATATGGAAGTCATACACTTAAAAAAATTGAGGTATAATTTTCACAGAAACAGATTCATCCTTTTTTTAGTTTCCTGTAATGTGAGTTTTAACAATTTATACAGTCACGTATCTATCACCACAACCAAATCAGGGGTCCTCAAACTATGGCCCACGGGCCACATGAGGCGGTGTGATTGTATTTGTTCCCATTTTGTTTTTTTACTTCAAAATAAGATATGTGCAGTGTGCATAGGAATTTGTTCATAGTTTTTTGTTTTTTTTTTTAACTATAGTCCAGCCCTCCAACGGTGTGAGGGACAGTGAACTGGCCCCCTATTTAAAAAGTTTGAGGACCCCTGGAATAATTCCATTATCCACAAAATTCCCCTGTGTTCCCTAAGTCAGCCCCCACCTACCTCCTGCTTCCTAGTAACTGCTGATCTGTTTTCTGTCCCTGGAGTTTTTCCTTTTCCAGGATGTCATATAAATGGAATCGTCCAGAGTGTAGCCCTGTGAGTCTGGCTGGCTTCTTTCCCTGGGTGTAATGCAGCTGAGACTCATCCATGGTGCTGTGTGGTTATCACCTTTATCCATGTGTAGGTGTCCCTTGTATGGATATACCTGACTGATTATCCTTTCACCAGTAGAAGAACATTTGGATTGTTTCCAATTTTTGCTGATTATGAATAAGTCACCACCAACCCTTGCATGTGGGTTTTACTCTGTGAACATGGGCTTTTATTGATGTAGGATTGCTGGTCCTATGTTAGGATGTAGGATTGCTGGTCGTATGTTAATGTTATAAACAAAGCCTGGCTGTTCCGTATTTGGAGTTCCCACCAGCTGAGTGTGCAGGTTCTCTTTGATCTGTGTCCCCATCAGCCTGGCTTTTCTCTGTTTTCTTCTCCCTGTTGAAATGTGCTGGTTTCTCCATAGAGCATCAATTTTGCATTTTCCTAATGACATGGTGGAGCATCTTTTCATGCACTTGTTTGTTACTTGTGTATCTTCTCTGGTGAAATGTCTGTTTGAATCTTTTGCCTGTTTTCAAAATTGGGTTGTTTATTTATTAGTGAATTTTGATAATTCTTCATATATTTATATATATTTTTTTCATGTGGAGGTCCTACATTAGTTTCATAATAAGGGTGAGTACATTGGGTACTTTTTCTTCCATTCTTGAGATACTTTACTAAGAAGAAGATGTTCCAGCTCCATCCATGTAAACATGAAAGAGGTAAAGTCTCCATCCTTTTTTAAGGCTGCATAATATTCCATGGTGTACATATACCACAATTTATTAATCCATTCGTGGATCGATGGGCACTTGGGCTTTTTCCATGACTTAGCAATTATGAATAGGGCTACAATAAATATTCTGATACAAATATCTTTGTTATGATGTGATTTTTTGGTCTTCTGGGTATATGCCCAGTAGAGGGATTACAGGATTGAATGGCAGATCTATTTTTAGATCTCTAAGTGTTCTCCATATCTCTTTCCAAAAGGAATGTATTAATTTGAATTCCCACCAGCAGTGCAAAAGTGTTCCCTTTTCTCCACATCCACACCAACGTCCCTGGTCTTGGGATTTTGTGATGTAGGCTAGTCTCACTGGAGTTAGATGATATCTCAAAGTAGTTTTGATTTGCATTTCTCTGATGATTAAAGATGATGAGCATTTTTTCGTATGTCTGAAGGCCGTGCGTCTGTCTTCTTCAGAGAAGTTTCTCCTCAAGTCCCTTGCCCAGCCTGCGATGGGATCCCTTGTTCTTTTCTTGCTAATGCATTTAAGTTCTCTGTGGATTCTGGTTATTAAACCTTTGTTGGAGACATAACCTGCAAATATCTTTTCCCATTCTGAAGGCTGTTTGCTTGCTTTACTTACTGTGTTCTTGGCTGTGCAGAAGCTTTTTAGTTTGATCAAGTTCCAATAGTGTATTTTTGAAGCAGCTTCAATTGCCTTGGGGGTCCTTCTCATAAAAAACTCGCCCAACCCAATTTCTTCAAGTGTTTTCTCTGCACTCTTCTAGTATTTTTATAGTTTCATGTCTTAGGTTTAAATCTTTAATCCAGTGAGAGTCTATCTTGGTTAATGGTGAGAGGTGTGGGTCCAGTTTCAGTCTTCTACAGGTTGCCAGCCAGTTCACCTAGCACCATTTGTTAAATAGGGAATCTTTTCCCCACTGAATGTTTTTAATTGGCTTGTCAAAGATTAAATAACGGTAATTAGCTGGATTCATCTCTTGGTTCTCTATTCTGTTCCAGACATCTACTTCTCTGTTTTTGTGCCAGTACCATGCTGTTTTGATCACTATCGATTTGTAGTATAGTCTGAGGTCCAGTAGCGTGATTACTCCTGTTTTGTTTTTATTTTTGAGTAATGTCTTGGCTATTCGAGGTTTTTTCTGATTCCATATAAAATGAATTATTGTTTTTTCAAGATCTTTAAAGTATGACAGTGGAGCTTTAATGGGGATTGCATTGAAATTATATATTGCTTTGGGTAGTATGGACATTTTAACAATGTTGATTCTTCCCAACCATGAGCATGGTATATTTTTCCATTTGTTAACATTCTCAGCTATCTCTTTTCTTAGAGTTTCATAGTTCTCTTTATATAGATCTTTCACATCCTTTGTTAGATAAACTCCCAAGTATTTCATCTTCTTTGGCACTACTGTGAATGGGATAGAGTCCTTAATTGTTTTTTCAACTTGACTATTGTTGGTATATATAAAGGCTACCGATTTAAGAATGTTGATTTTGTAACCTGAGACGCTGCTGTATTCCTTGATCACTTCTAAGAGTTTTGTAGTGGAGTCCCTAGTATTTTCCAGATATACAATCATATCATCTGAGAAGAGCGAAAGTTTGATCTCTTCTGACCCTATGTGGATACCCTTGATCGCTTTTTCTTCCCTAATTGCCGTGGCTAAAACTTCCATTACAATGTTAAAGAGCAATGGAGACAATGGGCAGCCTTGTCTGGTTCCAGATCTGAGTGGAAATGATTCCAGTTTAACTCCATTCAATATGATATTGGCTGTGGGTTTGCTGTAGATGGCCTCTATCAGTTTAAGAAATGTCCCTTCTAGACCAATTTTCTTAAGTGTTCTGATCATGAAGGGATGTTGGATGTTATCAAAAGCTTTTTCTGCATCGATTGAGAGAATCGTATGGTCTTTGTTTTTTAATTTGTTTATATGCTGAATTACATTTATAGATTTACGTATATTGAATCAGTCTTGAGACCCTGGGATAAAACCGACTTGGTCATGATGTATGATTTGTTTGATATGTTGCTGTATTCTGTTTGTTAGAATCTTGTTGAATATTTTTGCATCTATATTCATTAGTGATATTGGTCTATAATTTTCTTTTCTTGTTGGGTCTTTTCCTGGTTTGGGGATCAGGGCGATGTTTGCTTCATAGAATGTGTTGGGTAGTCTTCCTTCTTTTTCTACCTTTTGGAACAGGTTGAGTAGTATAGGTACTAATTCCTCTTTAAAGGTTTGGTAGAATTCTGACATAAAACCATCTGGTCCCAGGCTTTTCTTTTTGGGGAGATTTTGTATGGTCGATGTTATTTCCGAACTTGATATTGGCCTGTTCAACATTTCCACTTGATTTTGGTTAAGTCTTGGAAGGTGACGTGCTTCCAAGTAATGGTCAATTTCCTTCAGATTTTCGTATTTCTGAGAGTAAAGTTTCTTGTAATATTCATTAAGGATTTTTTGAATTTCTGAGGAGTCTGTTGTTATTTCGTCTTTGTTATTTGTGATTGATGAGATTAGAGATTTTACTCTTTTTTTTCCTGATTAGGTTGGCCAAAGGTTTATCTATTTTGTTGACCTTTTCAAAAAACCAGCTTTTTGATTTATTGATCTTTTGTATTATTCTTTTGTTTTCAATTTCATTTAGTTCTGCTCTGATTTTGGTTATTTCTTTTCTTCTACTGGATTTGGGGTTGGAGTATTCTTCCATTTGCAGTCTCTTGAGATGTCCCATTAAGTTGCTTACTCCCTCTCTTTCTGTTCTCCTGAGGAAGGCTAGCAGTGCTATAAATTTCCCTCTTAGAACTGCCTTTGCGGTGTCCCAGAGGTTCTGGTAGTTCGTGTCTTCATTGTCATTTTGTTCCAAAAATTTGGCAATTTCCTTCTTGATCTCATCTCTGACCAAGCTATCATTCAGCATAAGGTTATTTAACTTCCATGTTTTTGTATGAGTATGCAGATTCCTGTTGTTACTCATCTCAAGTTTTATTCCATGATGGTCTGAAAAGCTGCATGGAATAATTTCTATTCCTTTAAATTTACTGAGGTTAGACTTGTGACCTAAGATGTGATCAATTTTGGAGTAAGTTCCGTGGGCTGATGAGAAGTATGTGTATTCAGTTTTGTTGGGATGAAATGTTCTGTAGATGTCTGCTAAATCTAAATACTGGATGGTTAGATTTAAATCTAGAATTTCTTTACTCAGCTTTTTGTTGGAGGATCGATCCATCACTGCCAAAGGAGTGTTAAAATCTCCAACTATTATAGAGTTGGGAGAAATCAAGTTGCTCATGTCTGTTAAGAGTTTCTCTTATAAATTGAGGTGCATTCTGATTGGGTGCATAGATATTAATTGAAATCTCATCATATTGAGTCTTACCCTTAACAAATATGAAGTGACCATTTTTGTCCTTCCTTACTTTTGTTCTTTTAAAGCCTATTGTATCCGCAAATAAAATCGCAACACCTTCTTTTTTCTGGTTACCATTTGCCTGAAATATGGATGACCATCCTTTCACCCTGAGTCTGTATTTGTCTTTTAAGTTAAGATGTGACTCTTGTATGCAACAAATGTCTGGCTTGATTTTTTGTATCCAGTCAACTAACCTATGTCTCTTTAGAGGGCTGTTTAAGCCATTCACATTAATGGAGAGTATTGATAAGTTTGGTGAAATTTTGGGTATTGAGTTTTTTGAAAGTCTAGTGGGCATTTTTAATCCTTTTGCCATTGTGGAAGTTGGAGTTTGATCAGAAGTTTCTGAGTGAGTTTACTTTTGTAGTAGAGGATTGGGTTGGTTATAATGGAGGATAGGTCTGAGAATATCCTGAAGAGCTGGTTTGGTTATGGCAAATTTCTTTAGCATATGAATGTCATTAAAGTATTTAATTTCTCCGTCATAAATGAAACTCAGTTTAGCTAGGTACAAGATCCGGGGTTGAAAGTTATTTTGCTTGAGGAGATTAAACGTTGATGACCACCCTCTTCTGGCTTGAAAAGTTTCAGCAGAGAGATCTGCAGTCATTCTAATGTTCTTCCCTTTGAAGGTAATAGTTTTCTTTTGCCTGGCCGCTTTGAGAATTTTCTCCTTCATATTAACTTTAGTAAAGTTAATTATGATTTGCCTGGGGGATGTCTTATTGGGGTTGAGTTGTGTTGGGGTTCTGAAGCTATCTGCTATCTGAATTTCAGGTTCTCTAGGCATGTCTGGAAAATTCTCTTTCATAATTTCATGCAGAAGGGCCTCTGCGCCCAGTGAGGCCACTTCATCTGTTTCAGGAATTCCTATGAGTCGGATATTTGCCTTCTTCGAGTTATCGCAGAGCTCTCTGAGAGAGTGATCCATTTTTGCTCTCCATTTCTCTTCCTCTTTGAGAGTTTGGGGGCGTTCAAAGGCTTTGTCTTCAATGTCAGAGATCCTTTCTTCTGCTTGGTCCATTCTGTTGCTAAGGAATTCTACTGTATTTTTCATATCTTTGAGGGCTGCAAATTCTTGCTTCAGTGTGTCTAAGTCTTTGGTGGTTTTGTCTTTAAATTCGTTAAATTCTTGAGACAGCTTTTGAATTTCTCCACGAATTCCTAGTTCCATTTTTTTAATCTTGTTTGCCATCCAAATTCTGAATTCGATTTCTGACATCTCAGCCAGTTGTTTGTGAATGGGATCTTCAATTACATCTGCCATATCTTTCCTTGGGGGTGGGGGTGTTGATCTATTCTGGTTATTCATGTTACCAGAGTTTTTCCGCTGATTCCACCCCATGATTGTTTTACTCTCTTTGATTTTTCCCCTGGTGTTTTGTTGAGTACCCGTACAGTGCTGTGGTCTGAGAAACTGGGGCTCTGTTTAGTGTAGAGGGGCTAAGTGGTTCTGTCTTGTTTTCAGCTGGTTTCTATTTGACCCTAGTGAAACAGTTAGTCTGGGTTGAAGTCTCAGCTGTGGAGAAATACCAGCAATTAAGTCACCCCACCCACCACAGGCAACAAATGAATTCTTCATATATTTAAGATACAAATCCTTTATCAGACATGTGTTTTGCCAGTATTTTTTCCCAGTCTGTGGCTTTTCTTTTTGTTCACTTAATAGCATCTTTGCAAAGCAGAAATTTTAAATTTTGATGAAGTCCACTTTAACCAATTTTTAAAATGTATTGTGCTTAGATATCATATCTAAAACACCTTTGCCGAGGTCACAAATACTTTCTTCTGTGTTTAATTTTAGAAGTTTTAGATTTTACATTTAACTCTATTGTACATTTTGAATTAATTTTTATTTATGGGATAAGTTATAGATTAAGGTTCATTTCTTTGCATGTGGTTATTCAATTGTTCCATTACTGTTTGTTAAAAAAGATTATTCTTGGTGTGGCTCTGAAAGGCTGAAGAGATTGGACGTGCCTTCCAGTGTTTTCAAATGCATGTAGATTGCAAAAGGATCTCTCATGGTTTTTAAAATTTTGTCCATCAGAGCTCTTGAGGCTGGAAGTTGTGGCGTCTGCAGGTTGGAAGTTTGAGTCTGGAGCTCAAGCTGAGATGATCAAGGTTGTTTGCAACGACCGTCTGGGGAAGAAGGTCATGTTAAATGCAACACATATGACAACATTGGGGACCTTAAGAAGCTGATTGCAGCCCAAACTGGCACCCCTTGGAACAAGATTGTCCTTATGAAGTGGTACACAATTTTTAAGGACTAAATGTTTCTAGGGGACTATGAAATCCATTTTGGGATGAACTTGAAGCTTTATTACCAATAGAGCAGACTTCCTTTCCTCCTGCTCTACCATTCTTTCCTCCCACACTGGTATGGAGGCTTGTTTTTATTTTTATTTTTATTTTTTTATTAAATCATAGCTGTGTACATTAGTGCAATCAAGGGGTACAATGTGCTGGTTTCATATACAATCTGAAATATTTTCATCAAACTGTTCAACGTAGCCTTCATGGCATTTTCTTAGTTATTGTATGTAGACATTTGTATTCTGCATTTAGTAAGTTTCGCCTGTACCCATTTTAAGATGCACCGTAGGTGTGGCCCCACCAATTACTCTCCCTCCACCCTAACCTCCCCCCTCCCTTCCCCTCCCTTGGCCCTTTCCTCATATTCTTGTGCTATAGTTGGGTTATAGCCTTCATATGAAAGCTATAAATTAGCTTCATAGTAGGGCTGAGTATATTAGATACTTTTTCTTCCATTCTTGAGATACTTTGCTAAGACGACTATGTTAAAGCTCCATCCATGTAAACATGAAAGAGGTAAAGTCTCCATCTTTCTTTAAGGCTGCATAATATTCCATGGGATGCATGTACCACAATTTGTTAATCCATTCGTGGGTCGATGGGCACTTAGGCTTCTTCCATGACTTAGCAATTATGAATTGGGCTGCAATAAACATTCTGGTATAGATGTCTTTGTTATATTGTGATTTTTGGTCTTCTGGGTATATACCTGGTAAAGGAATTATAGGATCGAATGGCAGGTCTATTTTTAGATCTCTAAGTGTTCTCCAAACATCCTGCCAAAAGGAATGTATTAGTGTGCATTCCCACCAGCAGTGTAGAAGTGTTCCATTTTCTCCACATCCATGCCAACATCTCTGGTTTTGGGATTTTGTTATGTGGGCTAATCTTACCGGAGTTAGATGATATCTCAAAGTAGTTTTGATTTGCATTTCTCTGATGATTAAGGATAATGAGCATTTTTTTCATGTCTCTGTAGGCCGTGCACCTGTCTTTAGAGAAGTTTCTCTTCAAGTCCTTTGCCCAGCCTGAGATGGGATCACTTGTTCTTTTCTTGCTAATATGTTTGAGTTCTTTGTGGATTCTGGTTATTAAACCTTTGTCAGAGGTATAACCTGCAAATATTTTCTCCCATTCTGAGGGCTGTCTGCTTGCTATATTTATTATGTTCTTGGCTGTGCAGAAGCTTTTTAGTTTGATCTGGTCCCAGTAGTGTGTTTTTGATACTGCTTCAATTGCCTGGGGAGTCCTCCTCATAAAATATTCACCCAGACCGATACCGTCAAGAGTTTTCCCTGCACTTTCTTCAAGTATTTTTATAGTTTCATGTCTTAAGTTTAAGTCTTTTATCCAGTGAGAGTCTATCTTAGTTAATGGTGAGAGATGTGTGTCCAGTTTCAGTCTTCTGCAGGTCACCAGCCAGTTCACCCAGCTCCATTTGTTAAATAGGGAATCTTTTCCCCACTGAATGGTTTTAATTGGCTTTTCAAAGATTACATAACAGTAAGTAGCTGATTCATCTCTTGGTTCTCTATTCAGTTCCAGACATCTTCTTCTTTGTTTTTGTGCCAGTACCATGCTGTTTTGATCACTACCGATTTATAGTACAGTCTCAGGTCTGGTAGCGTGATTCCTCCTGCTTTGTTTTTGTTTCTGAGTAATGTCTTGGCTAGTCGAGGTTTTTTTCTGATTCTATATAAAACGAAGTATTATTTATTTGAGATCTTTAAAACATGACAGTGGAGTTTTAATAGGAATTGCATTAAAATTATATATTGCTTTGGGTAATATAGACATTTTAACAATGTTGATTCTTCCCAGCCATGAGCATGGTATGTTTTTCTATTTGTTAACATCTTCATCTATTTCTTTTCTTAAAGTTTCATAGTTCTCTTTATAGAGATCTTTCATGTTCTTTGTTAGGTAAACTCCCAAATATTTCATCTTCTTTGGCACTACTGTGAAAGGAATAGTGTCCTTGAGTGTTTTTTTGGCTTGGCTATTGTTGGTATATATAAAGGCTACAGATTTATGGGTGTTAATTTTGTAGACTGAGACTTTGCTGTACTCCTTGATCACTTCTAAAAGTTTCGTAGTAGAATCTCTGGTGTTTTCCAAATATACGATCATATCATCTGCGAAGAGCGAAAGTTTGATCTCTTCTGACCCTATGTGGATACGCTTGATCGCCTTTTCTTCCCTAATTGCAATGGCTAAAACTTCCATTCCAATGTTAAAGAGCAATGGAGACAATGGGCAACCTTGCCTGGTTCCTGATCTAAGTGAAAATGATTTCAGTTTAACTCCATTCAATGCGATATTGGCTGTGGGTTTGCTGTAGATGGCCTCCATTAGTTTAAGAAATGTCCCTTCTATACCAGTTTTCTTAAGTGTTTTGATCATGAAGGGATGCTGGATATTATCAAAAGCTTTTTCTTCATCAATTGAGAGAATCATATGGTCTTTATTTTTTAATTTGTTTATGTGCTGAATAACATTTATAGATTTACGTATATTGAACCAGCCTTGAGACCCTGGGATAAAGCCCACTTGGTCATGGTGTATAATTTGTTTGGTGTGTTATTGGATTCTGTTTGTTAGGATCTTATTGAATATTTTTGCATCAATATTCATTAGTGATATTGGTCTATAGTTTTCTTTCTTTGTTGGGTCTTTCCCTGGTTTAGGGGTCAAGGTGATATTTGCTTCATAGAACGCGTTGGGTAGTCTTCCTTCTTTTTCTACATTTTGGAAGAGGTAATATAGGTGCTAGTTCTTCTTTAAAGGTTTGGTAGAATTCTGATGTGAAGCCATCTGCTTCCGGGCTTTTCTTTTTAGGGAGATTTTGTATGGTTGATGCTATTTCAGAACTTGTTTAGGCCTGTTCAACATTTCCACTTCATTCTAGCTAAGTCTTGGTAGGTGGCGTGCTTCCAAGTATTGATCAATTTCCTTCAGATTTTCGTATTTCTGAGAGTAAAGTTTCTTGTAATATTCGTTAAGGATTGTTTGAATTTCTGAGGGGTCTGTAGTTATTTCATTGTTACCATTTCTGATTGATGAAATGAGAGATATTACTCTTTTTTTCCTGGTTAGGTTAGCCAAAGGTTTATCCATTTTGTTGACCTTATCAAGAAACCAACTTTTTGATTTATTGATCTGTTGTATAATTCTTTTGTTTTCAATTTCATTTAATTCTGCTCTAATTTTGGTTATTTCTTTTCTTCTGCTGGGTTTGGGGTTGGAGTGTTCTTCCTTCTCCAGTTGCTTGAGATGTCCCATTAAGTTGTTAACTTCCTTACTTTCTGTTTTCTTGAGGAAGGCTTGCAGTGCTATAAATTTCCCTCTTAGGATTGCCTTTGTGGTATCCCAGAGGTTCTGATAATTCATGTCTTCATTGTTGTTTTGTTCCAGAAATTTGGTAATTTTCTTCTTAATCTTGTCTATGACACATCTATCCTTCAGCACAAGGTTATTTAGCTTCCATGTTTTTATGAGTATGCAGATTACTGTTGTTATTGAGTTCAGCTTTTATTCCATGGTGGTGGAGAAGATGCAAGGAATAATTTCTATTTTTTTAAATTTGCTGAGGTTAGACTTGTGACCTAGGATGCGATCGATTTTCGAATATGTTCCATGGGCTGATGAGAAGAATGTGTATTCAGTTTTGTTGGGATGAAATGTTCTGTAGATGTCTGTTAAATCCAGATGTTGAATGGTTAAGTTTAAATCTAAAATTTCTTTGCTTAGCTGCTTTTTGGAGGATCTGTCCAGGACTGCTAAAGTTGGAGTAGTTAAAATCTCCAACTACTATGGAAGTGGAGGAAATTGAGTTGCTCATGTCTGTTAGAGTTTCTCTTATAAATTGAGGTGCTTTGTGGTTGGGTGCATAAATATTAATAATTGAGATCTCATCATATTGAGTATTACCTTTAACAAATATGAAGTGTCCATCCTTATCCTTATTTTGGTTGGTTTAGAGCCTATTGTATCTGCGAATAGGATTGCAATGCCTTCTTTTTTCTGCTTTCCATTTACCTGCTTTTTTCTGCTTTCCATTTGCCTGCTTTTTTCTGCTTTCCATTTGCCTGGAATACCATCCCTTCACCTTGAGTCTATATTTATCTTTTATGGTAAGATGAGATTCTTGTATGTAGCCGATATCTGGCCTGAGTTTTTGTATCTAGTCAGCCAACCTGTGCCTCTGTAGAGGACAATTTAAACCATTCACATTAATTGAGAATATTGATAAGCCTTTCGAAAGTCCAGTGTACATTTTTAATCCTTTTGCGAGTGTGGAAGTTGGAATTTGGTCAAAAGTTTCTGGGTGAGTTTACTTTTGTGGTGGAGCATTATGCTGGTTTTTATGGAGGATAGGTCTGAGAATATCCTGGAGAGCTGGTTTAGTTATGGCAAATTTCTTCAACATGTGAATGTCATTAAAGTATTTAATTTAGGCCCGCCAGGCCCCTCCTCCCAGTGGTGCCACAGAGCAAGGCCGGAGTGCTGGGCTCGCCGAGCCTGCCGGGGAGAAACACTATGGCTCATGCTGATAGCTGTCCTCCTCCTCCCCCTCAGGCAGCACTGGCAGCGGCCCCTGGACCTGCGGAAGCCGGCATGCTGCAGAAATTGGAGTTCGAGGAAGAAGACTCAGAAAGTGGTGTTTACATGCGATTCATGTGGTCACACAAGTGTTACAACATCGTTCCAACCAGTTCAAAGCTCGTTGTCTTCGATACTACATTACAAGTTAAAAAGGCCTTCTTTGCCTTGGTAATGAACAGTATCTGAGCAGCACCACTGTGGGAGAGCAAAAAACAGAGCTTTGTAGGGATGCTAACAATTATAGATTTCATAAATATACTACATAGATACTATAAATCACCTATGGTACAGATTTATGAATTAGAGGAACATAAGATTGAAACATGGAGGGAGCTTTATTTACAAGAAACATTTAAGCCTTTGGTGAATATATCTCCAGATGCAAGCCTCTTCAATGCTGTATACTCGTTGATCAAAAATAAAATCCACAGACTACCAGTAATTGACCCTATCTGGGGGAATGCACTTTATATACTTACCCACAAAAGAATCCTCAATTTCCTCCAGCTTTTTATGTCTGACATGTTAAAGCCTGCCTTCATGAAGCAGAACATGGATGAGCTTGGGAATGGAACATACCACAACATTGCCTTCATCCACCTGGACACTCCCATCATCAAAGTCTTGAACATATTTGTGGAAAGACCAATATCAGCTTTGCTTGTTGTGGATGAGTCAGGAAAAGTTGTAGATATTTATTCCAAATTTGATGTAATTTATCTTGCTGCTGAGAAAACATACAATAACCTAGATATCATGGTGACCCAGGTCCTTTAGCACTGTTCGGAGTATTTTGAAGGTGTCGTGAAGTGCAAAAAGCTGGAGATACTGGAGGCCATTGTGGACAGGATCGTCAGGGTGGAGGTCCTTTGTCTGGTGGTGGTGAACGAAGCTGACAATATTGTGGGCATTATTTCCCTGTCAGACATCCTGTAATCCTTGATACTCACCCCAGCAGGTGCCAAACAAAGGGAGATGGAAACAGAATGACCACTGTGAATGTAGACTCCCTCATAAGAGAACTTGAACAAAGTTTCTGGGTCACATTTTGCCTCATGAACACTGGCTGCAATAGAAGAGAGTGAAATGGTTAAGAATGTATATCAGGTTTTAATAATGGGTATTTTTCCAGTGATGTTGAACCTAAACATAAAATAGAAAGATTTTTATGTGCCTGAAGATTCAGGCTTGCATTAAAAGACTGTTTTCTGACCTTTGTCTGAAGGATTTTAAATGCTGTATGTTATTAAAGTGCACTGTGTCCTGAAATTTTTATTACTTTTCATTTCAAAGAATTCATTGGTGTTGGACAGGTGATGTGACATAAGGTGGTTGCACGGCATGCTCAGATCTCAGTGCCTTATGTCCGGACACAGCAGTACGCCATCACCCGACCACTGCAGCTGGAGCGCACACGTGTGGAGCCACACCGACCTTGAGTGTGGAAGTCTTTGAACCTTTTACCAAATCAGTTTGTTTTCACTGGATTTGTCAAAAAATTGTAATTTGAATATAAGTAATTACTTTTAAAACTTTAACAACAATTTTATGTTTAAGTGTTTTGTTCTAAGCTACCATGTAAACAGGGCTGCTTTATAACAGCTTTATTTATTTTTACTTTCTTCCAATTTTTACACCACTTTCGGTGTTTAAACTTCACCAGATCCATTAATAAACTCTCAGTTGTTATTTTTAAATGGCAGATTGCTCACTACTTAAGTTGGGATCTGGAAAGGATTTGATTTTTAAAATAGCCACCGTTGGGTTTTAAAAGCAGAGGTTCCAAAGAGCACGTGGGGAGACAGGCTGTGGTCAGAAAGAAGCCAAGTGCCGGGAAGATGTCTATTTTTTTCTTGTGTATTGAGATATAAAATCATGATATGTGTATGATTGTTGATGCGATTGTTTTTGTAAATTTCATTGTGGCATATACAGTATTGTCATATGGTTGAAGAGAAACAATGTTTCTTGCTGTAAGTGCTCTGAAAATGTTGACACTATATATACATATGAGGATAGTTTGGTTTTTTGTTCTTTGGGTTTTTTTTCAGATTGAGAAATTAAAATAAATCCTGCTATGTAAAAAACAAATAAAGTATTTAATTTCTCCATCATAAATGAAACTCACTTTAGCTGGGTACAGGATCCTGGGTTGAAAGTTATTTTGTATTAGAAGGTTAAAAGTCAATAACCATCCTCTTCTAGCTTGAAAGGTTTCAGCAGAAAGACCTGCAGTTATTCTAATATTCTTTCCCTTGTAGGTTATGGTTTTCTTACGTCTGGCTGCTTTCAGAATTTTCTCCTTCATATTAATTTTAGTGAAATTGATTATGATGTGTCTGGAGGATGTCTTATTCAGGTTGAGTCATGCTGGAGTTCTGAAACTGTCTGCTATATGAATTTCAGAATCTCTTGGCATGTCTGGAAAGTTCTCTTTTATAATCTTATGAAGAAGAGACTCTGTGCCTTGTGAAGCTACTTCGTCATTTTCAGGGATCCCTATAAGGTGAATATTGGTTTTCTTTTCTTTTTTTTTTTATTGTTGGGGATTTATTGAGGGTACAATAAGCCAGGTTATACTGATTGCATTTGTTAGGTAAAGTCCCTCTTGCAATCGTGTCTTGCCCCCCAAAGGTGTGGCACACACCAAGGCGCCACCCCCTCCCTCCTTTCTTCTCTCTATGCTCTTCCTTTCCCCACCCCCACCATGACCTTAATTGTCATTAATTGTCCTCATATCAAAATTGGGTACATAGGATTCATGCTTCTCCATTCTTGTGATGCTTTACTAAGAATAATGTCTTCCACTTCCATCCAGGTTAATATGAAGTATATAAAGTCTCCATTTTTTTAATGGCTGAATAGTATTCCATGGTATACATATACCACAGCCTGTTAATCCATTCCTGGGTTGGTGGGCATTTAGGCTGTTTCCACATTTTGGTGATTGTAAACTGAGCTGCAATAAACAGTCTAGTACAAGTGTCCTTATGATAAAAGGATTTTTTTCCTTCTGGGTAGATGCCCAGTAATGGGATTGCAGGATCAAATGGGAGATCTAGCTTGAGTGCTTTGAGGGTTCTCCATACTTCCTTCCAAAGGGTTGTACAAGTTTGCAGTCCCACCAGCAGTGTAAAAGTGTTCCCTTCTCTCCACATCCACGCCAGCATCTGCAGTTTTGAGATTTTGTGATGTGGGCCATTCTCACTGGGGTAGATGGTGTCTCAGGGTGGTTTTGATTTGCATTTCTCTAATAGATAGGGATGATGAACATTTTTTCATATGTTTGTTAGCCATTTGTCTTCTTTAGGGAAGGTTCTGTTCATGTCTCTTGCCCATTGATATGTGGGATTGTTGGCTTTTTTCATGTGGATTAATTTGAGTTCTCTATAGATCCTAGTTATCAAGCCTTTGTCTGATTCAAAATATGCAAATATCCTTTCCCCTTGTGTAGGTTGTCTCTTTGCTTTGGTTGTTGTCTACTCAGCTTTACAGAAGCTTTTCAGTTTAATGAAGTCCCATTTGTTTATTTTTGTTGTTGCAATTGCCATGGCAGTCTTCTTCATGAAGTCTTCCCCCAGGCCAATATCTTCCAGTGTTTTTCCTGTGCTTTCTTTGACGATTTTTATTGTTTCATGCCTTAAATTTAAGTGCTTTATTCATCTTGAATCAATTTTTGTGAGTGGGGAAATGTGTGGGTCCAGTTTCGGTCTTTTACATGAGGATATCCAGTTCTCCCAACACCATTTATTGAATAGGGAGTTTTCCCCCCAAGGTATGTTCTTGTTTGGTTTATCAAAGATTAGGTGGTTGTAAGATGTTAGTTTCATTTCCTGGTTTTCTATTCGATTCCAAGTGTGTATGTCTCTATTTTTGTGACAATACCATGCTGCCTTGACCACTATGGCTTTATAGTACAGCCTCAAATTGGTATGGTGATGCCCCCAGCTTTATTTTTATTACTAAGAGCTGCCTTAGCTATGCAGGGTTTTTTTCTGGTTCCATATAAAATGCAGAATCATTTTTTCCAAATCTGGTATTTTAATAGGAATGGCATTGAATAGGTAGATTGCTTTGGGAAGTATAGACATTTTAACAATGTTGATTCTTCCTATCCATGAGCATGGTATGTTCTTCCATTTGTTAATAACCTCTGCTATTTCCTTTCTGCGGATTTCATAATTTTCTTTACAGAGGTCCTTTACCTCCTTAGTTAGGTATATTTCTAGGTATTTCATTTTCTTTGAAACTATGGTGAAAGGAGTTGCGTCCTTAATTAGCCTCTCATCTTGACTGTTATTGGTGTATACAAAGGCTACTGACTTGTGGACATTGATTTTATATCCTTGAAATATTACTGTATTTTTTGATGACTTCTAGGAGTCTTGTGGTTAAGTCTTTAGGATTCTCTAAGTATAAGATCATGTCGTCAGCAAAGAAGGAGAGTTTGACCTCCTCTTCTCCCATTTGGATTCCCTTTATTTCCTTGTCTTGCCTAATTGTGTTGGCTAGAACTTCCAGCGCTATTTTGAATAGTAAAGGTGACAGAGGACAACCTTGTCTGGTTCCAGTTCTAAGAGGAAAAGCTTTCAGTTTTACTTCATTCAGTAAAATATTAGCTGTGGGTTTGTCATAGATAGCTTCAATCAGTTTTAGAAATGTGCCACCTATGCCTATACTCTTCAGTGTTCTAATTAGAAAAGGATGCTGGATTTTATTGAATGCTTTTTCTGCATCTTTTGAGAGGATCATATGATCTTTATTTTTGCCTCTGTTAATACAGTGAATAATGTTTATGGACTTGTGTATGTTAAACCAGCTTTGCATCCCTGGGATGAAATGTACTTGATCATGATGTATGACTTTTTTGATGATAAGCTGTAATCTATTGGCTAGGATTTTGTTGAGAATTTTTGCATCTATATTCATGAGTGAAATTGGTCTGAAATTCTCCTTTTTAGTTGGGTCTTTTCCTGGTTTTGGTATCATGGTGATGTTTGCTTCGTAGAATGTGTTGGAGAAGACTCCTTCCTTCTCAATTTTTTGGAATAATTTCTGCAGTATAGGAATAAGCTCTTCTTTGAAGATTTGATAGAATAATGGTATGAAGCTGTCCAGACCAGGGCATTTTTTTGCTGGAAGCTTTTTTTATTGTTTCTTTGATCTCAGGGCTTGAAATTGGTCTGTTTAAGACCTCTATTTCTTCCTGGCTAAGTCTAGGGAGAGGGTGTGAGTCCAAATATTGATCCATTTCCTTCACATTTTTAAATTTCTGGGCATAGAGTTTCTGGTAGTATTCAGAGATGATCTCTTGTATCTCTGTGGCATCAGTTATTATTTCCCCTTTATCATTTTTGATTGAGGTTACTAGAGATTTTAGTTTTCTATTTCTAGTTAGTCTGGCCAATAGTTTATCTATTTTATTTATTTTTTCAAAAAACCAACTCCTTGTTTCATTAATTTTCTAAATGATTCTTTTGTTTTCAATTTAATTGACCTCTGATTTAATTTTCGAAATTTCTTTTCTCCTACTGGGTTTAGGCTTAGATTGTTCATCTTTTTCAAATTCCACAATATGGCTTGTGAGTTTGTTGATGTGCTCGCATTCTGTTTTTCGAATGTAGGCATCTGTCATGATAAATTTTCCTCTCAAACTGCTTTTGCAGTATCCCACAGGTTTTGGTAGCTTGGGTCATCATTGTTGTTAAGGAAGTTAATGATTTTATGTTGTATTTCTTTCTGCACCCAACTGTCATTCAACAGGAGATTGTTTAATTTCCATGCCTTTGTGTTGGTTGAACGTTTTTGTTGGAGTTGAGTTCCACCTTTAATGCCTTGTGCTCTGAGAAGATACAAGGTAAAATTTCAATTCTTTTGATTCTGTTGAGGTTTGTTTTGTGTCCCAGGATATGATCAATTTTGGAGAATGTTCCATGGGGTGATGAGAAGAATGTATATTCTTTATCTTTGGGATGTAGTGTTCTATATGCATCTATCAAGCACAGTTGTTCTGGGGTCTCATTTAAATCTCTTATATCTTTGTTTAATTTCTGTTTAGAGGATCTGTCCAACGCTGTAAGAGGAGTGTTTAGGTCCCCTGTTATTATGGTATTATGAGATATCATATTGGTCAGACTGAGTAAGGTCTGTTTCAAGAATCTGGGAGCATTTAAATTGGGTGCATAAATATTTAGAATTGAAATGTCTTCTTGTATTTTTTTCCCTTGACCAATATAAAGTGACCACCTTTGTCTTTTTTGACTTTAGTTGCTTTAAATCCACATGTATCTGAAAATAAGACTGCAACTCCTCTTTTCTTCTGAATTCCATTTGCCTGGAAAATTGTCTTCTAACCCTTGACTCGAAGTTTTAATTTGTCTTTTGAAGCCAGGTGTGTTTCTTGCAGACAGCAAATGGATTGCTTGTGTTTTTTAATCTAGTCAGCCAATCTATGTCTCTTCAGTGGGGAATTTAAGCCATTAACATTTGTTGATATAATTGATAAGTGTGGTAGTATTCTATTCATCTTATTTTTTGAGAGTCCATTGCTTAGTTTTATCTTTTGCATCAGTGTGGAGGTTAGGTTCTGCCCTTTAATTTTTGAGTTCTTACTTTGCTGCTGATCCATTGTGATGGTCAATGTGTAGAACAGCTTGAAGTATTTCTTGTAGAGCTGGTCTTGTTGTGGTGAATTTCCTCAATGTTTGTATATCCGTAAATGATTTGATTTCTCTGTCAGTTTTAAAGCTTAGTTTAGCAGGGTATAGAATTCTGGGCTGGAAATTGTTCTGTGTAAGTAGATTAATGGTAGATGACCACTGACTTCTTGCTTGGAAAATTTCATTAGAGAAGTCTGCAGTCATCTTATGGATTTGCCCCTGTAGGTCAACTGACATTTACTCCTGGTAGCTTGTAGAATCTTTTCTTTGGTCTTGACTTTGGACAGGTTCATCACAATGTATCTTGGAGAAGCTCGGTTAGAGTTGAGGCGACCTGGGGTCCAATATCTCTCTGAAAGCAGTGTGTCAGAATCTGTGGTGATATTTGGGAAATTTTCCTTTATAACATTCTCTAGTATGGCTTCCATTCCTCTGGGGCATTCTTCTTCCCCTTCTGGGATTCCTATAACTTGTATGTTGGAACCCTTCATAAAGTCCTGTAATTCTGACAGTGAATGTTCTGCTTTCTCTCTCTTCTTTTCTGCCTTTGTAACTATCTGAGTTATCTCAAGAACTTTTTCCTCTACCTCTGAAATTCTTTCTTCTGCATAGTCTAATCTGTTGCTGATACTTTCCATTGCGTCTCTAAGTTTCCTAACTGACTGCTTCAGTTCCTTCAGTTCCGCTATATCCTTTCTATATTCTTCATATTGTTCATCTCTTATTTGATTCTGTTTTTGGATTTCCTTTTGGTTATGTTCCACTTTGTTAGCCATTTCTTTATTGTTTCCATCATTTCCTTCTTTGTTTTCATCATGTGTATTCTAAATTCCCTTTCTGTCATTCCTAACATTTCTTTATAGGTGGAATCCTCTGCAGTAGCTACCTCATGGTCCCTTGGAGGGGTTGCTCTGTTCTAGTTCTTCATGTTGCCAGGCGTTTTCTGCTGATTCTTCCTCATGAGTGATTTTTTTTTTAAAATCTGTTTCCTTGCCCTAATTTTCCTTTCACTTCCTCTTGCTCTTTAAGTTCCCGTGCCTGTGCACTAAGGTTTCGATGAGTCCTTTTGTTACAGGATAAGAATGATGAGAAGGTTGAAGAGGAAGAAGGTCAAAGAAAAAAAATAAAGAAAGAAAGAAAGAAAAGAAAATAGAGAAAGGAGAGGGGGATGGGTAAAAGGAAATATTGACAAAAAGAAGAGGGCCACAGAAAGAGGGAGACAGAGCAATATAGGTGTACAGTAGGGTACTTTGACATAAACTTAAAATACCCCCAACCTCAGGGGGTGCCTGGTTGAGTGGTTCCCTTGAGGTCAGCAGCTCTTTGCTATCCTGATCGGACCCAGTACTGCACCTCCACCAAGTAGAGAGGAAAGACAGAAATGCTATAAACAAACCAAAACAAGCAAACAGAAAACTTTACGGGATAAAATTGGGTGAAAAACCAAATAATAGGGGTAGAAACACTAGCAAAAATGAAGTTCTAATTATCGAAAAAGGCAGCAATGGGAAATTGTATTTAAACTAGAAAAATGGATAAAGAAAGGAAAGACAAGAAAAGAAAAAATCTGTATGGGAAAGGTTGAAATTAAAAAACAAAACAGCAACGACAAAAAAAACCCCCCAAAACAAAAAATAAACACACTAACAACAACAAAAAACAATAAAAAACAAAGCAGTATATATATCTTGTTGAATATTGTCTGGGCAACAGATGGTCTTCTTGGGTATGAGATGTTAATCACAATGCTGATATGACTGGAGGCCTCTGCTGATTTCTCAACCCCACAGGGTGGAGACCCTAAATCTCTCTTCAGCCCTCTTAAAGGGCACCTAAACTTGGCTAAGCGGAAGCTTTCCCAGGAAAGTGCTTGTCGCTGGGATTACTGCTGAAGTGGCTATCCACTTACCCAGTGTGCCAAAACTGGTTTCACTCCTCCCCTGAGGGTTAAGGCTGTAAGGTGGCTCAGTCCCCGCCTTTAGGCTGCTCAGTCATTAGGTTACTAGCTCTCACCCCATCCTTGCTCTGTGACCCTATGGGCAGAGCTTTCCGGGGCAGCTCTCTCACAATGGCTCCCTGGAACCCAGACCTGAACACTATTAGCTCTGTCTGGCTCAGCGGCTCAGTCTGGAGCCCTAGACAACACCCAAAGTTCTCCACACTCCTGCTTAAGCTCTCCCCAAGGCAGTTCAACTTAGTGCCAAGTCCAAAAACACCAAAACAGTTCAGAGGTAAGGCCTTTCTGGTTTGCAATCTCACTGATGCTGTACTTACAGCCACCAGTGGGATTAGACTGATCGAACACACGCAACCATTTGCCAGTTTTCCACTGTTTTTGTCCTCCTCTTGGGGTCCAGAAGTCTCTCGCTGACTCCCTGTATCCTCAAAGGGATGATTATAGGCAGATCCCACCAGCCAGAGATGCCTGGAGTCTTATCTCCCTGGACTCATGGTGCCCAGTTGCAGAGAAGCTGTTACTTGGCCGCCATCTTGCTCTCACTCTTGTGAATATTGGTTTTCATTGAATTATCCCTGAGCTCTCTGAGAATGATCTGTTTTTGCCCTCCATTTCTCTTCCTCTTTGAAAGTTTGAGAATGTTCAAAAGCTTTGTCTACAGTGTCAGAAATCCTTTCTTCTGCTTGCTCCATTCTGTTACTGAGGGATTCTACTGTATTTCTCAGATCTCTGAGGGCTGCAACTTCTTGTCTCAATGTATCAAAATCTTTGGTCATTGGACCAAATTGGTCTTTGGATTCGTTGAATTCTTGAGACATCTTTTGGATGGCTGCTTGGAATTCTAATTTGATCTCATTTGCTATCCAGATTCTGAATTCAGTTTCTGACATCTCAGCCATTTGTTTATGCATGGGATCTTGTACCGTGTCTGCCTTGTTGTTCCTTGGGGGAGTTGATCTACTCTGATTAGTCATATTGCCAGATTTTTTCCATTGATTCCACCTCATGATTGTTTTTCACCATTGCCTCTGGCCGTCCTCAGAGTTGGGGTGGTGTCTCTCCGAGATTAGACCCCGGTGGGATCACTGTATTATTGCTGGATCTTTGTAGGGAGTGACCCTGTGTAGCTCCTCTGGGACTGCCCCATCTAGGGAGTTCTAGCTGTGGGAGCAGTTCTGGAGTGTGGCACACCCAGATCCAGCAACAGGGCAGGGGATGGTGCACACGGTTCTGGGAGTGTCTGGTGCCCAGTGACTTTGGCACAGAGAGCCCAAGGCTTCAGCAGTCCCTGGCCAGGAGGAGTGCTCTGCGCATAGGCAGGGAGTACTCCGGAGGGAGGGCGTGTGTTGAATGGTTACCAGAGTCCCTGGCTAGATGGGCGGCTGGTGTGGAGGCAGGGAGGCTATGGGAGGGAGGTCGCTGGTTGTGCGGTTCCCCTGGCTGGGTTGGGCGGAGGCCTGGTGGGTGCCAAGCACAGGCGCGGGTTGCTGGCTGCCGCAGGAGTTGGCAGAATCCCCTGGTCCCAGTGGGCGCAGGTGCAGATGGAGTCCTCTGGCCAGGGGAGCCTTGTTTTTAAAAACTCACATTAGAAAGGAATCGCCAATGGCCAGGAGGGAATATGCCCAAGTTTTATTGTGACTACTGCAATACATATCTCACTCATGACTCTTCATCTGTGAGAAAGACACACTGTAGTGGGAGGAAGCACAAAGAGAATGTGAGGGAACTACCAGAAATGGATGGAAGAGCAGGCCCAGAGCCTGACTGACAGACAGGAGGAAGAATCAGGAGAATGTGAGGGAACTACCAGAAATGGATGGAAGAGCAGGCCCAGAGCCCGACTGACAAAACAACAGCTGCATTTCAACAAGGAAAAATACCTCCTACTCCATTCTCTGCTCCTCCTCCTGCAGGGGTGATGATTCCACCTCCCCCCAGTCTTCCGGGTCCTCCGCATCCTGGTATGATGCCAGCACCCATATGTGGGGTCCTCTCATGATGCCGATGATGGTTCCCCCTCTTCCTGGGATGATGCCAGTGGGACCTGCTCTTGGAATAAGGCCACCCATGGGAGGTCACATGCCAACGATGCCTGGGCCCCCAGTGATGAGACCTCCTGCTGGTCCCATGTTGGTGCCCACTGGTCCTGGAATGACTTGACCAGACAGATAAGGGTAGAAGGGAGTTTTCTTTATGTCAGTTTCATATTACTTGTTCTGCTTTACCAGGAGATCATGATGCTGTGACTCTGGGTGTTTTCTTAATAGCACGGTAAGGACCACTTGCTCCTCATTCCTATCAAAGAGAGAATAGTTTTGAAGGGAAGAAGTAAACCCAAAAAGGGGGCAGTTTTCATTTGTATTGTGAAATATGAAAATAAAACTGTTAACTATTTTAGTTAAAAAATCAAATCAAATCAAAACTCACTTTAATGTGGAAGTCACTGGAAGTGAGGCTGTGCAAGTAGTGAAACTTGCTGGGAGGGAGCCTGCTGGGTGCTGTAGGCTGGCGGGCTGATGGGGTGGCAGATGAGGAGGAAGACCCTGCTTTTGAGGAAGAAAATGAAGAAATTGGAGGAGGTACAGAAGGTGGACAGGGTAAAAGAGACTTTTTTCTTAAGAATTGAGATGTATGATGTATGGCTTTGGAGATGAAAAGAATCCTTCTACTAAGTAGATCTTCTTGAAGAATATTTCCTCTTGAAGAATACCTACTGTGATAGAGTTCATTACTGAAATGACTCACAAGGCCTTGTCTATTGGTAGACAAGGTCAAGTACAAGTTGAAGATGTCATCGTCTTGATTCAAAAGGATCCTGGGAAGTTTGCTGGGGTTAAAGACTTGTTTACTATGAATGAAGAATTAAAATGGGCTAGAGAAGCATTTGATGAAGCAAACTATGGATCTTGATGTCTTTTGTAGTTTCTGAAACTATATGGTTTCTAGGGAAACCATATGTAAAAATTGCACATTTTCTACAGCAAGGTCCTGATATCTACCTATGTAAATGAAAGGTTGGGAAACCGAGTTTTCTGCTTTTATTTTCATGGCTTTGATTTTTATAGTGATATTGGATTAATTGCCTGACTTTATATGACCATACTTGAATTACTTATTGAGTTTTAATGACCACACATAAGTTAAAGCACCTTTCAAACCATGCAGTTCTTTCTGCTAACCAGGGATGAAATATTAATAGTGTTCACGTGTTAGGCATATTTGTGCCATTGTAAACTATGCTGTAGCTGTTTAATATGTGAAAGCTAAATGGCATCTTTGAAAGCTGAAATATGTGCTTTATGTATTCTGAAGTTTTTATATGAAAGTAGTCTGAGATTATTGTAGTAAACATTTTTTATGTTTCACTTAAAGGGATGATATAGGAAAAGACTTTTTTTTTGGTATAGATGTTTGTTTTAAAAGCTGATTTCTTTTAATATTCTTTTCTTCTGTTAATAAGAATGATTTTATTTTCTTGGAGAAACAAACTTTCATGTGAATCTTCCACATTGGAAAGCTTTTTTGATTTAAAACCTTTTGGGAATTATAACATAGTATTTGTTAAGTTTTGCAAGAACTCATTTTCCCAGATCAGATTAAAGCTTTAAAAAAAAATGTTTTCAGTAGCAAGAATGGCATTGCCTAAAAATTGAATGGAATTGATGGCAAGATAAGCATTTAGTGTAGTGTTTTATTTGCATATTTGTAAGTACTTATTCATTGTGGAAACATATACTTGATGAAAACCATGTGTGTCTGGGAAAGCCGCTGTTTTTTTTTAGTTTTCTTAAACAATGTTCATTTTTACCTTGTTATATTTTTATGTTGCATTCAGCGTAAATCAAAATGAGACAAAAATCTGTTTAATTGGCTCAGAAAAGGGCCATGTGAAAAGAAAAATATTGGGTAGGGCGGCGCCTGTGGCTCAGTCGGTAAGGCGCCGGCCCCATATACCGAGGGTGGCGGGTTCAAACCCGGCCCCGGCCAAACTGCAACCAAAAAATAGCCGGGTACTGTGGCGGGCGCCTGTAGTCCCAGCTACTCGGGAGGCTGAGGCAAGAGAATCGCTTAAGCCCAGGAATTGGAGGTTGCTGTGACCTGTGTGAGGCCACGGCACTCTACCGAGGGCCATAAAGTGAGACTCTGTCTCTACAAAAAAAAAAAAAAAAAAAATATTGGGTAAAATTTTACCAATAGAGAATTAGGATTTAGAGGGATAGATTTGAGTTACCTGGAAACTCTTTTGTAATTCAGGGTATAGGGTTTTGTATGTATGTACCTTATCAAATTATTATTGCTTTTAGGTTGAATAAGGATTAAAATTGCATTAAAATAGATCACTGAATGTTACTCTTCAGTGTGTACCACTTAAAAATGTTACCTATAAATCAGTATTTGGGAAAATTTTTCATTCTTAACTTGTTAAGATTAAGGAATAAAGTAGGGGGCGGCGCCTGTGGCTCAGTGAGTAGGGCGCCGGCCCCATATGCCGAGGGTGGCGGGTTCAAACCCAGCCCCGGCCAAACTGCAACAAAAAAATAGCCGGGCGTTGTGGCGGGCGCCTGTAGTCCCAGGTGCTCGGGAGACTAAGGCAAGAGAATCGTGTAAGCCCAAGAGTTAGAGGTTGCTGTGAGCCGTGTGACGCCACGGCACTCTACCGAGGGCGGTACAGTGAGACTTTGTCCCTACAAAAAAAAAAAAAAAAGGAATAAAGTAGGAAATATTAAACAAACATAAAAAAGATTATTCTTTCCCCATTAAATTGCCATTGCATTTGTGTTGAAAATTAATTGACAAAGATTAGTGTGAGTTTACTTCTGGATTGTATATTTTGTTCTTTTGAACTATGTGCATATCCTTTATTTAATACCATACAGTCTTAAGTAGTACCTATTTACGATAAGTCTTGAAATTGGATGATAAATTTTTAAATTTGCTCCTTTAAAAATTATTTTGGCTATTGAAGTTCCTTTTCCTTTCCATAGAAATTTCTTATAAATTTCTATAAAAAAGTCTCCTGGGACTTTGAAAGGGTATATATTAAATCTATTAAATTGAGAGAATTGTTATCTTAACATTGAGTCTTCCGAACTACAAGCAGAGTATATATCACATTCATTTAGGTCTTTAAAATTTTTTCATCAGTATTTTGTAGTTTTTAGCATATAAATCTTACACAGATTTTAACCTAAATATTTCATATCTTGGCATACTATTATAAATGGCACTTATAATGTTTCAGTTTATAATTATTTTAATACCAGTACATAGAATTGCAACTGATTTTTTTTTTTTTGCAGTTTTTGGCTGGGGCTGGGTTTGAACCTGCCACCTCTGGCATATGGGGCCAGCGTCCTACTCTGTTGAGCCACAGGCGCCACCCCCAATTGCAACTGATTTTTATACACTGACCATGACTTTGCTAAGCTCTCTTATCAGTTTTAGTAGCTTCTTTGTAGATTCCTTGGGATTTTTAATGTACACACTCTTGTTTGCAAACAGGGAGAGTTTTATTTCTTCTCTTCTAATCTGTATGCCATATATTTACTTATTTTTGCATATTTTTTTTGCCTTATTCCCATGGCTGAGCTCTCCACTAAAATGTCAAGTAGGAGTAGTGAAAGAGGACATCCTTGTCTGAAGAAAGGATTCCGTCTTTCACCATTAAACATTATCTTAGCTTGAGCTGT
The DNA here is from genome assembly GCF_027406575.1 of Nycticebus coucang. Lineage (NCBI taxonomy): Eukaryota > Metazoa > Chordata > Mammalia > Primates > Lorisidae > Nycticebus > Nycticebus coucang. The sequence continues at coordinate 188,145,514 of NC_069780.1, forward strand.
AGCCTTTTTTAAGCCTGATTTATTAGCTTGAGGATGTTCTCCTATATTCCTAGTTTGCTGAGCCTTTAAAGTAATTATTACATGTTGAACTTTGTTAAGTGGTTTTTGTGTTTCTGTTGAAATGATCACACGATGTTTTCTTCTTTCATCTATTGACACAGTAAAGTACATTAATTGATTTTTTTTTTTTTATTATTGGGGATTCACTGAGGGGTACAAGAAACCAGGTTACATTGATTGCGTTTGTTAAAGTCCCTCTTATAATTGTGTCCCACTCCCAAAAGGTGTGTTACACACCGAGAACATTAATTGATTTTTGAGTGTTGAACTAGTCTTATATTCTGGGGATAAAATGTACTTGGTTATAATGTATAGTTTCTTCTTATAAACTGCCTGAGTTGATCTGCTATTGTTTTGATGATTATTTTTGTGCCCTATATTCCTAAGAGATATTAATCTTTAGTTTTCTTTCCTTGTAATATCTTTGGTTTTGATATTAAGACAATGAATTCGGAAGCGTTTCTTTATTGTCCCTTTTCTGATAGAGTTTGCATAGAATTAGACACACAGACAGTATCATTCCTTCCTTAAGTGACTGGTAAAATTTACTAGTGCAACTATTTATACTTGTAAAATTTAATAAGAATATTAAAATAAAGGCAGGAAAATAGCCAAGAATATAAAAATGAGGTAAAGATAGTAGTAAAAGGGGTCAGGTAGAACGTGGTTTAATTTGAGGAGAAGCAAAGCAGATCTAACATATGTATAATTGAAGAAAAGGGCGAGGAAGGGAAAGAGAGGAAGAAGACCAGGGAGCTGAAGAACATTACTATGAAGGAGGGGGGAAAAGAGAAGAGGACTTGCTATTACCGAAGCACCGGGACTAATATTAAAACTGTATTTCAAGAAAGAAGAGTAAATCAAATAATATTCAAAGAAGAAAAAAACAAAACAATGGAATAAAGCTAATGCTTAAACCTGTATTCCAAGAAACTTTATGGAAATAAAGAGAAAACCTAAATCTAAATATTGAAACAACAGTATTCCTGGGATACTGGGCAGGAATAATCAACTCTGGGCTGTAATAAACTATTAGTAAATCTAGTAAAACTATTAGCTTTTAAAGACAAAGAAAAAAATTCCTCAGGGCCTCCAGGCAAAAGGACAATATTACTTTGAAGGGTCATGAAATTAGGCTGGCATTAGGTTTCTCAAGAGCAATGTATAATGCCAAACAATGGTGAAGAAGCATTTTTAAGAAACTCAAGGAAAGAAAGTGCAAGTCAAGAATTTTATGTTCAGTCAAACTGTTCTTTAAGAATACAGGCCATATAAAAATAGTTGTAAATGTGCAGGAATTCAGGGGATATTGCACTCGGAGACTTTTCCTGAGGCGTCTATTAGAGGAGGAGCTTCATCAAACTAGTAAACACCTAGAGAAACTTTGGACTGATGGTGGAAAGCTCTAAGACTAAAACAAAAGTGGAATTATGTATTGGTAGAAAAAATATGTCAAAGTCTTAATGTTTTACCAAAGTAACAATGTCACTAAAAAAATAGGAAAGAAGAGAAAGGTGGGAAAACCATAAAAGATCATTGATGGTTGTATAGCTAACGTGTGGGAGTTGAAGGATACCAATGAAAATTGAAAAATAAGATAGTAAAATATTAAGAGAAAAGGAGAGTAAAGACACCTTGAAATGTATATAGATAACCCCTAATGCAAATATGCTATCCTTTATTCATACCATAAGAAACTTAAAGGGTACAAAAATAGTGTCATCTCTGGGTCCTAAGCCTATATACATGTGAAAGTTTCCATTTGCAGAAGAAAGTCTCTTTGACTCTATACTAGTTGGTGGGATGGCAAGAAGATTAGTAAGTATTACTAATATTAGTAAGTCTAAATATTTTTTCTCTATCATCTTTATCTTAAAAAATCCTCTTCTGCTGACAATTTGAGATCTTTATGAACACCTTTTTTTTTTTATTGTTGGGGATTCATTGAGGGTACAATAAGCCAGGTTACACTGATTGCAATTGTTAGGTAAAGTCCCTCTTGCAATCATGTCTTGCCCCCATAAAGTGTGACATACACCAAGGCCCCACCCCCCTCCCTCCTTCCCTCTTTCTGTTTCCACCCCATAACCATAATTGTCATTAATTGTCCTCATATCAAAATTGAGTACATAGGATTCATGCTTCTCCATTCTTGTGATGCTTTACTGAGAAGAATGTCTTCCACGTCCATCCAGGTTAATACGAAGGATGTAAAGTCTCCATTTTTTTCAATGGCTGAATAGTATTCCATGGTATACATATACCACAGCTTGTTAATCCATTCCTGGGTTGGTGGGCATTTAGGCTGTTTCCACATTTTGGCGATTGTAAATTGAGCTGCAATAAACAGTCTAGTGCAAGTGTCCTTATGATAAAAGGATTTTTTTCCTTCTGTGTAGATGCCCAGTAATGGGATTGCAGGATCGAATGGGAGGTCTAGGTGGAGTGCTTTGAGGTTTCTCCATACTTCCTTCCAGAAAGGTTGTACTAGTTTGCAGTCCCACCAGCAGTGTAAAAGTGTTCCCTTCTCTCCACATCCACGCCAGCATCTGCAGTTTTGAGATTTTGTGATGTGGGCCATTCTCACTGGGGTTAGATGATATCTCAGGGATGTTTTGATTTGCATTTCTCTAATATATAGAGATGATAAACATTTTTTCATGTGTTTGTTAGCCATTCGTCTGTCGTCTTTAGAGAAAGTTCTATTCATGTCTCTTGCCCATTGATATATGGGATTGTTGGCTTTTTTCATGTGGATTAATTTGAGTTCTCTATAGATCCTAGTTATCAAGCTTTTGTCTGATTGAAAATATGCAAATATCCTTTCCCATTGTGTAGGTTGTCTCTTTGCTTTGGTTATTGTCTCCTTAGCTGTACAGAAGCTTTTCAGTTTAATGAAGTCCCATTTGTTTATTTTTGTTGTTGCAATTGCCATGGCAGTCTTCTTCATGAAGTCTTTCCCCAGGCCAATATCTTCCAGTGTTTTTCCTATGCTTTCTTGGAGGATTTTTATTGTTTCATGCCTTAAATTTAAGTCCTTTATCCATCTTGAATCAATTTTTGTGAGAGGGGAAAGGTGTGGGTCCAGTTTCAGTCTTTTACATGTAGACATCCAGTTCTCCCAACACCATTTATTGAATAGGGAGTCTTTCCCCCAAGGTATGTTCTTGTTTGGTTTATCAAAGATTAGGTGGTTGTAAAATGTTAGTTTCATTTCTTGGTTTTCAATTCGATTCCAAGTGTCTATGTCTCTGTTTTTGTGCCAGTACCATGCTGTCTTGAGCACCATGGCTTTGTAGTACAGACTAAAATCTGGTATGCTGATGCCCCCAGCTTTATTTTTGTTACAGAGAACTGCCTTAGCTATACGGGGCTTTTTCCGGTTCCATACAAAATGCAGAATCATTTTTTCCAAATCTTGAAAGTACGATGTTGGTATTTTGATAGGAATGGCATTGAATAGGTAGATTGCTTTGGGAAGTATAGACATTTTAACAATGTTGATTCTTCCCATCCATGAGCATGGTATGTTCTTCCATTTGTTAATATCCTCTGCTATTTCCTTTCTGAGGAGTTCATAGTTTTCTTTATAGAGGTCCTTCACCTCCTTCGTTAGGTCTACTCCTAGGTATTTCATTTTCTTTGAAACTATGGTGAAGGGAGTTGTGTCCTTAATTAGCTTCTCATCTTGACTGTTATTGGTGTACACAAAGGCTACTGACTTGTGGACATTGATTTTATATCCTGAAACATTACTGTATTTTTTGATGACTTCTAGGAGTCTTGTGGTTGAGTCTCTGGGGTTCTCTAAGTATAAGGTCATGTCGTCAGCAAAGAGGGAGAGTTTGACCTCCTCTGCTCCCATTTGGATTCCCTTTATTTCCTTGTCTTGCCTAATTGTATTGGCTAGAACTTCCAGCACTACGTTGAATAGTAAAAGTGACAGAGAACAACCTAGTCTGGTTCCAGTTCTAAGAGGAAAAGCTTTCAGTTTTACTCCATTCAGTAAAATATTGGCTATGGGTTTGTCATAGATAGCTTCAATCAGTTTTAGAAATGTGCCACCTATGCCTATACTCTTCAGTGTTCTAATTAGAAAAGGATGCTGGATTTTATCAAATGCTTTTTCTGCATCTATTGAGAGGATCATGTGATCTTTCTTTTTGCCTCTGTTAATATGGTGGATAACGTTTATAGACTTGCGTATGTTAAACCAGCCTTGCATCCCTGGGATGAAGCCTACTTGATCATGATGAATGACTTTTTTGATGATAAGCTGTAATCTATTGGCTAGGATTTTGTTGAGAATTTTTGCGTCTATATTCATGAGTGAGATTGGTCTGAAATTCTCCTTTTTGTTTGGGTCTTTTCCTGGTTTTGGTATCAGGGTGATGTTTGCTTCATAGAATGTGTTGGGGAAGATTCCTTCTTCCTCAATTTTTTGGAATAATTTCTGCAGTACTGGAATAAGCTCTTCCTTGAAGGTTTGATAGACTTCTGGAGTGAAGCCATCTGGACCAGCGCATTTTTTGGTTGGAAGATTTTGTATTGTTTCTTTGATCTCAGTGCTTGAAATTGGTCTGTTCAGGAGGTCTATTTCTTCCTGGCTGAGTCTAGGGAGAGGGTGTGATTCCAAATATTGATCCATTTCTTTCACATTGTCAAATTTCTGGGCATAGAGTTTCTGGTAGTATTCAGAGATGATCTCTTGTATCTCTGTGGGATCAGTTGTTATTTCCCCTTTATTATTTCTGATTGAGGTTACTAGAGATTTTGCTTTTCTATTCCTCGTTAGTCTGGCCAATGGTTTATCTATTTTATTTATTTTTTCAAAAAACCAACTCCTTGTTTCATTCATTTTCTGAATGATTCTTTTGTTTTCAATTTCATTGATCTCTGATTTGATTTTGGATATTTCTTTTCTTCTACTGAGTTTAGGCTTCGATTGTTCTTCTTTTTCCAATTCCATAAGATCTCTTGTGAGATTGTTGATGCACTCTCTTTCTGTTTTTCGAATGTAGGGATCTAAAGCGATGAATTTTCCTCTCAAAACTGCTTTTGCAGTATCCCACAGGTTTTGGCAGGTTGTATCTTCATTGTTGTTATGCTCAAGGAAGTTAATGATTTCCTGTTTTATTTCTTCCTGCACCCATCTGTTACTCAACAGAAGATTGTTTAATTTCCATGCCTTTGGGTGGGGTCGAGCATTTTTGTTAGAGTTGAGTTCCACCTTTAGTGCCTTATGGTCTGAGAAGATACAAGGTAAAATTTCAGTTCTTTTAATTCTGTTGATATTTGTTTTGTGTCCCAGGATATGATCAATTTTGGAGAATGTTCGATGGGGTGATGAGAAGAATGTATATTCTTTATCTTTGGGATGGAGTGTTCTATATGCGTCTATCAAGCACAGTTGTTCTAGGGTCTCATTTAAACCTCTTATATCCTTGTTTAATTTCTGTTTAGAGGATCTGTCCAGCTCTGTAAGAGGAGTGTTAAGGTCCCCTGTTATTATGGTATTATCAGATATCATATTGCTCAGACTGAGTAAGGTCTGCTTCAAGAATCTGGGAGCATTTAAATTGGGTGCATAAATATTTAGAATTGAAATGTCTTCTTGTTGTATTTTTCCCTTGACCAATATAAAGTGACCATCTTTGTCTTTTTTGACTTTAGTTGCTTTAAATCCACATGTATCTGAAAATAAGATTGCAACTCCTCTTTTCTTCTGAATTCCATTTGCCTGAAAAATTGTCTTCCAACCCTTGACTCGGAGCTTTAATTTGTCTTTTTAAGCCAAGTGTGTTTCTTGCAGATAGCAAATGGATGGCTTGTGTTTTTTAATCCAGTCAGCCAATCTATGTCTCTTCAGTGGGGAATTCAAGCCATTAACATTTATTGAGATAATTGATAAGTGTGGTAGTATTCTATTCGTCTTATTTGGTGAGAGTCCATTGCTTACTTTTATCTTTTGCATCACTGTGGAGGTTAGGTTCTGTCCTTTAATTTCTGAGTTCTTACTTTGCTGCTGATCCATTGTGGTGGTCAGTGTGCAGAACAGGTTGAAGTATTTCCTGTAGAGCTGGTCTTGTTGTGGCGAATTTCCTCAATGTTTGTATATCCGTAAATGATTTGATTTCTCCGTCAATTTTGAAGCTTAGCTTAGCAGGGTACAGAATTCTGGGCTGAAAATTGTTCTGTTTAAGTAGATTAAAGGTAGATGACCATTGTCTTCTTGCTTGGAAAGTTTCATTAGAGAAGTCTGCGGTAACTCTGATGGATTTGCCCCTGTAGGTCAACTGGCGCTTACTCCTGGCAGCTTGCAGAATCTTTTCTTTTGTCTTGACTTTGGACAGGTTCATCACAATGTGTCTTGGAGAAGCTTGGTTCGAGTTGAGGCGACCTGGGGTCCGATAGCCCTCTGAAAGCAGTGTGTCAGAATCTTTGGTGATATTTCGGAAATTTTCTTTTATAATATTCTCTAGTATGGCTTCCGTTCCTCTGGGGCATTCTTCTTCCCCTTCTGGAATTTCTATAACTCGTATGTTGGAACGCTTCAAAAAGTCCCATAATTCTGACAGTGAACGTTCTGCTTTCTCTCTCTTCTTTTCTGCCTCTTTTACTATCTGAGTTATCTCAAGAACTTTGTCTTCTACCTCTGAAATTCTTTCTTCTGCATGGTCTAACCTGTTGCTGATACTTTCCATTGCATCTTTAAGTTCCCTGATTGACTGTTTCAGTTCCTTCAGGTCTGCTATATCCTTTTTATATTCTTCATATCGTTCATCTATTATTTGATTCTGTTTTTGAATTTCCTTTTGGTTATTTTCCACTTTATTAGCAGTTTCCTTCATTGTTTCCATCATTTCTTTCATTGTTTTCAACATTTGTATTCTAAATTCCCTTTCTGTCATTCCTAACATTTCTGTATAGGTGGAATCCTCTGCAGTAGCTACCTCATGGTCCCTTGGAGGAGTTGTTCTGGACTGGTTCTTTATGTTGCCTGGAGTTTTCTGCTGATTCTTCCTCATGGGTGATTTCTTTTATCTCTTTCCTTGCCCTAATTTTCCTTTCACTTCCTCTTGCTCTTTAAGTTCTCGTGCCTGTGGACTAAGGGTTACAGGACCAGAAGGGTGAGAAGGTTGAAGAGCAAAAAAGGGATGAAAGAAAGGAGGACCGAGTGATAAGAAAAAGAAAAATAGAGAAAGGAGAGGGGGTGGGTAAAAGGAATATTGATAAAAAGAAGAGAGGCACAGAAAGAGGGAGACAGAGCAATATAGGTGTACAGTAGGGTACTTTGATACAACCTTAAAAAAAAAACACCATCTGGGCGTGCCCAGTTGGGTGGTTCCCTTGAGGTCAACAGCTCTTTGTTAACCTGATCAGACACAGTACCCCACCTCCACCAAGTAGAGAGGAAAGACAAAAATGCTATAAATCAAACCAAAACAAGCAAACAGAAACCTTAACGGGATAAATTTGGCTGGAAAAACCAAATAATAGCGGCAGAAACACTAACAAAAATGAAGTTGTAATTATTGAAATAGGCAGCAATGGGAAATTATAATTAAACTAGAAAAATTGAGAAAGAAAAAGGATCTGTATTTAAAAGGTTGAACTTAAAAAGCAAAACAACAATCAACAACATCAAAATAAACAAAAAAAACAACCAAACCAAAAAAAAAAAAACGCAAGCAAAAACAAAGCAGTATGTATATGTTATTGAATATTGTCTGGGCAACACGTGGTCTTCTGGGGTATGAGATGTTAATCACAGTTCTGATACGACTGGAGGCTGCTAGTTTCTCAAACCCCAGCAGGTAGACACCCTAATTCTCTCTTCAGCCCACTGAAAAGGCACTTTGAACTTGTTCACTTGCTGAGCAGAAGCTTTCCCAGGGAAGTGCTTGTCGCTGGAATCACTGCTGAAGTGGCTATCCACTTACCCTTTGTGCCAAAACTGGTCTCCCTCTGCCCCCAAGGGTTAGGGCTGCAAGGCGGCTCAGACCCCGCCCTTAGGCTACTTGGTCGCTGGGTTACCAGCTCCCACTGAATTCTAGCTCTGCAACCCTGAGGGCGGAGCTTGCCCGGGCAGATCGCTCACAATGGCTGCCTGTGACCCAGAGCCAAACACTATTAGCTCCATCTGGCTCAGCGGCTCAGACTGGGGCCCTAGACAAAGGCCAAAGTTTTCCGCACTCCCGCTCAGGCTCTCCCCAAGGCAGTTCAGCTGAGTGCCAAGTCCAAAGACACCAAAACAGTTCACAGGTAAGGCCTTTCTGGTTTGCAGTCTCGCTGCTACTGAACTTACAGTTGCGGGCGGGTTTAGACGGATTGAACACACGTGACCACTTGCCGGTTTTCCACTGTTTTAGTCCTCCTCTTGGGGTGCAGAAGTCTCTTGCTGACTCCTTGTATCCTCTCAGGGGTGATGATAGGCAGATCCCACCAGCCAGATATGCCTGAAGTCCTATCTCCCCAGACTCACGGTGCCCAGATGCAAGGAAGCTGTTACTCGGCTGCCATCTTGCTCCGCCTGCGCCGCTTTTCCAGTCTTTTTCATTTCAAGGAAAGCTTTTCTGGTCTTTTTCGTCTTCATTGAATGTTCACATCTAAATGTCATTCCAATGCAGAACTACTTGTATCAGTTACATGCCCATTCAAGCTGTAAGATCTGTGATCTAGAGTAGTAGCTTTTAGGCACTAAATGACAGGGGCCAAATAACTTGGCTATACTTGTTTCTCTCTTTTGGCCCACTGATGAAATTGTTCCTAATGTCAGGTGACATTGTACAAGGCTTTTCATTTCTGACTTTCTCATGTTTCAAAACAGGAGATGGAGATATTATTATCTGTTTTCTCCCTCCTTTTTCATGGATTAGTGAAAGAATTATGAAAAGCAGGCTTCTCACAGGAAAGATGTTATAACCATTATAATTATAATGCATTTTAATTAAGAAATCTATTATTATGATGATCGATAGATTTGGTAATTACAATGCAAATCCAATATGTTCAATGCCCTCTAAAATCTATTACATATCCAGAGTATCAGTGCTAGAATGATGTAAACATAATGGAATTGTACCTGCTGGTGTTTTAAACGTTCAGGAACTCTCAAGTCTTTGCATTGCTGTGGGGGGAGGAATAACAGATTGGGCTTCAGATTGGTAGGTCAACTCGTATATGTGAGGTTATGAGATAATTAAGCTGTATTTTTATAATTATCTTTATGATCAATCTTAATTTTAATGGGCATTAGATTATATTTATTTCCTTGATCTAACTGCCATTGTTTTTCTAAAATTAAGCACACATATATGCATGGGGTTTTGTTTTTAACTATAATCCTGTGACAAATTATGCCCAGGTATTTTGAAAGGAACAATGGTAAAATTTTTCATGAATTAATGAATAGTAGAGGCAAGGAGGAGAATCTCAATAGTCCTCCATAGATGGAAATACTAATCCTAACTATGGCTGGTATTTTATTTAATCTTAATTGATCAAATATTTTGTAAAATAATTAAACATGTTGAGAAAGGGGAGAGGTGCTATTTGGTAACATCTAATAAATAGATATAATTTACCGGCTGTAGAAAAGAAATGTGGTGGAACATTTTATTATAATTAACCCAACAAAAGAGGGAGATTGATTTCTAGTCATTTTATTAGCCAAAACCCTACAACAATATAGCTTTGATATGACGTATTTTTATAACAACACTGTGATATAGACAATGATGATTAAAACGTATTTTTCTACTTAAGGAAAACAGACATGACAAAGCAAAATATGTCTTTTAGTATTTGCTTTTTCATTTTTGCTTAATCCCTGTAACTTTGTGTAATTTTTTGGACATAATCAGATTTTCACATATTTTTGTATTTTATGTGATGTTTCTTTTTTCCAGAAAAAGGAACTTGTACTTTATTGGTAGAGCATTGGTCCTTTTCTTAAAATATACAGTTCAGTGATTTTTAGTATATTTACAAAGTTGTGCAATCATCACCACTATCTGATGCCAGAACACTTTCTATATCCTAAAAATAAATCCCATACCCACTAACACTAACCTGCTCCCATCCTCCACTTCCCTAAACCTTGGTAGTCACCAGTCTGCTTTTTTTCTTGGTGGATTTTTAAAATGTAGAAATCTTGTAGAAATTCAATTATACCATATGTGGGCTTTGTGTTTTGTTTCATTTAGCCTAATGTTTTCAAGATCCATCCATGTTGGCTTGGTGCCTGTAGCTCAAGTGGCTAAAGTGCCAGCCACATACACCAGAGCTGGCGGGTTCAAATCTAGCCTGGGCCTGCCAAACAACAATGATGGCTGCAACCAAAAAAAAAAAAAAAAAAAATAGCCGGGTGTTGTGGCGGGTGCCTGTAGTCCTAGCTACTTGGGAGGCAGAGGCAAGAGAATCATTTAAGCCCAGGAGGTGGAGGTTGCTGTGAGCTGTGATGTGACAGCACTCTACCTAGGGCAACAGCTTGAGGTTCTGTTAGAAAAAAAAGTTTCATCCATGTTGTAGCAGGCAACAATATTTCATTACTTTTTAAGGCTGAATAACATTTCATCATGTGGATATGCCAAATTTTTTTTATCCATTCATTAGTCATTGGACATTTGGATTGTTTCCACTTTTATGGCTATTACGAATAATGTTGCTATGGATATTAATGTACAATTTTTTGTGAGAACATATGTTTTCAATTTTCTAGCTAATTCTTTTTTTTTTTTTTAGACAGAGTCCGTGGCATCATAGTTCACAGCAACCTCAAACTCTTGGGTTCAGTTCAAGTGATCCTGTTGCCTCAGTCTCCTGGGGAGCTGGGATTACAGGTGCTTGCCACAACGCCTAGCTTGTTTTTCTGTTTTTAGTAGAGACGGGGTCTTGTTCTTGCTCAGGCTGGTCTTGAACTCCTGAGCTCAAGCAATCCTCCTGTCTCAGCCTCTCAGAGTGCTATGATTACAAGCATGAGCCTGCACCCAGCAGGCAATTCTGATCAGGTAATTCTACGTTTTTGAGGCAATTCCTTTTTGAGGAATTGCCAAACTGTATTCCCAAGTGGCAGCACCATTTCACATTCTCACCAGTGGTGTAGAGGGTTCCAGTTTCTCTATGTCCTTGCTAACCCTTGTCCATTGTTTTGATTATAGCTATCCTAGTGAGTGTGAAGCGATATCTCATTGTATCTTTGATTTCATCCTAATGAATGATACTGAGTGTGTTTTATTTTCTTTCATCTACCCCCAAAAGAGATATTGAATATCCTCTCATGTGCTTATTAGATACACATTTCTCTCATCCCCTTTAGAGTGTATATACACGTGTGCATATATTTAATATACGTATATTCTTTGGAGAATTGTCTATTCAAATATTTTGTTTATTTAAACTGGGATTTTTGTTTTTTGTTGTTGAGTTACAAGAGTTTTAAAAAATGTTCTGGATGCTAGATTTTTATTAGATATGTTATATAAATACTTTGTCCCATTTGGCGGGTTATTTTTTGTGTTTCTTGATGGTGTCCTTTGAAGCACAAAAGTGTTTTTAGTTTTGATAAAGTCCAAGTTATCTTTTGTTGTTTAAGCTTTTGGTGTCATATATAAGAAATCATTTCCTATTCACAGTCATGAAGATTTATGCTTTTGTTTTCTATAAAGAGGTTTATAGTTTCAGCTCTAACATCTGGGTCTCTGATATATTTGGAGTTCATTTTTGTATATGGTGTGAGGTAAAGATCTGACTTCTTTCTTTTGTATGTGGATATCCAGTTCTACTCATAGTGTTTATTGAAAAGATTATTCTTTCCCTGTCGAATGGTCTTGGTGCTCTTTTCAAAACTCAATTGACCATACATGTAAGGGCTCAATTTTGGACTCTTGGTTATATTTTATTGATCTGTATGTCTCTTATACCAATAGTAGTCAGTCTTAATTACCACAGCTTTGCAGTATTTGTAGTAAGTTTTCAAATAGGGAAATTTGAATCCTTCAACTTTTTTCTTTTCCAAAATTGTTTTGGCTATTTGGGGTCTGTGAATTTCCACATGAATTTTAGGATCAAATTTCTGTAAAAAAAAGAATCCAGCTAGGATTTTGGTAGGTATTACCTTGAACCTGAAGATCAATTTGTGGAATATTGCCATCTTAACAATGTCTTCTTCCCCATGAAAATGGGATGGCATTCCTTTTATTTAGGTCTTTAATTTCTTCTTTTTTTAATTCTTATAATTTTTTTTTGTTTGTTTTAGAGACAGAGTCTCATTTTATTGCCCTCGGTAGAGTGCTGTGGCATCACAGCTCACAGCAACTTCCAACTCCTGGTCTAAGGCAATTCTCTTGCCTCAGCCTCCTGAGTACAGGTGCCCGCCAGAACGCCTGGCTATTTTTTGTTACAGTTTGGCTGGGGCTGAGTTTGAACCTGCACTGTTGGTATATGGGGGCAGTGCCCCACCCGTTGAGCCACAGGCACCACTCTATTCTTAGACTTTTTTGTAGAGATGGGCTCTCACAATGTTGCCCAAGCTGGTTTTAGACTGTGGGCTTCAAGTGATCCCCCTGTTTTGGTCTCCCAAAGTTTAGGGATTACAAGCTTGAGATACTCTGACCAGTTAAGTTCCTTAATTTCTTTCTTTTTTTTTAATTGTTTGGGATTCATTGAGGGTACAAAGAATTAGTTTACACTGATTGCATTTGTTAGGTAAATTCCTTTTTTTTTTTTTTTGAGACAGAGCCTCAAGCTGTCACCCTAGGTGGAGTGCTTTGGCATTACAGCTCACAGCAACCTCCAACTCCTGGGCTCAAGCGATTCTCCTGCCTCAGCTTCCCAAATAGCTGGGACTATGGGCACCTGCCGCAATGCCCCAGCTATTTTTTGTTGCAGCCGTCATTGTTGTTTGGTGGACCCCGGGCTGGATTTGAACCTGCTAGCTCAGGTGTGTGTGGCTGGCGCCTTAGCTGCCTGAACCACAGGCGCCGAGCTGGTAAACTCCTTCTTATAATTGTGTCTCGCCCTTAAGAGGTGTATCATGCACCAAGATTCCTTAATTTCTTTGAACAGTATTTTGTAGACTTCCACATACAAATCTTTACCTTCTCGCTAACTTTATTCCTATTTTATTCTTTCTATGCTATTGTAAATGAAATTATTTTCTTAACTTACTTTTCTTTTTTTTTAAACTTACTTTTCTGATTGCTCATTGCTAGTGTATAAAAATGCAATTTATTTTTGTATACTGATCTTGCTTCCTGCAGTCTTTCCGAATTCACCTATTAGCTTTAATAGTTTATTTGGGGTTCCCTCAGGATTTTCTAGATAAAAGATCATGTCATCTAATCAGGATGTTTTTATTTGTTTTTCCTACCTAATTCCCCTGTCTAGAACCTCATGTATAATGTTGAATCGAAGTGGGGAGTGGACTTCCTTGGTCTTGTTCTCCATCTTAAGTGGAAAGCTTTCAGTCTTTCAGGATTAAGTATGATGTGATGTGTGGGATTTTTTGTAGTTATTCTTTATTAAGATTAGGAAGTTACCTTTTATTCCTAGTTTATTGAGTGTTGTTATCATGAAAGGGTTTTAGATTTTATTAAATCCTTTTCCTGTCTTAGATGATCATGTGGTCTTTTCTTTTATTAGTGTGGTGTATCACATGGATTGATTTTCATATATTGAATCAACCTTGCCCTCATGGATAAATACCATTTCATTATGGTGAATAATTTATTTTTTATGTTGTTGGATATAGTTTTCTTGTATTTTCTTTTTTTTTTTTTGTTTTCTTGTATTTTCTTGAGGATTTTCATGCCTTTAGTCATGGAGGATATTGGTCTATAGTTTTCTTGTGATGTCTTTGTCTGGTTTTGGTATCCGTAATTACTGGACTCTTAAAATGAGTTCTTTCCTCTTTGATTTTTTAAAATGTATAGAGTTGCGAAGGATTGATGTTAATTCTTTGAACATTTGATAGAATTCACCAATGAAGCTATTTGATTTGATTACCTAATGCTTTTGAAGAAAATCAAATCTGCGCTAAGTTTTACGTCCATCAAGGACCAACATATTAATAGTTTGTGGCTTAGTTTGGCTATCATCTTGCTTACTTGAATATTCTCAGAAATAAATGAGCTCTCCAAATGAATTTTTAAAAGATCAAATCTATCAATAATTGATTAGTTGCTAAATTTGAAGCTCTGTCAGACCAAGGAGTTATGTTTACAGAGCTTAATTTCTCTTTTAACTGATTAAACCTGCTAATTGAACAAACACATTCATTCAGTAGACATTCATTATGCATCCATTACACATTAGATTTAGAAGAGATATTCTGATATAAGGATAACACTAGAAATGTCTAGCTGCAATGTGTATACATATATATTTAGTTATATGCTGGTAAAAGTGGAAGTTCATTTTATAACCTGAAGTAATCATTCATTTGATTTTTATAACTATCCATTTCAATTTTGCCTGGTTCTTAATTTTGTTATTGGGCACTTAATTGTTTTTTTGAAAACTTAACCACTGATTTCTACCTGATAGTCTTGTTTGACAATATTCAAGATAAAATTTTTGCTCCTTTGGAGCCTGTTGTCGGTGACATTTTGTTCTTTTAATATTCATTCACATTAATTAAATTGTGATTTAATAAAGGGGGTTTGAGCCCAGAACTTTAATTAGTAGACATTTATTCTTAAGAGAATTGCTACTATCATGGATCAAAGAAGGTGAACATGAAAGTAAGATCTTAAGACATTTTGGTTAATTGATAATTTGGTAATTTCCTTTAGTTCACCTTAGTTGTTCTTTGTTCTTTAAGCAAAGCCAGCTACAAACTGTTATGATGGGGTTGGCCTTGATTAAATCGGCCATGATATCTTAAGGGGATATTTAATTACCAAGTGATTGGTAGCCAAGTTCATGGAGAGTTGTAGAGGGAATGGTAAGTGTTTAGACATCAACACCACACACTGGAAGTCCAGCCAGAGCTTATCGTTTGGTACACTCCTGTCTCTTCATCCAGGTAAAGGCAATTCTTTCCTCGGCAAGGGAGTAACTGAAATAACTCCGTAAGGCCAAGAAGCACAAAGTACTTCATCTTCTAGAGATGGAGGGAATTGGATTAAGAAATGCTTTGTGGCAGATGCCGACGTGTACAGGTCTCTCACTTTCCATTTTTATAGCGCCCAAGGGAGAGAGGATTAGGTATTCGAGACTGGAACTGTAATTCCTTACTACAGAAGAAAGGCAGCTTGCTGTCAGCGGACACGTACCATTCTACCTTGTTCCGCACGGGATTAAAGAACGCACAAAGTCTAGGTTTCACAATCAGCAGAAATCACAAGGTGAACCCTCGAGCCAAAGTCAAATAATCAGAATCCAGAAATGCCAGACCCCTCGTCAGCAGCCTTCCACTCCCGCCTTGTTTCCTTCGCCCGTCTTTCCTTTCTCTAGACTCTCCTCCTCCCTGTACCTGATCTTGAACTACTTCTGGATGGCCCCAAGAGTCTCAGAAATGCCATTGATTTCTGTTTTGGATTCTCCTTTCCAAAAAAAAAAAAAAAAAAAAAAAAAAGCTTAGAAGAGGTGATACTTCCCATAATAATTTCTGGTAATTATAAAACTGTAATAGACTTTAAGAGTATTTTATCCCCCTCCCTCCTGTTCAATAAGAAAAGCACACACAGGGGCGGTGCGGGAAGGCAGCGCTGGCGTCCGCGGCCCTTGCTGAGCGCCTCCGATGCGGTTCACGCTGGGTCTAGCCACGCGGGGGCGTTGCCTAGTCTATAAAATGTCAGCCCGAGGCACATAAAACTATGCGATGAATAAATATGGTACGTCTTCTTGGAGCATCAACTCAACTAGAACTGTTGTTGGAAGACAGGTTAAGTGCGCTGTGCTGGCTATGAGGCGAGCACTCTCAGCTCCAACCCTGCCCTCCGTGCTCAGCTCTTGTTTCTGCGCTGAGACAGCAGCCAAGTTTCTTCTCCGCCAGCGGCGCCCTTTTAGGTTCTACCAGGAGGGGGCGCTAGCTGATGACCGCGAGCCCGGGGAAGGAGGAAGGGACCAACTTCTTGCTGTCAGCTTGTGGTTACTGACCCCAAAGGCCAGCGACAGGCCTTTGTGTTTCTGTAAAGAACACACGTTTCAGTAGCAGTGGTTGCTTTATGTTGTGTTTTGTCCCCACCTAGCCTCCCTGGATCCTTCGGAAACACCCACATGTGCCATTCACGTCCCCCACACCCTGCCCCAGCCCCGAAACCGCTGCTCCAGCCCTCTGGGCCTCTGCTTTCTGCTGCCTGGATTTAAAAATCCCACCCACTTCCCTTCGTTCCTCAGCCTACCACGTGAGTTGCTTTCCGCATTACTATCTCTGAGAACCTCAGCGTCTCCTTTCTGCATGTTTTTAGATCACTAACACTTGGTTATCAACTTTTTCTATAAAATTCTGTTAAAACAGTGTGCGTGACTTCTGTTTCTAAGCAGTATTTACTATTATATTAAAATAATCATAAACATATGCAGAATAGAACACAAAATTTATTACATTTAAAAGATAAAAAAAAGAAGCTTCTTCAAAGGAGTTTCACCCTTTTTCACGTGTTGCCTTCTGGATACCTTCACTCTCCTCTGTTAGGGGAGTCTATGGACTTTCCCTATTGGGAAAGGCTGGGAAGATAACTTTTAGAGGCTCTCCATAAATTTTACCTATAAGCAAGTCGGATTGTATCTTCAGAGATTAAAAGCGTGTGGCTTTAAATGATGCTATTCACGTAATCATAAAAAAAAAAAAAGCAATGGATTGGTATCAGAAGCACTATATTCCTGGACTGGATAAGATGTGAATAGAAAGTTCCAGCTCAAGCTCAGTTGCCTACCCCATATGGACTGGGGGACTCATGCATGAATCAGAGCTTTAACCAGCCCTTAGAAATGGCAGAAGTCACAACTTTTGATTCAAGCCAGAACTAAACTAGCAGCAGTGGTTCATTCTGTTCCCTGATCACTGGAGCTTCTAGTTCACGTTGGAATACCCCATATGCGTATGCTTGGCAGGCTGGCCGAGTCTTCTTTGCAGCTCCCAGAGAAGACATAACCACGGAGCATTATCCTTCTTGAGTAAGCTCCCAGTGTTCTTCCTGAAGTAAATAAGGCAAGAAACCAGAAAGAGAGGAAACTCATTTTTGAGAATGTATCATACATTATATTGTTCATAATGCAGTTTCTTTCTTTCTTTTTTTTTTTTTAGATAGTCTCACTTTATTGCCCTCGGTAGAGTGCAGTGGTGTCACAGCTCACAGCAATCTCCTTAAGAGATTCTCTTGCTTCAGCCTCCCAAGTAGCTGGGACTACAGGAACCCGCCACAATGCCCAGTTATTTTTTTTGTTGTTGCAGTTTGTCCGAGGCCAGGTTCGAACCTGCCATCTTCCGTATATGGGGCCGGCGCCCTACCCACTGAGCCACAGGTGCCACCCCATAATGCAGTTTCATATCAGAAGATAAATAGGCCTTGCATTTCTAAAGTCATGACACAGCAGTAACTAGATATAAAGTAATCCATAGCCTCTGTGTACTCCATAAAGAAGACCAGGGCATGGTAGGTATGCTATAGTCAAGAGCCAAGAAGGTCCTTGGTAATATTAATCGTAAGGTAAGATGTGTGGAGTAGATCAGAATCAAAGAGGCTACACAGGTGGGTTTGGGTCAGGCCCATGGAGGTTATGGATATAGGTGTAGCTTTCATCTATTGTTAAAGAGTAAAATCACATTAATATGAATGACAAGATAGACTGTATGGGAAAGGAACACCTCAAAGGGCAAGCTTAGCATTGCGTAGAAGCAAAGAGGACTGACCCCACATCTTTACCCAATCTGTGGTCACAAGTAGAAAGCACAGAGAGTCTGTGATGGGAAAACTATCTATGTGAAAACATCAGGTCTCTTCATATTGGCTGGTGGATGCCTCCCTAAGACACAGAAGTGCAGAATGTGTAACTCTGGCGTGCTGGTTTCACAATATGGAGACACCCTTCTCTAGGTATTGGACATCATGCTTCATATCTTCCAAAAGAACCACGCCTAGAGTTAATTCACCCGAGGAACAAAAACTTAAATATAAAATAAATTCACATTTTTAATTATAATTTAAGAAGTGAAAGCTATTTCACCTTTGTACCTTGAAAGTACATTTCAAGGTACTCTAGTTCCGTAAATGTCTCTGCATGGTTTCATAGTGAAGAAATCTGTTGAGATTTTTACCCATCTTCTAAAAAACTTTATTAGAACCCATAATTCTTATTAGATGTAGCATCTCTTAAAATCTACTGGAACTTGCATGTTGAAGATCAGTCTGGGAAATGGTGTAAGGCAATGGTTCTCAACCTGTGGTTCGCAACCCCTCTTTAATAATGAAAACACATTGTGGCATTAGGAAGGTTGAGAACCACTGGTCTAAGGCTTTCTCACACATAGAGAAGCATGGATGAAGACTGTATCCCCTTTTAGGTATAGTATTGTGGAAAGGTTATTTGAAGCTTATTCTTAAGTATCTCAGTCTAAAAAATGAATGTGATAAACATAAGGACTGTTTATTATTATTTTGGTTCATTTTAAGATTGACATGTTAAGATTGGACTTCTCTAACCCTTTGAAATTGGGCATGGCCATGTGACTTGATTTGGTCAATAAAATGTGTCAGTAAAGAAGCCTTCAAGATAGCATGCACCAATTTCATTCACTTCTTCCTGCCATAATCATTCCAAATTATGTCATCTTTGTCTGACTGCATCCCTTAGCAAAGATAACATGGAGCTGAGTCTGTTCTTGCTTCCCACTAGCTGATCCATAAGGGAAATGTAATTTGAGAGAGAAATGTTTACCTATTTTTTCTATCCATGGATTTTTTTTGGTTGTTTTTTTCTGCTCAGCTTATTTTAATACAGAAATTGCTACCTGAAGTGGTCTGCTAATATAGCAAAAAAATATTAATAATTTGTCATTGGCTTGAAGGACAAGTTGCAGGCACGAGTCTAGAAAGATGACATGTTATGCAGTGATGAAAAAATTGGTTATGCTATTGTCCACAGTGTCTTGTGAGAAAAGTTATTTGCCTAATAAATTTGTAGCTCTGACGACAGAGGATGGAAAGCAGAATATAGTAATATGTGTTGGTTTCTATTGGCTGCATTTGACAAGGTATTATAAGAGACAAATTCAGACAGGAATTCTATATTCCAATCAGGAATTAATGGGAGATTTGAGCTTTGCAATGTTGAAAAGGATTGCTGATTTTAGATTCAAAATAGTAGAATATAAAATTGAGAGAGACTTTTGGCAATAAAAAAATATTAAAACTATTCTTTGCAGAAAAGAGCATTATTGCTATATCCACTGTTAAAAACTATCCAATCAATTATATTTCCTTGGCCATCACACTATTACTAAAACCTCCAAAGGGGCTAACATGTACAAGAGTAATATTCAAATAAGATACATCTTGAAGGGAATGTGACAGTGGCTGTTGGCACATGGAATTTTCTGGGATCAAATATATAAAAGAAGATTATGTTGTTGCCAGAGGTGTACTCCCAAAGGAACCACCAGATTGAATTAAAAGAGACTGTAAATATTCAACACTTAAAAAGACCCTTGAACTACCCAACCATTAGGGGAGGGAGTGGACTGAGAAAGCTGTACAGCTCTCAAGCAAAGGACATTCCCTGATGCCTATTTCAGATGTGTCATTTCCTGGAATGAAAACCAGGACCAAAGAGGATTAGGGATAGTGAGGGTTCTTGCACAGAGTGTCTCTAAGGGCTGATACACTCACACCTACGTAGACCTCACAGTGTTTGTTCAAGGGATTTCAGAATTGCTAAAGACCGTGTCTGCTGTATATTTCTCATTTTCCCTCTTCCCAAATAGGAATGTGTGTTGGAGTTGTCTGTTCTCTGTTATAGTGGTATATGGGGGTAGACAACATCTTTTTAGTTCATAGGTCTCCAGGAGAAGAGGAGGAGCCACAAACAGGCCCAATTTAGTCACAGTGTATCACTCCTCTTGTTGACTGAATTGAATCCACTCAAATCCAATGAGATGGTATTTGGTGACAGGGCCTTTAAGAGGAATTCAGGATAAATGAGGTCATACAGGTGGGATTATAATCCAGTAGGACTGGTGTCCTTAAAAGAAGAGGAAGAACCACCAGCACTGCATACATACAGAAAAAAGTCCTGTGAAGACACAGTGAGAAGATGACCATCTGCAAGCCAAGGAGGGAGAAATCAAACCTGAAGATACCTTGATCTTGGGCTTCTAGTCTCTAAAATTGTGAGAAATACATTTTCATTGTTTAAGCCACCCAGTCTGTGATATTTTGCTATAGCGGCCTAGCAAAGTAATACACCTCCTGATGAAGAGGGGTCACCCAGACACCTCCTGATTAAGAGGGTCATACCACCTGATGAACAGGGGTCACCCAGACACCTCCTGATAAAGGGGGGGCGGTCACCTCGATACCTCCTGATGAAGATACCCAGCTACCTCCTGATGAAGAGGGGTCACCCAGACACCTCCTGAAGAAGAGGGGTCACCCAGACACCTCCTGATGAAGAGGGGACACCCAGAGGTGCTTGACCTGTGACTGGATGGTACTTTTAAGATGGCTCTTTTGGAGAGAAAATGAATTTTGCTCCAGAGAAGAAATGGACACTGACTATTTGGTGACCAGAGAGGTGGACTGTAGCTACGTCAAGAGTCCAGCTATTCACCAATATCCTAGGATAGGATGCACTTCCATGCCGTGTTAGATATAGGCACAGTCATATGGCTCACTTAGCCAATTAAATATGAGCAGAAGTGACAGGTGCTTTTTCTAGGCAGAATCCAATCCCTTAAGAGCTAAAGCACAATTAGTCAAGTTCCCTTCCCCCTGCCATCGCAATCTGTGACATTCCAGATGGGAGAGTGTCTGCCAGCCTATGTCACTGAATGCAAAAGACATGGAGCAGAGTCGCAGCCAATCTGCAACAGTCATGAGCATGGGTGAGAAGTGATGTTTAAAGCCATTGAGATTTTGGGGATTGTTTCTTATTGTGACATAACCTAGTCTATCTTAACTGATCTAATTCATAATAGGGGTAGGGCAAATTTCTAAAATTCTCATAGAATTTGATTGTATATTATAATCAATTAGTTTAATATATTGGAGTTTGTCTTTCATTAAATAAAGAAATGGAGCTGACATCAGAGGATGCCCATTGATCACTGAACCATGCTTCACATCGAAAGGTAATGCTATTGAATCTCTGTCAGAAGAACATGTCTTAAATTAATTTGTCAGTGGTGATGAATTCTTTTAAAACCATTCATGCTTCTCCACTCAGCTGCCTCTAGTAAGGCCAGGGTTACAAGTAATCATTGATCGAAGCCAAGCCAGGGCCTCAAACCCGCAGCTCCATTCACTTTGTGCTTCAGTAAAGGAGCGTGAAGAGTTGATAACAAGAAGGCAGGAGCCACCCACTGAATCTCCAGGTCATGTTTGGCTTAACAAGAGCCACAAACTAGGAACAGGGACAGACAAACCACAGATTACAAAAGTTGTAAAATTAAGGTATAATGACCTGAAGAATACATTTTTGAATAATGAGATTTATAAGGAACTTTTACCACATGTAATTTCATTAATTTATTGATAGAACTCTAAGAATATAGCCTGGTACATTGTTATATAATAATAGTGAGTTCAGACTGGCTTAAAGCGTTTATAGAACAGAATTCATTGTTGTCTGTTGTAGGGCTGGATGTTTGTTCTCTCTAATAATCCTTCAGAAAGCAGAGAAACTCAAGGATTTGTGTATGTATGTGTGAGAGAGAGTGAGGAATCTCAGAGGGAATTCTTGGGAAGGATTGAATATGAGGGAGAAGATAGGATTGAAGTCTAAATCAGAGCATCATCCCTTTCCTCTGGAAGCTTCCAGAAGATGTCTTTTGCCACCTTTGCTCAAGCAGCCATTTCATTCAGCATGACTCTGCCTCCCCACCCACAACTGATTGATGCAAGGGGACTCTTGGCTCACTGAGCCCTTCCCAAGGTCTAAAGAGTTGGTACAGTCTCTAACTAGTGGTAGAAGCTATAAGAGACAAAGCTTGAAGTTGCTGCAAGAGCGATCTTTCCCCTCTGGAAGGTCTGTGGTGAGAGAGGGAAGAATGAAGCAGATGTGTAAAGAGGACTAGAGTCTATGGGCAAAGAAAGAGGCCAGACGATGTTGAAGGGCCTGGCTTCCTTTGGTCATATTGTCTTGTGATACTGAAGGACAGGTTTACACCATCTTTGAGCAGTGCTGAACTAAGGGCCACATTCTGGGGGCCTTAAGACAACAGAGATGTATTCTTCCACAGTTCTACTGGCTGGAAGTCCAAGATCAAGGTGTCAGCAGGGGTGATTTTTTTGAGGATTCCAAGAGAGGGAATCTGACCTGTGCCTTTCTCCTTCACTTCAGGTGATGATCGGCAGTCCTTGGCATTTCTCGACTTGCAGATACATAACTCCCCACTCTGCCTCTGGTGTAACGTGGCGTTCTTGTGTGCCTTGACTTTGTCTTTCCTCTCCGTGTGTCTGTATCTTAGTATAAAGACACCAATCATGTGGGGCTTGGGGCTTGCCATAATGACCTCATCTTAACTTTCAAAGACCTCATTTCTCACTAAGGCCATCCTAACACCTTGTAATATCTCTTTGTCCTTAAGTTTCCTGGAAGTGGTTTCTGTCCCTTGCAGTTTCACTTGGATAAGCAGGCAAGGCACCTGAAGCAGAACTCCAGGGAAGAAGGACTAACTTGACGTGTAGAAATCATCAGTCTCGTAGGGGAATAATTTGATTAGGATTTGAGTTAGGAGATAGACTCCAAGAAGAGATTTGTGGGGCTTCTTGCACTTTTGGCTCAACAGGAGAGGGGAGAGGGCGATAACTGCTGAGACTCTGGCTTGTGCAAGCAAGAGAAACCCAGCTCAAAACTACTTGAGTAAAAAAAGAAAACGGGAGGTGGAATTATTGACACATGAAACTGGAAAGACAGGCGATATTATATACAAAGCGAAATCCATTGTCTTTATGCAGAAAGAGCAGAAATAGCCAGGAAATTTGTCTTTATCACGATTTAGAGATTGATAACACTAATAATATTTAAAAATAAGCATCCAAATATATTTGAATGTATTGGTGAGTGGCCAATTTTTAAGTGATATAAAACTAAAATAGTGACTGAAAATTGTATATAATATTACAGAGATTTAAAGGAAGAAGAAGGGACCTTTTGCTGGAAAAATTAGGAAAGGTTTCACAGAGGAGTTGACGGAGGAGTTGATGGAGGAGTTGAAATATTAGCTGTATTTGCCTGATAGATCATGTTAGATATTTTGTTACAGGCCTAGAACTGTGAATAGTGACCTGAAGCTGGCATTCTTAGAGCTAATGGTATTGAACTCCAGTTTTAGTAGGGTTATTGGAATGCAAATGGTCCCCATTCTGTGGAGGGCATCCATTCAGGCTACCAATTTTTAGATAAGAGTGAGAATGGTGGCAAATTTAAAAAATGCAAATTTTGTTCCCAAGTAGTCAAGGTACCCCTTTCTTTAGTTTATTCTTTTTGAATGAGAGAGAAGATAGGAGAACAGCCAAATCAGTCTCTAGAGTTTATTAACCACAGACAGCAGGCACTTCAGCTCTGTAAGATAAAGTGCATGAATTTGAAATTTAAGTAATCCTTTATTAGAATAAAACAAGTAAGCATTTAAATCTCAATCCAGTTTCTACCTCATCCTTTGGGGCATAAGCTTTAGGCAGTGCAAATAGATGTAGGAAATTAATCTTCCAAAAGGCAAGTAGACATTATTCTAACAAGAAAGTCAAGTTCCTTATTTCTAGTTTGTTAAGTTTCATGGAGAAATAAAACACAGAGAGGAAAAGGGAAGAAAGCCTGTTGTCTTGTCTACTGACGCCTCTCTGGCATTTCATAACATTATGTAATCTTATTAACTAACTAGTAGTTTCCTTTTGAAAAATATCCATGTGACAGAATATTGAAGAGTACAGAGTAGTACAGCTCTCTCTCTCTCTCTCTCTCTCTTTCTCTCTCTCTCCTGGCCACCAATTCCCTAATTCCTCCCCAAGGCAGACATGGTTTCTGGCTTCTTATGTATATATCCCAGGTGATATTCTGAGCATTCTCTATTGTATAAACAGTAGCATATAATATAAACTAATTTGAATTTTGTGACTTGTTTTCCCCACCTTGAAGATCAGTCCATACAGATACATGAAGCGCTGTGCTTTCAAAAATGGCAAATAGCACTCCATGCTAAGGTTGTGTCATGATGTCTTTATTTGCCATCACTGATGTACTTGATGTTGTTTCCAACTTTTTTGCAAGTATAAACAATGATTTTTTTTATATATACACGATTTCATACATATGCGAATGTACCCATCAGACAGTGTATCAGACGGGTGGGTCAGGCACACAGATGCCATTCTACATAGTTGTGGTGTTAAGGGTTTTAATAAAGGGAGTGCTGGTGCACGCAGCCTTGGAAGAAGCAAGTCAGGGAAGAAAGCACGGGAAACCTCGCCAGGAGCACTGAGTGGGCCTTTCTCACAAGCTCACTAGGAAACTACTGTCATGCGGCCCCTTGACTGAATCCAAACTGCAGATTCAGGCCAAAGCGGCACTCCAGGTAGGTCATACGGTCCTCACTACAGAGGGGTTACGAGCGCAAGCGATCTTCCCACCTCAGCCTCCTAAGTATCTAGACGCGCGTCACAATGTTCAGCTAATTTCAACTTTTTTTTTGTTGTTGTAGAGGTGGGGCCTTGCTTTCTTGTGTAGGCTGTTCGTGAACTCCTGAGCTCAGGTATTCGTACTACCTCAGTCTCCCAAAGTGCTGGGATTACAGTTGTGAGCCACTGCATTAGGCCTTTTAATACACTACTCTTTGAAAAGACATTTCTAGGCATAGCCCACCCTAAGGGAGTGAGGAGTTAAGTTCTGCCTCCTTAAGGGTGAAGTACCTATATAAATTATTTGGAATTTTGCATGGAGTGAGCTGCATGACTCCCTCTCTCCTTTCCTCCCTCTGTCTCCCGCTCATTTTATTCTTTCTCCGATCATTTATTTATATCAACATTGACTCATAGATGTCTATTTTATACATTGTTATATATATTTGGATTTGTTATAATCCAATACAATTAACTTATTTTGTTGTTCAAACTGATCCAGCTTTGTCCCCTGGACACAGTTGGTTTTTGTTTTCCTTGCCATATTGCTATCCTTATGGTTTATTATTATTATTATTATTATTATTATTATTATTATTATTATATTTTAGCACTTCCTAACTTTCTGGCACTTGCAAGATGCTCCAGGCTCATCTTGTATATTTTCTGTCTAAGTCCTAGAATCAGCCATTTCTCCAAAGACCCCTCCAACTTTCACTGTAGAATGATGTTAGAACCCACAGTCTGGGGGTGCTCATTTCTGATGAGGTGTCACTGCTTCTAGATCCTCTCAGCCGACAAAGCAGGAAGTGTTTGTGTGTGCACTATCATGTATATACAGATACCTATATGTATAACCATATATATCTACATTAAACACTCAGTTACACCAATGTCTCAACTTTAATCTATTAGCACACGGATCACTGTAGCCTCTTCCTGTGCTTTTCTGTTAACTTCTGCTCCAACCACGAGAAAACTGGCTTCCACCATCTGCAGGGTTACTTAACTTATCCATTCTAGTTCACATAGAGTGATTTCAGGGTTATTAACCCCAACTCCTGTGGGAAACAACTTTATCAACTACAGTACATTCAAATAAGAAGGATTTTGTCACTTATTGGAAAAATTACTATCTCTCTCATAATTATTGTCTCTTACTATTATTTTCTATTTTGCTGTTTTGTTAGGACTTTTTCTAGAAGCAGGGACAGCAGACACATTTGATCTGTTCTTTACCTGTAGTGCAGATGTTTACAAGGTTAAGGAAGTTGGCCTTCTATTTATTTTTAAATTGGATGCCAAATTGATTCTTTTCTTCTTGGCTGGGGCTGGGTTTGAACCCACCACCTCCAGCATATGGGGCTTGAGCCACAGGTGCTGCCTTCCAAATTGATTCTTGTTTCCTTGCAGAACATCTGCTTTTTCTCTCTGGAAGCTTTACAACTTTTCTATTTGTCTTTGACATTGTTAAATTTCTCTCTAATGTGTCTAGATGTGGAGGGTTTCTTATCTCTTATATTTAATATACTATATATTTATTTTTGAGTACCTTTCTTTAATTCTGGGAAATTTACACCTATGTTTTCTTCAACTATATGCTTTATTATTATTTATGGGGTTGCTATTTTCTGGGTGTTGACATTTCTACCTTTATCATCTAAATCTTTTAGCTTTTCTTTTATATTTTCTGTCCTCTTATTATCTGCTTTATGAGCTCCTTAATTTAGTTTTCCAGTTCAGCAATATGTTAACTTTATTCAGGTTACCATTTGTCTCACCTACTGCATTTTTATGTCAATTATAATATGATAAATATTTTTTCTTTTCTTTTTTTTCTTTTTAAGACACAGCCTCAAGGTGTTGCCCTGGGTAGAGTGCTATGGCATCACAGCTCATAGCAACCTCCAACTCCCGGGCTCAAGCGATTCTCCTGCCTCCGCCTCCCAAGTAGCTGGGACTACAGGCACCTGCCACAATGCCCGGCTATTTTTTGGTTGCAGCCATCATTGTTGTTTGACGGGCCCAGGCTTGATTTGAACCCACCAACTCAGGTATATGTGGCTGGCGCCTTAGCTGCTTGAGCCATAGGCACCGAGCTTAAATATTATTTCTGGATTCATTTTAATGATTTTTTTGGTCCTTATTTCATGTTGCTAATATCTTTCCTTGTCTCCTCAGGTGTACTTTTGCCTGTTTTAAATTCTTGATGTCTTTTGTTCTAATCCTTCTACTTCAGATAATATATGTTTTCAAATTTGTTTTTCTTTTGGCTGGGGCTGGGTTTGAACCCGCCACCTCCGGCATATGGGACTGGCACCCTACTCCTTGAGCCACAGGCGCCGCCCTTGTTTTTCTTTTAAAAACTAGGGGTTTACTTATTTTTTGCTTTCAAGCCTTTCTTTTGTGGGGGGGAGGGTATCAGCATCTCTGTTTTTAATATACAGAGGATACCAAAAAAGTATACATATTTTAAGAAAGGAGAAAACTGTATTAAAATTGTAATACTCAAGTCACATTTGATTTCTGCAATTACAAGAGGTGCTTAAATATGACTTGTATTCATCTTTTGTTATTAACATTTATTATTACACTTTTAGTAAAGTTTTTTCCTTTTTTAAAATGTATATACTTTTTTTTAGCACCCTCTGTATATTAAGCAAAGGCGTCAGGTCTGTAATTGGTCTGCACTATTCTGAGTAAGTTTAAGGAGAGAGAAAGGTATAAACATTGTAGGCATCACAAAAACTACTGTTATACATTTTCTTTCTTTTTTTTTTATTAAATCATAGCTGTGTACATTGATATGATCATGGGGCATCATTCACTAGCTTTACAGACTGTTTGACACACTTTCATCACACTGGTTAACATAGCCTTCCTGGCATTCTCTCAGTTACTGTGCCAAGACGCTTACATTCTACATTTATCAAGTTTCACATACACCCTTGTAAGATGCACCACTG
Source organism: Nycticebus coucang (assembly GCF_027406575.1). NCBI lineage: Eukaryota > Metazoa > Chordata > Mammalia > Primates > Lorisidae > Nycticebus > Nycticebus coucang. The sequence goes on from NC_069780.1 coordinate 188,173,322, forward strand.
GTGTAATCCCACCAATCCCCTTCCCTCTACCCACTTCCCCCCTCCCTCCCCTCCCTTTCCCCCTTCCCCCTATTCTTAGGTTGCAACTGGGTTATAGCTTTCATGTGAAAACCCTAAATTAGTTTCATAGTAGGGCTGAGTACATTCGGTACTTTTTCTTCCATTTTTTTTTCTTTTTTTTTTTATTAAATCATAACTGTATACAATGATATGATTATGGGGCATCATACACTCACTTCATAAACCATTTGACACATTTTTATCACAGTGGTTAACATAGCCTTTCCGGCGTTATCTCAGTTACTGTGCCAAAACATTTACATTCTACATTTACCAAGTTTCGCAAATACCCCTGTAATATGCACCACAGGTGTGATCCCACCGATTCCCCTCCCTCTACCCACCCCCCCCTTTCCCACTTCTCCCTATTGTTAAGTTGTAGCTGGGTTATAGCTTTCATGTGAGAGTCCCAAATTAGTTTCATAGTAGGGCTGTGTACATTGGGTATTTTTTCTTCCATTCTTGGGATACTTTACTAAGAAGAATATGTTCCAGCTCCATCCATGTTGTTATACATTTTCATTTGCTGTCACTCCTCCTTTTAGGTAGGGGAAATTAAATTTTTAAAATACAAATGATTAATCCTTTTCTTGATAAGGGACTGTAAATTATTTACATTATTTGTTATTACTGACAGGTTTATATTTATTACTGTCATATTGTTTTCTGTTTATTATCCCCTTTGTTGTTTTCTTTTTTCTATCGGATCAATAAGGTTTCTTTCTTTCTTTTTTTTTGAGACAAAGTCTCACTTTGTTGCCCTGGGTAGAGTGCCATGGTGACACAGCTTACAGCAACCTCAAACTCTTGGCCTCAAGTGATCCTCTTGGCTCAGCCTCCCAAGTAGCTGGGACTATAGGCTCCAGCCACAATACCTGGCTCTTTTTAGAGATAGGGTCTCTCTCTTGCTTAGGCTAGTCTTGAACTCCTGAGCTCAAGTGATCCACCCTCCTTAGCCTAATTAGAATATTACATGGTTTAAAAAGTCAAGTAGTACTGTAGGGTGTTTCATGGAAAAGGGTAGTTGTTTTCTCCATCTTTCACCATTCTCATTAGCAATACTTTCTACTCACTTTGCTGTTTTCTTATGCACTTACCTCTATAATTGTACATATCAAGCTTACCTTGCCACTTCTTGACTTTTCAGTTTTAGATTATAGTTTTAACATTGACTTTATACTATGAAGGGTCAGGATTTCACTTTGTTAAGCTATTACACAATCCTCATACTCACATACATTTTTCTTTTCTGAAAAGGTAGATTATATATATTATATACAAATGCTTATTTATAATTTCCCCCTCACCTTCCTTATTTAGGGATGAAGGGGTTTGCATATTTAGTATTTTAATTATTTTAGCTATGCAAATCTTATTCACAGATGAGCCAAGTCATTTTTTACTGATTCTATTTCCTTTCCTGTGTGTTTTTTAATTCCTTCTCTTGGAAAAGTAATTACTTTTCTCCCGCCCCCTTGCTATCTTTCTTCATTTCTCTTTCCATACTCTCAACCAGATCTTCTTTTCAACTTTTATTCCTAGGCCCTTTATTCCAAGTTTCCTCAAGATCAAACCTTTTGAGTAAGCCCCACCGTCCTGTTCCAACAAGTCTCATTTGCTTTCTGTTCCTATTGTATCACATTTATTGGCCTGGTACTTCCAACTCTGTCATCCTTTTTCTCTGTTAGATTTCTTGTTTTGCCCTTTCTTGATTTACACCCATATCAACTATAGCCTTTGAGAAAGAACACGTGGTAGAGATTTCTAATGCTCAGTGTCTAGCTGAGCCAGGCGAGTTCAGCTCAACCACTGCAGACTTGTAGATCTAGGAACAAGAAGAGCAAATACTTATTTTGGTAAAGTACTGAGAGGCCATGATTATTTGTCTTGTAGGTTTAATGTAGCAATAGCTGAAAATGAAGGAGGCTTTCCTTGTACGTGTAGAGACCCTTGGCTGGTGGTTCATTTTTAATAATGGGCGATTGGGACCCTGTGTGCCATGATGGGGCTTGTTGACTGCACCGTGGATGTCTAGGGAACAGCCGTTTCTCTGGGAGCCTTCAAATGTCATTGTCTGCAGATCTTACAGTTGTGCTGCCACTTTTTATGGAATGCCTTTTTCATATTACTAGAGTTTCTAAACTGTTCCTTCAGCAATCTGGTAGATAAGTGGGGGGAGGAGACTGGCCTCAGTTCGCTTAGACTTCACTGAATCCCCTAACTCAGCAGGGTGCCTCGGTCCTGCAGAAGAGAAAAGCTCTAGTGAACTGCCTAGGTAAGGGAGGTGTAAGAGAGGTGAGGTACTGGGCTACAGGCGGTGAAAGAGGATCTTAGTGTGAACTTGCCCTTTATAAAGACCTTCAGCCTTGTCTCCAAGCCTTGTCAGTTAAAGTGCTCCCAATTCCTGAGCCTTTGGAAGTGTATCTGAATCGACATGCTGTTGCTTTATGTTCTCGCCCAGAAGCACTTAGATTTCAGTTTTCTTGGCTCTTTAAATGTTATAGACATACATTTACTTTCCAGCTTCAAATGTTTCGTTAATATCTCTATTTGGCTGTCTTTGCCTTTCTATTGTCCTTATATATTTAAGACCTTAAAAATGTCTTTATTTTCCTTATGGTGGAGTTTTAATAGGGAAACAAGATAAACAAGTCTGTTCAATCTACCATATTTAATTGGGAATTTCTATCCCCTTTTTAATGAAAATATTGGTAACTTCAGAATAATGTATAATTAAATATATTGACAGTTTACCAATTTCTGTCCCTTGTATACAATGCTTTCTCTGTGGGTTCATTTTTTTTTTTTTTTCTGCTTGAATACAGTTCTTCAGGGGGAGTTACAGGATGTGTAACAAGATGGTAAAATGGAACATTGCCTAGCTGTGAAGATGACAAAAGCTATATTCCAAAGGATAGTAAAATGAAATGGCAGAAAACCAGCTTTTCCTACTTTTTCATATTTGACTCCATTCAGATTTGATGACCAGTCAATATCTTATCAAGAGGTTGGAGTGCTCAAGAAATGGAAGACTAGAAATGGAATGAGGAGTATTGAAAGCATAATAATTTGGGGGAAGTGCTGTACTTTGTTAAACAACTTCCTAACCTCAAATCAAGCAAGAGACATTTTAAAGGAACTGTCAAAAGAGTAATATGAGGGCCTTGCATTTTGGGAGGCAGGGTAGCTGGTAACTGAGTCAAGAGGTAGGCTGATGTGGCTTTTGGAAGACCACTGTGCTCCCTGAGTTTGTGGGGCAAAGGTTGTGTCAGTGCTTTATGTGGACTAGGTATGGACTGTATACCTCAGGAAGACATTATGTGGTCTACTTAGGTCTTGGCCAAGAAGCCATCTAGAGGGGAAAACTGTCCCCAAGAGGAGAGAAAATGGAGATGTCACTGTATTCCTAGAGACTAGGGAAAGAGTGAGTGACCTATTGGGGTAGACTCTTTCATGCTCATCAAGGGAACTGCAGGTGAGTATTTCCTGTGGGTAGTGGAGGGTGTGGTATTTGAAAACTGCAGAAAACAGCATGAGATAAAGAGATGTAAACACTTGCTAACCCTGAGTACACTGCTGCCCGCTCAGCCCTCATACTGGTTGGTGGAGCTTTCCTGCTACATTTACCTCATCCTTTCTGGTTGGTGGGGAGGGATCAGGAGCACAGCTGGGGGGAGGAGAGAAATCTCAACTAGGAATCAAAGTTTGAATTTCGATACTTACTGGATATTTAAAATGTGAGATTGATTTTTTATTTTGTGATTTACATCTTTAAAATTTTTTTTTATTCTAACAGTGACCAAAAATTCATGGGCAGAGTTTTTACCAAAGAGTAGAAGGATTTGTCCGCTAGCAGTTTTAAAGGAAAAATGAAAGACAAAATGAAAGTTAATAAGTTTAAGTTGCTTTACAATTATATCCCAGAATTTGGATAGTTCATTAAAATGGTTACACTTATCTGACAATATTTTTATATTATACTCAATCTTGAGGGGATAAAATTCTAAGATTTTTTTCATCACTTCAATGATACTGTCCCATTGTCTTCTGACATCTATTGCTATTGAAGAGAAGTCCATGTCAGTGTAATTATCATTTGTATTTCTGAAGGTTTGCAAAGGTGGCACTGACCACTTTTGTTCTGGGCTTTCTTTTCTTTTCTATTCAAACAGCCTGGGAGGATTACCTCCTTCTGGGGCAAGTTTAGATAGAGTCTTGGAAGTTAGGGATAGTGTCTCCTTTAGGGTTTTCAGTGCTCTCTAATGAATTGAGATTTTTTTTTCTCTCTGTGTGAGGTTGGGAAAGTTTTTGAGCCCAGCTTATCTATTTTGACTTAGAGCATGACAAGTATTATCTGGTAGGAACTTTACCAAATTTAAACAACCACTTTAATAAACCTTCTTTGAGCATGTAATTAATTCTTGATGGTAATGTAAATGATCCTGAAATAGCAGTTGTTATCATAGCAGTCTTCTATTGATAAATTTCATTCACCAAGATTGATTTTAATTTTAACAGACATGATATATTTTTCTCCTCAATTTTTATTTCAGAGTACTTACTGTATTTTTTTTTTTTTTTAAGTTTAACTCACTCTCTTGGGATGCTCAGATCAGAGGTGTTGCTATGCCTAAAACTGTAGTGATGCCAGCCCCATTTGCTGCTGCTCTCACCTCACTTTCCCCTTTTGCTCATGCTAGATATGTTACATTTCCCATTTATGACTTTTCACTTCTTCAAACTGTCCTTTATTGCTGAAAGTTCCACATTGTAATTTGAAAAGGAGAACACTAAAATATCCATTTCTGAACGATCTGCTAACTACTGGGCTGTAATTTTATTTAAAGTTGGTAGTTCAGCTAAAACTTTAACTATTTTATTCAACTTGAGAGGTATTTTTGTAGCTGATTATTCCTGCTTATGGTTTTACCTAGAGCTTTTACTTTGCAGTTATATTTTTGTAACACATTAGATATTTTTCCATCTATTTGCACAAAGCTAGATAAAAACGTTAACAAAGACATAAAAGTCATATGTTAAACTAGGAATAGTACTGGAATCAGGAATTATATAGTGCATCATCTTACTTTTATTTTTTTTCCCTGAGATTTATTGCTTTGGAGAAGATTCAACCCAAGAATATGATGGCTAATACAGTTTTACCAAATTCCCAGAGAACTAAAATTACGAAGCTAAAGCTTATTTCATATGCTGACTGGAAATGAAAAGAAAAGTATGTTCAGATAAATTACCTGAGGTAGAAAAATAAATGCCAGCCATACAGATGAAGCATGTCTTGCTTGTTATGTATGTTAGACTGTTCTCTCAGAACTGTTTTTTCATTTTAGTTCTTCTTTCTTCAGAGATTTCCCATTGTACACTTTAACTGAAGGGAAGTTAGGAAACTATGTAGGATGGCAGAGAATTGCTGAATCTTTCCTTCCTATAACTTTAAAGGGCAGGGACTCTTACCTGGGGTCTGTGGAGCCCCGAGTTCCCTTGGCAGTCTTTGTGTATAAGGGGAGAAGGTGTCTTGTATTAATATTCATATTAGAAAATACCATAGACTGGTGGCTTATAAACAAGAGACAATTGTTTGTTCTCACAGTTTTGAGAGCTGTAAAGTCCAAGGTCAAGGCACCAATAGATAGATTCATGGTCTGCTGAGGGCCCACTTACTGCTTCATAGACTGCACTGTGGTCTTTCCCTAAGGTGACCATCAGATTCTCACTATCTGGTGCAGGCTCTTACCCAGCTGGGCCTGTGGCCCTCACATGCATGCTCTCAAGCCTCTGTGTACTTTTTTAATGTGGAAGAAGAGACTTCTGGGAACTTCTGGACTCTAGGACCTGCCCTCACCCATAGGCAGCAAGATCTCTGCTCTGAACTGTAGGCACCATCACCTGTCCTCAGCCAGAAGGTATTTTGGCTATCATCTCACTAAAGGAGGCACCTAGACGAGTGATATCCTGCATTTGGAACAGTGGCCTGGAACTTGGGACCTGCAGTTGTGCTCCAACAAGGAGATTTTCAAACAGAGAAGCAGAGGCTGGGCATAGTGGCTTGTGCCTGTAATTCTAGCCCTTTGGGAGGCTGAGGCAGGAGGATAACTTGAGGCCAGGATTTTGAGAGCAGCCTCAGCAATCATAAGACTGCTCCCTCTCCAAAACCTCCCCCTACTAGCCAGGTGTTGAAGCAGACAACTGTAGTCCCAGCTACTTGGGAGGTTGAGGCAAGAGGATTGATCAGTTGAGCCTAGCAGTTTGAGGTTGCTGTGAGCTATGAAGATGCAAATGCACCTTAGCTGAGGTGACAGAGTAAGACTCTGTTTCAAAAAAAAAAAAAAAAGAAAAGAAAGAAAAGATAGAGACTTTATGTCTTTTGTATTTACCTGGATGGAATTCAAACACATTCTTCTTACTGAAGTATCACAAGAATGGAAAAAATAAGTATCTGACGTGCTCAATACTAATATGAAACTAATATGTAAACAACTACGTGCCCACAAAAAAAAAAAAAAAGCACAAGTATAGTTCAGTGAGGGGGAGAGGAGAGCATTGGGGGTAAGGAGGGAGGGCGATTGGTGGGATCTCACCTAATGTGTACAATGTGAGGGTGTTCAGCATGTCTCTGAGTGAATGGCTCAACTTGAACTTTACCTTAGAGACGAAAACAAGGTAACCTAAATATTTGTTCCCTCATATTAAACTGAAATAAAAAAAAATGGATAAGCTGAATAATACGTCAGAGCTTTGTCACTGTTCCAGAGAGCCCTACAGGTGACGGGATGGCTCTGCTCCATGTGGTCATTCAGGGACTTTGGCTGACAGTGGTGCTATAATTTCAGCCCATTGCCTTCAAGATCAACCTAGACTTTGACTCTCTAGTGAGCAGGCAGGGGAGAAAGAATGTTGGGGGAACACATGCAAGGTTTCAGGAACCCGAGGTGGAGGTGCTGTCTATCCCTTCTGCTCCCATTCTTTTCTTCCAGAAAGGTCCTGCCTCTCTTCTCAGGGACTGTTGAGTATAACAGGGGAAGCTCAGCATGTGAACAACAGGCAGAGGAGGAATTTATTTTAAGCAACAGTTTTTCTCCTTCACAGCCTGCACATCACAAATCCAAACTTCCCCAACACTAAGAACTGCTTGGATGAAAAGAACTCTTAGATGGAAATACAAGAAATTCAGTTACATAGAAACAAATATTTATTTTATTTTATTTTTTTGAGACAGGGTCTTACTCTGTCACCCAGTCTAGAGTGCAGGTGGCATCCTTATAGCTCAATGCAACCTCAAGCTCCTGGGCTCAAATGATCCACCTACCTCAGTCTCTGGAAAAATCTGGGATTATGGCCAAAAACCATCTTTTAAAGTGTTATGCCCCTCAATCTGTTTCTAGTGAGCCATTTCTTGTTATTAGTGATGTTAAGTTTCATTTATTTTCTTGCAGTTCCTTGTCATTTTTAGTCTCTATTTCTTGGAATCAAACAAACACATGCAAAAGTTTACTGAAGGATTATAATGTTCCAGGATCATATCCACATCCCCCCAATTAAGTTATCACAGCAAACTTATAAAGGGTGAGTATCATTTTCACATTTCAGATGAGGACACTGAGGCTCAAAGAACATATGGAGTTTTGTTAAGACTGTACATCAGTCTTAAACTAGTGCATGGAGGCAACATAAAATCATAAAAACCACTACCTACAAGCACATCTGTGGCACTGAGTAGTCAAAGGAGATGGGATTGTGGAGTAATAGGAAGGCATGAGTTCAGGCTAGATGCTGCTTGGACGCAGATGGCTCCATGGGACGCAGCTGTGCGTTAGCCAGGGTCACACCACTGCTGTAGCAAGTAAACCTGTAAATCAGTGGTTCTCAACCTTCCTGATGCCACGGCCTTTAATACAGTTCCTGTGGGTCGTGACCCACAAGTTGAGAAACGCTGCTATAAATGTTAGAGCTTAACACAAAGTCACTTGTGGCCCACTCATGTGATAGCCCAGGTTGCTGTGTAGCTTTTGTTTCCAGGCTCCTTTTGTCTGGTGGACCTCGGACCATCCAGTTGGCATTTTTCAGGTTGTCAGATTTTTGCCTTTTTGTTTCCTTTAGCCTTTCCCCCCAGTAAAATGGCACTTCCTGCTGTCTGCCTTTGGCATTCCCTCTCCTCCCACTGCCTACTGGAGAGTCTGCCTCCATGGGTGTGGTGACAGATGTCTGGCTCAAACAGGCATCCAAGGAGAATGGATGTTTCTCGAAAGTTCTGCATTTCTGCTCCAGCTATTAACAGCTTTCAAGTCACCCCTGCCCTTTTCAAGTTTGGCAGAGTTGGTGATGTGTCTGGTGCTTCTGAAGGCTCTCGGAAACTTGTTCCACGTTTAGCTGCTGATAACCTAGACTGGTTAGAAAAATTTTTTCTATCTAATTTTAAGATCGAGTCTCTGAAAGACACTTCGTATGCTGTATCATTATTGATGCTTTCTTAATGAGCGCCTTGGGGACCCATGATGAAAGATCCTAAACTTAAAGCCCAGGAAGGAGGAGTGGATAGGAAGATGAGGGTTAAAGGGAATCTACCACCTAGTGAGCAGTCTCAGTGAGGTGGCTACATCCCAGCGCAGGAGCATTGACATACTCATCTCCAGAAACCACCCTCCAAGACTGGCCTTCTTGTCTCTTGCTTCTCAGAAACATACCCTCTTCCCTGGGTATTTGTGAAGCTTGGCTGTGGAATGAAGCTGCTGCTGAGATTTCTATAGCACTGGGGCTGGGGGTGTGCTGAGAGGAAGGCCTGACCTTGCAGATCTTGGTCTCTACTTCCAGAAGTTGGGAGGCCAGGGCCACGCCTTTCTTAACAAAGAGGATCAGAATACCCAGCAGTGCTCAAGAGTTGTGACTTCACTTGGCTCAGTCTTGGAGTGTTCCTTTAGATTAGTGAGAGGTTGGCTGCTTCCAACAGGGAGAGCTTGGCCAGGAGATCTGCCTTGCAGGGGGGCTTTGGTGCAGAGTAGGCTTAATGGGAAGAGTTATCTCCCTGGGGTTCCCAAAAGTTGAATCACTGTGCTGCTGGTGAGATGTGAACAAAAGGCATTTGATCCCTGGATGTATGGGAAGCAGTGCTCAGCCTCTCCGCTCAGCTTTCTTTCTAGTTGTTCTATGGAAATGCATTTTAAATCATGGTAATTATGGAATTTCCTTGATTCTGAGATATTACCCTGATTGTAAAGCATATTATCAATTTAATAACAGTATTTTTTTCTTTTTGGATAGAGAGAAGAAAGAAATACTACCATTTAAAATATGTAATTTGACAGTAAAACACATTCCAAAATTTAGAAATGATATAATGTGATTATATGGTAAAGTGCTTTGGCTCAAGGGAATATGTTAGAAGAGAAGATTTTCTGCTTTAGACTAGTGCAGGGCCAGCTCCTTGGGTAGCTGGAGAGGAATTTTTTTTTTTTTATTCCTTTTCTGGCAGGGGTTTTGGGTCGGCAATTACAGCAGTGGGCAGAAGCCAGTGGCTCCTGAGGGCGATTTGCGGCTGTAATTTCTCCTGTTGTCTGTTCTGCTGCCCACCTATCTAGCTCTGAAACTCGCTGGTGAGCTAGAGGACCCCTGGGGAGTGGATTTGCAAGAAGATAAATTCCCATGTCCCTGCCTGCACTTGAATGCTACTGTGGAAACCAAACAGAATACAGATCACCCCCCAAATTGAATTCTGTGTACCTGCACTGCTAAGTAGAAAATTGCATATCAAATAACGGTTCCTAGGCTCAGCGCTGTCTAGACGCAAAACTTGCTTACAGTTTTTAATGTTCTTTGTCATTCAGGCACATATAACCCCTTTTCCCTCATTATCTCAGGCATCTTATGTGGGGGGAAGTTTTCACTGCTAACGGCCAGCTGCTACCTTCATCCTACCTCCAGTGTTCTTGACAATGATGTTATAGTAGTCGGCACTGCAATGGAATTGCTTGGGCTTGGATGCAGGCACTGGATTTCATCTTTGTAGTAGGTATCTGGCATTAGTACTAGCACACAGTAGGTGCTCTGTAAATATATTTTAAATATGTGAATACAGGGAGAACTGGCTGGCCTGAGGACCTCTAAGGCATCCGTCTTATGTGGCCGCAGTCCTGGGAGGGAGCCCACGGCCCTTCTCCTTAGGTGCAGGGCGTGTGGTTAATATGCTAACTAGCATCTGATTGGGATTTTGAGTATTTTCTTCATGGCATCATTTCTCATTAGGCCCTTTGTCTCTGTTTGCTCTAACACTGGTCAGTGCTGTGGGATGGAGGAACCCAGAGAGGCTGGCTGTGCCAACACAGCACCGGCAGTTCTGTTTAGCCTCCAGGCAGCTGTTCAGATTCAGCAAAGCAGGAGGGGAAACACCAAATACAAAGTGAAAGGACTTGGACATTAGTGCTCCATCTAGGGTCAGTGCCAAGATCACGGCAGAGTGGGGGGCTACAGACGTGGGGTTATTGGTGAGTGATCAGGAAGACCATAGATGGGTCCCTCAGGGTCTAACAGCATGTCAGTTTTCACCACTAGTGTTTCATTCCTTTGAGCCTGAGACTTTTAATTTCAAGGATCCTGAGTAAAATAAAATCCCAGGAAGAGTATATTTTAAAATGTGTAATTCTTTAGGTCAGGGAATGTGTATGGGGAGGGGATAATGAGTTTCAAAGACATTGAAAACTAAAATTGAAAGATGGCTTTGTGGGTGGCTCCTGTGGCTCAGTGAGTGGGGTGCTGGCCACATATACCAAGGGTGGCGGGTTTGAACCAAACTGCAACAACAACAGCAACAAAAATAGACAGGCATTGTGGCAGGCGCCTGGAATTCCAGCTACTTGGGAGGCTGAGGCAAGAGAATCACCTAAGCCCAGGAGCTGTAGGTTGCTGCGAGCTGTGATGCCACAGCACTCAACCGAGGGTGATAAAGTGAAACTCTGTCTCTAAAAAAAAAAAAAGAAAAAGAAAAAAAGAAAGATGGCTTTGCTTGTGTTCTGAGACATGGTGGAAATCTGTTTTGGGTGATGACCTGAGGTGAGTCCCCTTGAGGCAGGGGACAGGACCCTAAATAAAAGGCTCCTCTCTTTGGTTTTCCCTCCAGGCCTCAGGCTTTAATTAGATGATTCCTACTGCTTCATGGGGGTGGGGAGGGCACATTATGGAAATTGGAGGGTCCTTTTTTTCCTGTGACAATGACGGGATGGGGCTCTGCTATCATTTGGTGACATGGCCTAGGAGCACTCTGCAGCCTAACGTGCAGTGGTCTTGCCCACTGAAGAATTGCCCTGTGTCCTGCCGGACTCTCAAATGTCTTGTAGACTTTCATGTGGGTTAAACACCTTTACTCTAACTCTCTTCCCCATGTGCACCATTGTGATACACCCTAAGTTTTCCACGAAAGCAACCGTCATGTAAATCCTTTAGCTCGAAACTTCATTGGACATTAGAAGCTACTTGTGGTGGTTAACTTACCAGCACAGCCTGCCTCTGTGGCTGTCATGTTCTGGATGAGTCTAAGGACAGTGGCAAGCATCTAACTACTGCACTGCAACCTCCAGGGTTGGGTTTGATAAGTGTTTTAGTATTGAGATGTATGCACTTTATTCTATACTTTGTTTTACCCTTTTATTTCAGTTAGAGCATAGTGTCAAATATTTTTTAAATTGCTTTAGGATATTTTATATAGGTAAATAAATAATATATTGCTGTGGTTTGAATGTGTCCTCTAAGTTCATGTTTTATAAACTTATCTTACAATGCAACAGTGCTGGGAGATGGGGTTTATTAAGAAGTGATTAGGTCACAAGCACTCTGCCCTCAGGCATGTATTAATGTGGCTATCAAGGGAGGTGGTTGGTTATTGTGAGAGTGGTTTTGATGCAAAAGCAAGTTTTGCCCCCTGCCATCTCTCTTACCCTTCTTCCTTCTGCCATGGAGCACAGAGGCCCCCCTCACACATGCCATGGAGCACAGAGGCGCCCCTCACACGTGCCATGGAGCACAGAGGCCCCCCTCACACGTGCCATGGAGCACAGAGGCGCCCCTCACACGTGCCATGGAGCACAGAGGCCCCCCTCACATGTGCCATGGAGCACAGAGGCCCCCCTCACACATGCCATGGAGCACAGAGGCGCCCCTCACACGTGCCATGGAGCACAGAGGCCCCCCTCACACGTGCCATGGAGCACAGAGGCCCCCCTCACACGTGCCATGGAGCACAGAGGCCCCCCTCACGTGCCATGGAGCACACGAGGCCCCCCTCACACGTGCCATGGAGCACAGAGGCCCCCGTCACACGTGCCATGGAGCACAGAGGCCCCCCTCACACGTGCCATGGAGCACACGAGGCCCCCCTCACACGTGCGATGGAGCACAGAGGCCCCCGTCACACGTGCCATGGAGCACAGAGGCCCCCCTCACACGTGCCATGGAGCACAGAGGCCCTCCTCACATGCTCCTCATGCTTTTGGAGTTTCCAGGATCCAGAACCACGAGTCAAATAAATTTCTGTTCATTATAAATTACCCTGCCTGTGTTGTTCTGTTAGAGCAACATATAATTAACTAAGAAAGAAAGCGGGGTTCTTGCTGTAATAAATATCTGAAACTGTGAAAGTGGCTTTGGAACCAGCAAAATCTGGAGACTAGAAAAAGCCTGTATTGCTGTGAACAGAACATTAAGGGTGATCCTGAGGACTCAGAAGGGAGCTGGAGGGAAAAGCTGAAACTTCGTAGAGATCACGTAAGTGGTTGTGGTCAGAATGCAGGTAGAAATAAGGGAGTAAAGGCTATTTGGATGAGGTCTCAGATGGAAGTAAGGAACAAGGTATTGGAAACTGGAGTAAAGAACATCTTTTTTATAAATTCATGAGGAACTGGGCAGAATTGCGTCTGTTCCCAAGGGCTTTGTGGAAGGTGAAATTTAAGAGCAATGAACTAGGATATCTAGTGAAAGAAATTGCTAAGCAAAATACCAAAGGAGCTGCATGGATGCTTTTAACCACACATAGTAAGAGGTGAACGGAGAGAAATTATTTAAAGAAGGAAGCAGAATAAAAAGATAGGGAAAATTTGCAGCCTAGCCATGTAAAGAGTGATATGGTGTGTTGAGGAGAGTAAACCAAGAGTGTGGCCAAGCACATGTTTGCTAAGAAGATTAGTGTGGACAGAAGGGAGTGAGGCACTGTTCGTCAAGACAGTGGGAGGAAGACCTTGAGGACATTTCAAAGATATTTGAGGCCCTTGAGGACAGGGTTTCTAGAGAAGCACCCAAGGGACTTCAGAATTTGCTACCCAGGGATGCCTGGGATTCTGCTTCCCACAGCCAGGTGCAGAGCTGCTGGGCTGCCCTAGTCATCACTCAAGAAGGTCCGGGTGTGGCCTGGGTCGTGGATCCAAAGGGCACCATCAGGAAGCCTTGGTGGCCTTCGTGTGGTGCTGATGGCAGATATGCCTAATGAGGGCTGCAGATTTCAAAAGATGTATTGGACAGCCTGGGGGCCTGGGCTGAAACTTGTCACAGACATGGTGCCAGCATGGAGGGTAATGCTGAGCAGAAAATGGGCTAAGAGCTCCCACATTGCCTAGTGGAGTCATGGGAGCAAGGCCGCCCCAGACACCCCAGAATTGTAGGGCCACCAGCATGTAACTTCAGCCTGGGATAGCTGCACGTACAAGATTGCAACTCATGAGAGCTGCTGAGTGGACTTCACCCAGCAAAGCCACAGGGGCAGGGCTGACTGTGTCCTTTCAAGCCCAGCCCTTACCCAGATTGCCTCTCAGGAGCAACGTGGAGTAGAGGAGGCTTACTGTGGGTCTGTTGGGCTTTGGACTTCTGTGGGACCTATTACCCTGCTCTTCTTGGCTGTCTCTCTGTTTTGGAAAGGGAAGGTCTATCTTATGCCTGTCCCACCATTGCATTTGGAAGCTCATAACTTATTAATTTTGCAGGCTCACAGGCTGGAGAGGAGTTTGTCTTGAGATGAATTGTGCCTTGAGTCGTACTTGTATCTAATTCAGATGAGATTCTGAATTTTGGACTTTTGAGTTGGTGCTGGACTAAAGACTTTTGGGGATCTTGTGGTAGATTAAATGTGTTTTGAATTGTGAGAAGGGCATGAACTTTGGAAGGCAGGGGCAGAATGCTATGGTTTGACTGTGTCCTCCAAAGTTTGGAAACTTTGCAATGCAACAGTGGTGAGAGGTGGGCATAATAAGTTGGTTAGGTCACGAGGGAAGAACCCTCACGAGTAATGTTTTCTTGGGGGTGGGTTAGTTCTTGAGAGTGACTTTGTTAAAAAAAATTGAGTTTGAAAAATAAAAACAAAAAACAAACAAAAAAAGGCCAGCTGTGGAGACTTACACATCACCAGGCATGTGATCCTACCACTTTGGGAGGTCAAGGCAGAAGGGAGCGGGCATCAATTAAGCCCTGGACTTTAAGACCAGCCCAGGCAACGTAGCAAGACCCTGTCTTTACAAACAAAACAAAAATTGAATTTGGCTCCCTCTCTCTCACCTGCTGTCACATATTCTTTTGCCCTTTCATCTTTTGCCGTGGGATGATGTACAAGGTGTCCTAAAAGTCACCTTCCATAGGGAATTGTACCTAAATGTCCTTTTTAAAATGACAAAATATTCATTACAATTTTTATAAAATATTCACTATCTGTTGGCCACCTCTTTGTAATATTTTGTAATGAGTATTTTGTAAACAAAGGTACGTTTAGCTACAATTTCCCATTTCCCATATGTATGATGACTTGTGGGAAGTCCTGTACTTTGGATCCCTCATATGTGAAGAATTACACGGTATTTGTTTCTTTATTAATGGCTTATTTCATTTAGGTTTATTCATATTATAGCATGTGACAGGATTGCCTTTATTTATTTTTTTTGTTTTTTTTTGGATTGCCTTTATTTTTAAGATGAAATAATATTTCATTATATGTATATACCACATTTTATTTACCCATTCATTCATCAGTGGACATTCGGGTTACTTCCCCCGATTGGCTATTGTGAGTAAGGTTGCTACTGATATGGGTGTGCCAATATCTTTTTGTATTCATTTGGATATATGCTCGTTTGTGGACTGCTGGATCATATGGCAGTTCTATTTTTAACTTTTTGAGGAACAACCATTTTGTTTCCCTGGCAATTGCACCATTTTTCATTCTCACTAACACAGTACAAGGGTTCCAATTTCTCCACATCCTCATCAATGCTTGTTATTTTCTGTATTGATATTATTATTTGAAATAAAGTCTTACTCTGTAGCTCTGCATAGAGTATAATGGCATCATCATAGCTCACTGCAACTTCAAATTTCTGAGCTCAAGCCATCTTCCTGCCTGAGCCTTTCAAGTAGCCGTGACTACAGGCATGCACCACCATGTCTGGTCCTCCCTCCCTCCTTCCCTCCCTCCCTTCCTTCCTTCCTTCTTTTGCAGAGACATGGTCTTGCTCTTGCTTAGGCTGGTCTCAAACTCCTGAGCTCAAGTGATCCTCCTGCCTTGGCCTCCCAGATTGCTGGGATTGCAGGCTTGAGTCACTGTGCCCAGCTGTTTTCTATACTGTTGGTAGTAGCTATCCTAGTAAGTTCTGTTTTAGGTGACATTTTATATGAACTCTATTTCTTTTTTTTGAGACAGAGTCTCACTTTGTCACCCTTGGTAGAGTGCTGTAGCATCAACAGCTCACAGCAACCTCAAATTCTTGGGCTCAAGCAATTCTCTTGCCTCAGTCTTCTGAGTAGCCGGGACTACCAGCGCCTGCCACAATGCCCAGCTATTTTGTTTTTTAGAGATGGGGTCTCACTCTAGCTCAGGCAGGTCTTGAACCTGTGAGCTCAGGCAATCCTCCCGGGAAATACTGGGAGGGTTACACTAGGATTACCCTGCACCTGGCCCCATGAATTCTACTTCAAGATGGTAAAGGGGTAGGTACAAAATATTTGTTATAAAAAGGAATGTTAAGTTTAAAAGAGTTCAGAACAACTGTGCTAGAGTCTTTCTTCATAGTCTTAACAGCAGTCATGTCACAATAGAGGGCACATATAATCCTGTAAAAATTTGTTAGAAAACAACCTTGCCCCCCTCTTCCTCTCTAGCAAGGCCTCTGCTTTTGCAGCAGCTTGGGGCCAGCTTTGCCTAGTGTGACCTCCACGAGTAACCTTTGTTCTATTTGGAATTAGGAACTTTTACCTTCTGCACCAGTAATTATTGATTTCTTTCTTTTAAGTAGGAGAACAGAAGGCTGTTTGGCATTGAGCATTTGAATTTTATATACGATGAGTATTAATGCATAATGTTTCATGACTGAGCAAGACTGGATTTCCTAGTGGACAAGTGTCTCAGAGACACATCAGAGTAAACCCGGACCCCGTTAAACCATGGCTGGCTGTGGCTTACCTTCGCCTGTCGTGGACTTGTTAGTCATGTGAGTTATGACAACCCAGCACCAACACAGTGCTTTCTAAAAGTGTCTGAAGTCAACGGTATTTGGCTAGAAAGGTAGAACGTTCAGTTTAGAACCCTGTGGCGTGGGGAAGTGGAATGGCCAGATTTTCCGTTTTGTGGATAGATGCAGGACAGCCTGGTTGGCCTGTCTGCCCCAAGACCTCAATCTTGGGGTGCATACAGTAGAGCCCCTTCTGTGTTAACCCTGGGCTCATTCTGATTTTCTCCCTTCCTCACCTTTGGGTATACTTCTCTGTGCTCCAATGTGGATCACTCACAGGAAGGTCACCAGGGGTGCATTTTAAAGCTGATAATTTCCTTCAGTACAGTTCCCTGAAGAAATTTTTCTTTAATGTGTCAGAGACCAAAATTGTATGTAAAAGAAAATTGTTACAGTATTTCACTTGAGATTGTGCAGATAATGACAAGTTTCTTTTTTTTTTTAAAGTAGTATTTATGACTATTCAATTAAATAACCCATCAAACAATAGTGAACCCACCACCGTTTCCAAAGGCGGTATCTTTGTGTTTGTAGCTCACCATATGTTTGAAGTATGATATAATCCTTATGGAACACATTCAATTTGTTGCTTCCCAACTTCAATAGAAGCAGTTAAGTCTGTCTCCTGGTAGACAAATTGTTAATGAAAAGGTAGCTGAACAATCATTTTCTTGTAATATGCAATTCTGTCTCCTTAAATACAGGAGCCTGACAGAGCCATTCAGCAGTTAGGTCTTTCTCAATGCAACTGAACTCTCTCTGACCCTCCGAAACTAACAACTGGAGCAAAGAGAGAAAGAGGGGAAAGTCAGCCAAAAATAAATACTCACCTGTAATATATATAATCCTGAAAATTGAATGGAAGGTATATTTTACTTTATTGTTTTCAGATAATGTATGAATAATTGCCTTCTGCTGCCAAATGCATTTTTATTGATTTTAAAGTATTTCATGATGTTGGTTCAATGTTTGGAAAATGGTGAGATTGTCAGAAAGATTCAGAATTTAGAGTCCTGAGCTCTTCCCTCTTTTAGCAGTGAGTCAGCGCCGCTGATTATGGCATGGATGCACCATGGCTCTCTTTGTCCTGCAGAACCACAAAGAAACAAAAAAATTGGCTATTTATCTAAAGCAAGGGTGTGATTTATTTTATTTTATTTAAATTTAATTTTCTATTCTACAACTGAAAGTGTCTGAAGTCAATAGTATCAAGAATTGAACAAAGACAGCCCTACATCCTATTTTAAAATTCAGATAAAATCTTCTAACAGGGTCTTTAGGACGCAGTGTAAAACAGGGTTGGGGAATTTCATGTTGAAAGGCTGCATTAATTTTAGCTATAATCAAATAAAGCTGCATTCAAGAAACTTCAATTAGATATACCTAAAAATGTGCCTTTAAAAAAAACCTCTAACTACTATGTACTTAATAATTTCAAAAAATGAATGCTATTTGTTGATTTTAAACTTAACTAACATTTTCATGACTTTATTTTGTCTGCCTTTTTTGGAAAGCATTTAAATATTTGGTTGCAGCATGGAGGACTGCAGTTTCAGCTGATCCTCTAGAGGGGTATCTGTCATTTGTGACCTTAGTGATCTCTTGATTGGGGTTAGGTAGGAGAATGTATCAGGGGTCCTCAAACTCTACACGAGGTGGTGTGATTGTATTTGTTCTTGTTTTGTTTTTTTTACTTCAAAATAAGATATGTGCAAGTGTGCATAGGTATTTGTTCATATATATATATTTTAAACTATAGTTGGGCCCTCCAACTGTCTGAGGGACAGTGAACTGGCCCCCTGTTTAAAAAGTTTTAGGACCTCTGATGTAGATTCTTAGCAATAGGTGGCTGAAAGCAAGAAAGCATTTTCTGGCATGTTGCCGAAGGCCTGGTTCTTCTACTGAATTTTTTTTCTGTATTTTAATTGGCTCTTGTTTAGCATCAAACAATGACTTTAAAATGTCATCTACAGAGAGCTCAACCAATTCCATCTGTAGTTCTTTGGGTGCCTTGATGATATAAACTAGGAGAGGCTGAAATGCTAATTAGAATGTGATGTCATGATTCTCAAAGTCAATGAACGTTTCATTGCCTTCTCTAATTAATAGTTCTGTAACGGCTGTGCATTCTTCAAATGATTCGCGTGTATCAATCATCCTGCTCATCACTGACTTTTGCTAACTGGGGGAAGTGTTCACCCCAAATTTCCTTTCGAAGAGGAAATGTTCCTTCGTCTTATTTTGTCACCCTTGGTAGAGTGCTGTGGCAGTTCTAGCTCCTAGCAACCTCAAACTCTTGGGCTCAAGTGATTCTTTTTTCTCAGCCTCCTGAGTAGCTGGGACTACCGGTGTGTGCCACTGCACCCAGCTAATTTTTAAAATTTTTATAGAGACAAGGTCTTGCTAAGTTGTCCAGGCTGATCTTGAACTCCTGGTTTTAAGTGATCCTCCTGCCTCAGCTTCCCAAAGTGCTGGGATTATAGGTGTGAGTCACTGAGCCCAGCCCCACCCCATTTGATAGAGCAAATCTCAGGTCCTTCATCTCTGCTGTGACAGGTCCCAGCACCTCCTCTTTTCACCTAAGACCTTGTTCTTATCCTTTTCTGAGAAGGCCCAGTTCCCCCCCCATGCCTCCCCAAGACCCATGAGGTTTTCACTTGGGTGCAGCCCTTTGCCAAGAGTACGTGACTTCCCTTGGCTCTGCCTCTGGGTGTTTCTTAAGGACTTAACTTGGTTTTTCCCATGGTGCGGGCTCAGCTTTGGCTTCCTTTGGCAAGACCATTGCCCCATTGGCAAGTTGTCCCCCACCTCCTTGGGACCCATGCAGATTCTGCACCTGCCGTGTAGTCTGTCCCAGGGTGACTTCTGGATCTCTTTACATGAATGTCCAAAGTCAAATCATTCTGATCTCCTGAATTGCTTTTTTTTTTTTTACATTATGGAATTTCTAAAACTGGCTTTAGCTTTATCTATTTACTCAAGGAGAGATTTTCGTGGACATTATTTCATTCTCTTTTTGTTCTTAACATCTGTTTAGACACTAAGCCCATGGTGACGCTGCTTCTTACCTATCTCTCAGAGACATCTACTTACCTCCACCCCCTGCCACTGCTCTGCTGAGACCTTGGGACCGTGCCTGCATGCCTGGGGTTGGGGCCTTTCTGCTGTCTCCCAGCCTCTGCTTCTCCCTTCCGCACCCCTCCAGGACCATCCTACACAGGCTGCGCCATAAGACACACCCGTCAGCTCTTCCTCTTGCTCAAACCTTCAATAGCTGCAGAACAACAACAACAATAACCAACCAAACAAATAAAGCCTCTTTGGTGGCCTCTGTTGCCTGTGAGATGAACCTGTGAGCTTCCTATTAAAGGCTGTTCATCTTCAGGCCTCAGATTTCTAGCCCGTTGCCTCTTTTCCAGTCAGGCCAGACCACCTGCTGACCTTGCCCTTGTTCCCTGAGAAGATTGCACATCTGTGCATTTGTTTTGCTTTTAAATGTACCTCTGTGCTCATATGTCTGTTGGGGATACCATTTGTTGCCCCATATCCCATTGATTGCTTGTTGAACTCAAGATCATGAAGGCTCAGTTCAAATGAGCAGTGACAGCTTCCTTTTTCTGTCTTTATTGTGACTGGTGCACATCAGCACCCACGCTGTGTTGTACTGATCTGTTTTCCAGCTGGGCTGAGCACACTCTGAGTTGCTGGAGGTGGGACCTGTGTGTGATCCTACTTGCACTGGTGCCTGTCTCTGTGCATGGCCCGGACCACTCATTTGCAGATGTGTGAGCCGGGAGCGGGAAGGAAGGAAGGAACAGTGTAGCTCAGGATTCTACGATCCACTTTTGTGTGCCACAAAACTTGGCCCTATTGCTAACAATTTTTAGAAAAACCAGAGGCCTAATGCTTAAGCACATTGCTGTAATCCGATTCTCCATAAAGTGATGTTTAAATTGTGTTTTGAGGCTGGGAAGTGCACACCAGTGATAGGCTTAACTGTATAGCTACAGCAGAACAGGAACGGAGACCTATCTGTATGCAAATACAATGCTTCAAGTTCATTATTGTTATTAGGAAATGGAAATACAGCTGGAGCAGAAATAACAGTATATTTCCCTCTGCCCATGCGGTGTTTTTGTCAATGGAGCTTCTGAAGGACTATGCATTTGCTAACCCATTAGAATGAATGATTTTATATCCTAATGTAAAATTAAAGGAATTAAAGGATCTGCCTAGGAGATACACTTGTTTAAACTTATATTAACATCTCTACTGGTTCTATCGGCTATGCTAGTGGTGTATTATTGAAAAAATGTTCCAGCCACGTGTGTATACTTTCTAATTCTCAACATTACATTTTCTAACACGGTATGGAGCTGAAATTTTTCTCACCTATCCACAATATAAGATGTGGGGCCAATTATAATGACTCTTAAATGTGAAACTTACCGTCCATTCTTAGTTGTTTTGTTATCTCATTCCCATTCCCCCTTTTCCCTTCTGATATACATACTTGGATTCTTCTGGCTTCATGTTTGAGCCAATTCATTTCTCTCTCTTACCTCCTGTAAGCAGTATGTCCAATGGTAGTGACCACAGCCTTCCCTAGGTTGTACGGGATCCTGGGCACATTCTTTCGTGGGGCTCCTGTCCATGCAGGCCAATGTGAGATATAGTGATTTATCAACGTGGATTTGGAATAATTCATAGGGGAGAGATCCTCATGTGTCTGTTTTCTATCTGATCAGGGCATGGGAAGGTTCTTCCTTCTTTCCAGGCCCCATCTTTTCCTGTTCTGGTCCAAAGACATCTCTTTGTCATCTTTATTGCCAAAGGCACTGTTTCCAGGTGATTCCACAACTCCTACCTGGTTGTCACTCAACACCATGGCTCTTTGGAGCCTGTTCAAACTGAAACCATATGGCCTATCTGGCCTGTGCTGTTCCTCAGTCCCGCTGCTGAGGCTGCAGCATTGCTCGGGACGCCGCCTCCTCCCTCATGCCGTCTGAGGACCAGGCTCCCGGGGACTCTCTCCGGACGCCGCCTCCTCCCTCATGCCGTCTGAGGACCTGGCTCCCAGGGACTCTCTCCGGACGCCGCCTCCTCCCTCACGCCGTCTGAGGACCTGGCTCCCGGGGACCCTCTCGGGACGCCGCCTCCTCCCTCATGCCGTCTGAGGACCTGGCTCCCAGGGACGCTCTCGGGACGCCGCCTCCTCCCTCATGCCGTCTGAGGACCTGGCTCCCAGGGACGCTCTCGGGACGCCGCCTTCTCCCTCAGGCCGTCTGAGGACCAGGCTCCCGGGGACGCTCTCGGGACGCCGCCTCCTCCCTCATGCCGTCTGAGGACCTGGCTCTCCTGGACTCTCTCTGACGCCGCCGCCTCCCTCATGCCGTCTGAGGACCTGGCTCCCAGGGACTCTCTCGGGACGCCGCCTCCTCCCTCATGCCGTCTGAGGACCAGGCTCCCGGGGACGCTCTCGGGACGCCGCCTCCTCCCTCACGCCGTCTGAGGACCTGGCTCCCAGGGACTCTCTCGGGACGCCGCCTCCTCCCTCATGCCGTCTGAGGACCTGGCTCTCCGGGACTCTCTCGGGACGCCGCCTCCTCCCTCATGCCGTCTGAGGACCTGGCTCTCAGGGACTCTCTCAGGACGCCGTCTCCTCCCTCATGCGTCTGAGGACCTGGCTCTCAGGGACTCTCTCGGGACGCCGCCTCCTCCCTCATGCCGTCTGAGGACCTGGCTCCCGGGGACTCTCTCGGGACGCCGCCTCCTCCCTCATGCCGTCTGAGGACCTGGCTCCCGGGGACTCTCTCGGGACGCCGCCTCCTCCCTCATGCCGTCTGAGGACCAGGCTCCCGGGGACGCTCTCGGGACGCCGCCTCCTCCCTCACGCCGTCTGAGGACCTGGCTCCCAGGGACTCTCTCGGGACGCCGCCGCCTCCCTCATGCCGTCTGAGGACCTGGCTCTCAGGGACTCTCTCAGGACGCCGTCTCCTCCCTCATGCGTCTGAGGACCTGGCTCTCGGGGACGCTCTCGGGACGCCGCCTCCTCCCTCATGCCGTCTGAGGACCTGGCTCTCCGGGGACGCTCTCGGGACGCCGCCTCCTCCCTCATGCCGTCTGAGGACCTGGCTCTCCGGGACGCTCTCGGGACGCCGCCTCCTCCCTCATGCCGTCTGAGGACCTGGCTCTCCGGGACTCTCTCGGGACGCCGCCTCCTCCCTCATGCCGTCTGAGGACCTGGCTCTCCGGGACTCTCTCGGGACGCCGCCTCCTCCCTCATGCCGTCTGAGGACCTGGCTCTCGGGGACTCTCTCGGGACGCCGCCTCCTCCCTCATGCCGTCTGAGGACCTGGCTCTCGGGGACTCTCTCGGGACGCCGCCTCCTCCCTCATGCCGTCTGAGGACCTGGCTCCCGGGGACCCTCTCGGGTCGCCGCCGCCTCCCTCATGCCGTCTGAGGACCTGGCTCCCAGGGACGCTCTCGGGACGCCGCCTCCTCCCTCATGCCGTCTGAGGACCTGGCTCCCGGGGACTCTCTCCGGACGCCGCCTGCTCCCTCATGCCGTCTGAGGACCTGGCTCCCAGGGACGCTCTCGGGACGCCGCCTCCTCCCTCATGCCGTCTGAGGACCTGGCTCCCAGGGACGCTCTCGGGACGCCGCCTCCTCCCTCATGCCGTCTGAGGACCTGGCTCCCGGGGACTCTCTCGGGACGCCGCCTCCTCCCTCATGCCGTCTGAGGAACTGGCTCTCCGGGACTCTCTCGGGACGCCGCCGCCTCCCTCATGCCGTCTGAGGACCTGGCTCCCAGGGACGCTCTCGGGACGCCGCCTCCTCCCTCATGCCGTCTGAGGACCTGGCTCTCCGGGACTCTCTCGGGACGCCGCCGCCTCCCTCATGCCGTCTGAGGACCTGGCTCCCAGGGACGCTCTCGGGACGCCGCCTCCTCCCTCATGCCGTCTGAGGACCTGGCTCCCCGGGACTCTCTCGGGACGCCGCCGCCTCCCTCATGCCGTCTGAGGACCTGGCTCTCAGGGACGCTCTCGGGACGCCGCCTCCTCCCTCATGCCGTCTGAGGACCTGGCTCCCGGGGACGCTCTCGGGACGCCGCCTCCTCCCTCATGCCGTCTGAGGACCTGGCTCCCGGGGACGCTCTCGGGACGCCGTCTCCTCCCTCATGCCGTCTGAGGACCTGGCTCCCAGGGACGCTCTCACAGGTGGTTACTGTGATTTTTCCACAATGACCACAAACATAAGTCTTCCTCAGAGGATGCAGTCATGGGTAGATGCGAATTCGTTTCTGTCATGTTAAATCTAGAAATGTTACAGTGTAAAGGTAAACAGGTGCCTGACAGCCGTGTCCTCTTTGGAATTCCTTAGGTGCTGGTTGCTGCATTCTTAGGACATGACATGACCTCTGTCAGTGTCGATGGTGGTGGGGCCCAGAGGTGGGGGAGAGCAGCCCAGTGGTGTTGGTAGTACCCGTTCCTCATCCTGTGGAACCAGGAAAACACATCTCTAAGGCATTCCCCCATCTACCCTTGCTGCTGCTGCTTTTTCTTTTTATTTTTTTGAGACAGAGTCTCAAGCTCTCACCCTGGGTAGAGCGTCATACCTCACAGCAATCTCCAACTCTTTGGCTCAAGGAATCCTCTTGCCTCAGTGTTTCTGTTTTTAGTAGAGACAGGGTCTTACTTTTGCTCAGGCTGGTCTCAAACTCATGAGCTCAAGCAATCCACTCACCTTGGCCTCCCAGGGTGCTGGGATGACAGGCATGAGCCACTGCATCCGGCCTACCCTTGCTACTGTAAAAATGTCAACCTGAAGGTTTGCAGACAGTCTCCCTGAGTTATCCAGGAGACAATCCACTGGGCATTCTCGGGTAACCTGGAACCCTGAAAAGTCCTGAACTGCCCCAGGCCTAATAGCGCATGAAAATAGCATTTTGTACATCCCAGTCCTCGTACACGTATATGGGAATGAATATAAATATTTAGTTGTCAGAATTCTCTGCACCCACTTACGAAGTATGTGTGCATGCTGATTTTATTTTTCCTTTATGAAAAAAATAACAAAAATAAAAGAACTTAAAAATGCACATTGGTAGTAAGGGAGGCTCAGGCTGGTACTGAGGGAGGCTGTGTCTGGGTGTGGGCAGGGTCTGTGGGCCCTCTCTGTACTGTCTGCTCAATTCTGCTGTGGACCTAAAACTGATCTAAAAAATAAAACCTATTTAATAGGGGAAAAAACCCCCCATAAAACAACAATAGCACTGTGCTGGGAGCATATGATATTACCATAGCCATTGGAGGTGGGAGAGGACATCTACCTCAAAGCCCCATGGTGTATGGGCCTGTGGTCTGGGGAGTCTTATGAGGAGAGGGGTGTGGGCTACAGAGAGTCGGAGTGATCCTCCTACTTTCCAGGTAAAGGGACACCAGCTGTTCCTGGCGCTGTGGTGCAGAGGTGGTCCTGTGTGGAACATAGATGTGTGAGCTCCAATGCGCAGACTCACACAGACAGGCCCAGTCCCAGGGTGCACCAGGGCCTTTCAGAGACTCAGAGCCCTGAGCTTGTCCTGGGTCTGACATAGGTACATCCCCATATCAGCATGTCAGCACCTTCCTGGCAGCCCTGTATCACGCAGGCCCTTGGCGCCAACACGTGCACCCTGGGAGTGACCTGCTCACTAGGTGGCCCTCCTGGTGCTGGAGTCCAGCTGGGGCCCAGGATGAGCCCCCCCCCCCACCTCTCCTGAGTGTGAGTCTGAGAGCAACTTGGGGCATCTGACTGAGCCCATGAGAAGGTGGACGAGGGAGGTAAAAAGGCAGAGAAATAAGGACCAAGGGGAGACATGCTGGCCTGGGCCCCCATGGTCTGGCTCTGGCTCCCTTTCCCAGTGGCACTTCCAGTCCTGGCCAGGGTCAGGAACTGAGAATGACTCTCTGAAGTGTGGGTCCTGGCTGGTCCATCTTTGGTAGTGCTGGTAATTGTGTCCAAGACACAGTGGGACAAGGGATGGTGTGGGTGCGGCCTCTGGCCTTACGTGGTTCACAGCAAGACAGAGAACTAACGTTTCTGCCTTCCTTATGGATTTTGTTGCCCTTGCTTCTGAGACTCAGGCAGGCTCCTCTCTGTGCTCCAGGGGCCCCTGTTCCAGCAAGGGGGGGTGCAGGGAGCAGGCACACTGTCCTCACAGAGGGAAGCCGTTTTGTCAGACCATGGCGTCTACACAGAAGATTTGTTTGTCCTTCCTGATGGTAGAGGAAGCTGAGCTCCTGTGTGCTCCCCAGATCTTTTCCCATCAGCAAATACAAGAAGCTGATACCAGCATTATCAGGTCCCTCCTGAGGTCTCCCCACACATTTGGACCCCACTTACCTGATTTGTCTGGCCTCTGCTGCTCATCTGGTCTCACTGTCAGCACTCAGAGCTGCCATGTACAGTTGTGCAGGTTGTGCATTGCACGAGGCTGCCCATTGCCAGGGGCCACTACTCACATCACAGAAGTTGTAGATTTGTTTATTTTACATTACCAGCAGGTGGCAGTAAACTGTCTTGTTCTACCAGAGACCGATATGGTAAGATTTTATGATAGCTGAAAGTCTTAAAGGAAAGATGCCTTTTAATAATTTCAGGAAAGAGCCATAGGGGTCAGTAGTGCCTTGACCACCCCTGACCCTGGGGACTCACTGCTCCTCTAGTTCTGTACTCCAACTTGGGGAGGCAACTTTATTTTTGGTGTTTAATTTCATTCTTTCTTCACTCATTGCAGCGCCTGTGGCTCAGTCAGTAGGGCGCCGGCCCCATATACCGAGGGTGGCGGGTTCAAACCCAGCCCCGGCTGAACTGCAACCAAAAAATAGCTGGGCGTTGTGGCGGGTGCCTGTAGTCCCAGCTGCTTGGGAGGCTGAGGCAAGAGAATCGCTTAAGCCCATTGGAGGTTGCTGTGAGCTGTGTGATGCCATGGCACTCTACCGAGGGCCATAAAGTGAGACTCTGTCTCTACAAAAAAAAAAAAAAAAAAAAAAAAAAAAAAATTATTGAATATTTACTTTGTGCCAAAACCCTGAGAATTTTGAAGCCTTTGTAAAATAGGTTTATTATGTGTGGGGAGGTGACTAGTTGTCTGGTTAAAATTTCAGGGCCTCCTTCTGTAGGTTAGAGTGCCCCAGCCTTCTGGCACGTGTCCAGTTTTGACCTGTGGAAGGTGCACAGGAAGTGTAGTGTCACTTCCAAGGCCAGTTAAGGTGTGGGTATGCCATGTCCATTCCTGCTTCTGGCTTTGCTGGCTGGATTCACAAGAATCTAAGGCCACAGGACCCCAGGAAGGGACATCTGGGGCCCCGAATCCCCACTGATTCTCTTAGGAGCCCACCAGGACCTCACATGGATGGGAGACTTCATGGACTGACCCTTAGTGGCCAGCGTGCGTCTCCTGAGTTCGGGTTTGTGAGTTGCCCTGCTGTTGTAGCAAGTCTGCTTGGTGTAATAGACATGAGCATGTTATGAGATAGGTGACCTTGGTCCTCAACCCTAAAGTTCCTATTTCCTTCTCTGTAAAGGACACATAATGATCATTACCTCCCATGTCCTTCATGAGAATTAAAGGGCATAATGTGTGCAGAGAGTGGAGGACACTGCTCAATACAGGCTAACCTCTTGATAAAAGCGCCAAGCCTCCCAAGGCATGGAGTATGGGGGCTGGGACCAGGTTGCCTGGCCTGAAATCCTTCCTCTGCCTCACCTTGTAATCCTTGGAAAAATATATGTACTTTCTTTCTGGGGACCTGATTTACTCACTGGGAAAATAGAGGTGTTATGGGGATAAGATGGAAGATTGAGAACTTGACTCTGCACAGAGCAAACAGTGCAGTGGGTTGGATGGTGAGTTGCCTCTCTCCCCCCAAAGTTTTATCCATTGTCTTTGTCTGTTTTCTGTTGCTATAACTGAATAACTGAGACTAGGTAATTATCTAGAAAATAAATTTATTTCTTATAGTTCTGGAGGCTGCGAAGTCTGAGATCAGGCAGCCACATCTGGTTAGCTCCCTCTGAGAGCCTCCTGCTGTATGTATCATGACATGGCGGAGTGCTTTAGAGGGAGATAGGGTCCACCCAGCACCAATCCAGCTTTAACCCCATCAGAAACAATCATTGATCCATTAACCCATAAATGGATGAGACCATTCATGAAGGAAGAGCCCTCATGACCGAATCACCTCTGAAGGGCCCCACCTCTTAATACCTTTACAATTCAGGATGATGTTTCTACATGAGTTTTGGGGGAGGACAAACATTCCACTCACAGCATCCATATTGCAACCTCTGAAACCTGTGATTGTGACCATATTTGGCAAAAGGGTCTTTGCAGATGTCATCAAGTTGAAGATCTGGAGATAAGGTCATCCTGTCTTATCTAAATAGGTCCTAAATCCAGTGACGGGGTCCTTGCAGGAGACAGAGGAGAAGGCACATATACAGACACAGATGAGAAGGCTGTGGGAAGGTGGAGGCAGAGACTGGGGTGGAAGCTGGAAGGCAGGAAGGATTTTCCTGTAGAGCCTTGGGAGGGAGCACAGCCATCACTACACCTTGATTTTGGACTTTGGGCCTTGCAAACTGCAAGAGAAGCAATTTTTGCTCTTTTAGGCCACTGGTTGCTGTAATTTGTTATGGCAGTCTCAAGAAACAGATTCGCTTGGTAAATACTACCTCCTTGTCATCATTGATGTAATTCTCTTGTTGTTACTGGGGAAGAAGGTAAGCTGTGGTGGCTTTGAGAAGAGTGGAGGTGCTGATGAATGGACACTGTCCCCTGAAGCAGCCTAGGACAGGGGTTGACAAACATTTTTCTATAAAATACTCTTTAGTAAGTGGTTGTTTCAACTACTCAATTCTGCTTTTGTTGCAAAAAGCACAAAATCAGCCACAGAAGATGCTTAAATGATGGAAGGATGGATTTGGCCTGCGCTGGGGCAGTAGTTCGCTTGCCCTTGGTCTGGGGCAGCCCTGCACCAAGGGCGGGTGACACATGAGCCACTCACTCCAAGCACTCTCAATCCTTTCTGCAGGGGGCTGAATTCTGAAAGGGAGAGTGTTTAGAAGCTTTTATAGCAACTTGGTAGAGTAATTTTATATTTGTTGAAACTAAGAACAAAATATTTAAGTGTATATATATTTTTACTGATATATAACATTTGTACGTATTCATGGGGTACATATGATATTTTGATACTCACATATGAAGTATCAAATTGGAGCACTTAGATTATCACCTCAAATATTTATTATTTGTGTGGGGAACACTTCGAACTTTCTCTTCTGGCTATTTTGAAATATACACTAGATTACTGTTTGGAATAGTCACCCTGCTGGGCTATTGAATACTAGAACTTATTTCCTCTACCTAAGTGTATGTTCTTACCCATCAACTAACTTCTCTTTATTCACTCATTGGTTGCTGGGCACTTGCGTCCACATCAGTGTAGATATTGGTATCCCCTTACTATACTGATTTCCTTCCTTTAGATAAATACTTAGTAGTGGAACTGCTGGATCCTCTGGCCTTTCTACTTTAGCGTTTGAAGAAACATCCCTACTGTTTTCTGTAATGGCTGTACTAATTTATATTCCTACCAACAGTTTTATTTTTTGTCTTTTTGATCATGGCCATTCTAACTGAGGTAGGAGCTCATTGTGGCTTTGATTTACATTTCCCCGATGATTAGGGATGCTGTGCATTTTTTGTACACCGATTGGCTATTTGTATTTCTTCTTTTGAGAATGTCTACTCAGATCCTTTGCCTTGTTTTTAATAGGAATATTTGTTTAGTTTTTTTTTTCTGGTGAGCTGTACTTGTTTCCCGTCTGTTCTGGATGTTAGACCTTTCTCAATGAATAGTTTTCAAATATTTTCCCTGTTCTATAAGCTATCTCTCCTCTCTATTTAGGCATATATTTTGTATGTCTTTTTTTCCTTTCACTATTCTAAAACTTTAACATTATTAACAAGTATCCGTCAAAGCCTGGTCTTGGCCCACACGTAGTCTGAGACACTAGAGTCTCTGTCCTTGTGAGAAGGTGCCGCTTACCCACAGGGAGCCGTGACACACCAGGCTCCTGGAGGGACCCAGCCCCCATGCAGCCCATGAGGTGGAAAGGGCATCCTGAGCTGTGCTTCTGGCCTGGGGGCCTGATGAGGCCGAGTTTGGACTGGACCTCTAGGCCTTACACACAGAGCCTGACTGAGGAAGGATAGCCTGAGGCTGGGGGTGGGCTGTTGTTTACCTGAAGCCACCACACTGAACAGGGCAGAAGGGTGACAGCCCACTGACCCAGGGCTGTGGAGCACAGGGCATATCTGGGTTAGGGAGGCACCAGGCTCTGGAGGTGCTACACGCCTGTCACCTTGGGTCTGCCTGGGCTCAGGGCTGGAGGAGCCTATCAGGGAGCAGACAGGGACTCGGGGCCCACCGGGCTGTGCAGGGATATAGGGAGTGGTCTTCACATGGGGCCAGCAGTCAGTCAGCTCACGCTCCTCTGCAAAATACTGTGGGCTGGGTGGGTCAGACAACAAACACCCGTTTCTCAAGTTTTGGACGTCAGAGATCAGGGAGCCACCTGCTTGGGTTCTGGCCCAGCCCTCTTCACTGTTGCAGACTCTGGCTTCTCATTGTGTCCTCACAAGCTGGAGAGAGGGTGAGAGAGCCTTCGGGGGGGTCTTCTATAAGGGCACTGGTCCTGTTCGTGAGGAGTCTGCCCCCATGACCAACCTACCTCCCCACAGTCCCTCCCTCCTCCCCATACCCTCATACAGAGGGTGGGTTCAACACGTGGTGTTTGGATGGACACAAACATTCTATCCATACCATCTAGAGGGATTAGCTTAGCTGGAGGGTGAAATAGACCTTCTTACTTTGCGGGTGAAGGTTCACATCCCAGGTAAAGCACATGTTCAGAGAGAAAAGGGCCTGAACAAGGCTGGAATGTTTGAGAGTTATAACCTCTGGAGGGAGGAAGGCAAGCAGTCATGTTGGCTCTTGGACAGTCGAGCTGAGTGTCCACTGTGGCCCCTGTGGATTCTATGCACTGGATCACCAAACTAGCTGCCCATGTCTCCCTCCTCCCTATCCTCTCCAGTAAGTTCTTTCCAACACCTCCCAGGGGCCTCCCACCATCTCAGGCCAAGATCTGCAGGTCTGTTTGAGCACAGGCCAGTGCCAAGCATTATGAAGACTGGAGAGAGGTGTCCTGGAGGGCCAGGCAGCAAGGTGTCCTGCATGCTCTGTACCTGGGGATGCGGCCAGAGCCCTGGAGGCCACAGCCCAAGCCTGGGGAGGGGAGGCGTCATGGGTCTGTAACTTCAAACAAAACCAGGATGTGGGTTCAGGTTAGGGGCCAGGAGACTGGACAGAGGTCCCATCAGGCCTGGAAGACAGATGACTGAAACATTCAGAGCAAAAAACAGGAGACTGGACAAGTCCTGGGTGGGTATGCTGCGTTCCTACTGAATACCCCCGCAGCCACGGGGGGGGGGGGGGGAAGGCCCTCCTCCCCTCACGGGCTTTTCCTCCCAGTGTCTCTGACTCGTTGATGCCCAATCCCCTGTCCACAGACACGGACACTGGGACACAGAGTGATTTAAGCCCTGACTGAGGCTGTGTTTTGGGAGAGTGCAGAGCACAGATGTCTTTTGTCTGGTTTATGGCTCCCCTTGCTGAGTGGTGCTGCCTCTGCCCTTGGCCTTGCAGAGATTTTATAACCAGGACTCACTGAGTGCTGGGCAGGGCCCCCTCGGAATCACAGGCGAGAGGAGTTGCCCGGTTTCGTGTGTGCTGGGTTCTTTTTGCTTGTCTAGATACAACGGTCGTAAGCAAGACTCCAGTAAATAAATAGTTCAGTTCCTGCTGAAATTGCCTATGCTGGAATTTGTGCCTTGAAAAGAAACATGAATAATGGCTGGGACAGAGCATTCCTTTATTTGATCTGGGCTAATTTTAATGGCGATAGCAGAGATGCGAGAGAGCCCCGCCACGTGTCTTCTGCGTGTTATAAATTCTTTTTCTCCTCCTGTCTCAGCCTTATCTGGAGACTCTCTTGTCTGCACCCTCTCCTTTCATTTCTGTCTTCTTTATTCACTGTGTCCCTTCTTTTCTTGGATTTTACTAGCTCAGCAGCTGCAGCTGAGGGGAGCCAAGAATCCTTGCTCTGGTGGCAAAGAAACACCCAGGCTGGGAACTGCCTTTGTGGGCCTATGTTCTCAGAGCACACTGGCCCCTGATGGAACTCTGTCCCTTTCAGAACCTGCTTTGCTCGAGCTTGTTGTTTCTTAAAAAGTCAGCAGGTGACAAAACAATTTCAGATGCAGGGTTCGTGTGGTTTTCATTTGTTGCCCTTAAAACTGAGCACCATTCACTACTTTTATGCTCACGAGCGTCCTTTGGCTGCATCCACAGGCTTCTTCAAAATTTATTAGTATCATTATTTTTAACAAAAGAACAGCGTGACCAGATGTATTTTATAATAGCGTATTCATTTGAAATACTTTCTTGAGTAAGAGGTTTCATTGCTGGGGCTGGGGAAATGACGGTGGCTCTGGAAAAAATGAAAATGTAACTGGTCATTTGCACTGTCCTCAGATCTCATGCTTGGGAGAAGCATGATGGTGTTTGCTTTCGGGGGGTGACTGCATTTTTTTTGTATAATACAACCCTACCCTGGAACTTGTGACTGAACTTGAAATTGCCTGAGGCTGTAGCTTCAGCTTTGTAGAGGAGTAAATGGAAGTCGGAATTAGGGAAGATGGGAGGG
This sequence comes from Nycticebus coucang, assembly GCF_027406575.1. Classification (NCBI taxonomy): domain Eukaryota; kingdom Metazoa; phylum Chordata; class Mammalia; order Primates; family Lorisidae; genus Nycticebus; species Nycticebus coucang. The sequence goes on from NC_069780.1 coordinate 188,205,682, forward strand.
AAAGAAACTAGAGGAAGCTGAATGAAGAGGAGAAGATGGGTTGTAATGGCAGATGTAAGCCCAAACTTATTAGTCATGACAATATAAAAATGAAATAAACTCAGGCTGAAACAAAATGATTTGGAAAGCTTTAAAATTAATAAAAGATGATGTAACAATATTCACACAAATTAGAACTCAAGGTAAAAAGTATTAAGAAGGACACATCTCTCTCTTTTTTTTGAGAAGAGCCTCACTCTGTCACCCTGGCTAGAGTGCCATGGAGTCATAGGCTCACAGCAAACCTTAAACTCTTGGTGATCCCCTGCCTTAGCCTCCCAAGTAGCTGGGACTACAGGCACCTGCCACAATGTCTAACTAGTTCTTCTATTTTTTAGTAGAGATGGGGTCTTATTCTTGCTCAGGCTAGTCTTGAACTCCTGAGCTCAAGCAGTTCACCCACCTCAGCCTCCTAGAGTGCTAGGATTACAGGCGTGAGCCACCGTGCCCAGACCAAAATGCACCAAGGGGATATAATACACTGAATACATCTAATACTGTATCTTTGATATACAGTTGTTTTTTTGAAATATGAGGAAAATTAACAATCCTGGAAAGATTTTAGGGTGTCCTTCTTGTAGTGGGCTGAGTGGTGGCCCTAAAGATATGTCCATGTCCTAATTCCTGTGACCTCTAAATATTATCTTACTTGTAAAAAGCGTCTTTGCGGATGTGGGTAACTTAAGGCTCTTGAGATGAGATCATTTTGGATTATCCAAGTGGGCCCTATGTGTCATCACAAATGTCCTTATAAGAGTGAGGCCAGGAGAGAGGTGGTGACACAGAGGGGAAGAGCCTGCCACACTGAAGCACACATCACAGTCATGTGGCCACAAGCCCAGGAATGCCAGGGAGGTGTCTGCTGCCGGTAAGTAAACAGGCCTGGGACAGACACTTCCTCAGGGCGGCTGGAGTGGGTACCACCCTGCTGATGCCTTGATTTTGGATTTCTGGCCTCTAGAACTGGGAGAGGAAAAATTTCCGTTTTTTGAAGCAGGTTTGAAGCTACCGAGTTTGTGATAATTTGTAATGGCAGTCATAGGGAATGAATATATGTCTCAAAAACTAACATATCATGTGGAAACATAATTTGTAACATAAAGATATGAAGATTTAATTAAGTCTACATCCAACTGAGTATACTTATTCTTTTTAAATATGTAGGGAAGTAAATAAAAATTAGTCACATGCTACTGTGGTCCCCAACTCCCTGGCTATGGACTAATACTGGTCTGTGGCCTGTTAGGATTCTGGCCACAAAGCATCACTGCCCCAACTCTGCCTTTTGTCCCACCTCTCCACCCTACTGTCTGTGTAAAAACTGTCTTCCTGGCTCGGCACCCATAGCACAGTGGTACGACACCAGCCACATACATTGAGGGTGGCAGGTTCGAACCCAGCCCCGGCCAGCTAAACAACAATAACAATTGCAACAAAAAATAGCTGAGTGTTGTAGTGGGCACATGTAGTCCCAGTTACTTGGGAGGCTGAGGCAAGAGAATCATTAAGCCCAAGAGTTTGAGGTTGCTGTGAGCTGTGACACCACGCACTCTACCAAGGGTGACATAGTGAGACTCTGCCTGAAAAAAAAAAATAAAAACTGTCTTCCATGAAACCCATCCTTGGTGCCAAAAGTTTGGGGACTGCTGATGTACTAGGCAATAAGGAAAATTCTACAAGTTCCCAAGGCTAAAGTCATCAAATCCTCATTGTAATGGGGGCAATGCAATAAAGTAACTAACAACAAAAAGAGAGACAGGATATCCCCACATAACATCTGGAGATTAAAAACAAAAAAAAAAACTCTTCTAAATAATTCATGTTTTAAAGAGAAAATCAGAATGGAAGTTACAGTACTTAAAACCAAATGACTGTAAAAGTTGTACACATAAAAAGTTATGGGAAAAAGCCAAAATGGTTCTCAGAGGGGAATTTATAGCAGAAGTGCATTTATTAGAAAACAAGACATTTTGAAAAGAAATTAGCTAAGCTTTTGCCTTAAGGAACTGTAAAAACAACAACAATCTGAAGAAAGCAGCATGAAGAAAATAAAAAGATGTGAGCAGAAGTTAATGAAATAGAAAGCCAGAAAGTCCAGTAGAGTTGATCAACAAAACCAAAACAAGGTTTTTGAAATGATTAATAAAATAGAACATTTCAAGCAGATTTAACTAATAAAAATGAGAGAAGGCATAAATAAATATCACGAGAAAACAAAAAAGGAGCTATAATTGTGGATACTATTGACCTTAAAAAAATTACAAAAGAATGCCAAGAAAGTAGTTGATATTGAAAACATCCTGAGATAATAGAAACAATCAAAATCGACCCAAGTATGAGAAGAAAATCTGAATGGAGAAGTAATCATAAATGGAAACAACAGACAAAGATCAATAACTAGGAAAAAAATCCCTGTAGCTTCATAGATGAATGCTATAAAATATTCAATGAACAGATACTCCAGATCTGGAGAGATTATTCTAGAGTTTCTAAACAGACTGAGAGCTAACCAATTCATTTAATGAAGTTAGTAAGAACTCTGTTATCACAACCAGGTAAGGATGGGTAAGACAAACTCAAAGCAAAAATTATTAATAGAATAATATATCTTGAGCCAATAGGATTGGTTCAAAAAATAATATTTTTCTGTGTAGTTAACTGGTTTAATAAATTAAATGAAAAAAAATCCCTCATGATTTTTTTATTATTATTAAATCATAACTGTGTACATTAATGTGATCATGGGGCACCATACACTGGTTTTATAGACGGTTTGACACATTTTCATCACACTGGTTAACATAGCCTTCCTGGCATTTTCTTAGTTATTGTGTTAAGACATTTACATTCTACATTTACTAAGTTTCACATGTACCCTTGTAAGATGCACTGCAGGTGTAATCCCACAAATCACCCTCCCTCCGCCCCCCTCCCTCCCTTCCCTTTCCCCCTTCCCCCTATTCTTAGGTTATAACTGGGTTATAGCTTTCATGTGAAAGCCATAAATTAGTTTCATAGTAGGGCTGAGTACTTTGGATACTTTTTCTTCCATTCTTGAGATACTTTACTACGAAGAATATGTTCCAGCTCCATCCATGTAAACATGAAAGAGGTAAAGTCTCCATCTTTCTTTAAGGCTGCATAATATTCCATGGTGTATATATACCACAATTTATTAATCCATTCGTGGATCGATGGGCTTTTTCCATGACTTAGCAATTATGAATTGGGCTGCAATAAACATTCTGGTACAAATATCTTTGTTATGATGTGATTTTTGGTCTTCTGGGTATATGCCTAGTAGAGGAATTATAGGATTGAATGGCAGATCTATTTTTAGATCTCTAAGTGTTCTCCAAACATCTTTCCAAAAGGAATGTATTAATTTGCATTCCCACCAGCAGTGTAGAAGTGTTCGCTTTTCTCCACATCCACGCCAACATCTCTGGTCTTGGGATTTTGTGATATGGGCTAATCTTACTGGAATTAGATGATATTTCAAAGTAGTTTTGATTTGCATTTCTCTGATGATTAAAGATGATGAGCATTTTTTCATATGTCTGTAGGCCGTGTGGCTGTCTTCTTCAGAGAAGTTTCTCTTCAAGTTCCTTCCCAGGCCTGCAATGGGATCACTTGTTCTTTTCTTGCTTATACATTTGAGTTCTCTGTGGATTCTGGTTATTAAACGTTTGTTGGAGACATAACCTGCAAATATCTTCTCCCATTCTGAGGGCTGTTTGCTTGCTTTACTTACTGTCATGATTTTTATAGTAGATTTTGACCTCTGCCCTTTCCCTCATAAACTTTCACTCACTTTCACTTATAAACACCTAGAAAACCGAACTCCCTGAACTGAGAGAGGATATAAACCAGAAAAAATAGGAACTACCATATTTAATGGTGCAAGAAAATTAAAACCAAGTCACTTCTCTTATAGCATATGTCCTAGAGCCAAAATTCAAGATAAGAAATAAAAAGTGGAAAGGAAGAAACAAAACTGCTATTATTTTCAGATGCTATAATCGTCCAATTTGAAAAACCAAAAGAAATACTGACAAATGATTAGAATCAACAAAAGTTTCACAGGAGTGCTGAAGATAAGTTGAACATACAAAGATCAGTAATTTTACTTTCACTAACGATAACTAATTAAAAATTGCAATAGAGCAAAATGATCACATTCATCATAATAACACAGAATCTGTTGGGTACCTAGGAAGAGACTGCAGCAACCATGAAGGGGCCCAGCCATTCTCGCTTTTCTACAAAAAACAAATGAAAGACTTAAATTTTGTTTGGGTTGGCAGTATGCTCACATAAAAATCCGTGAGCTCTCAGCATGCTTTGCAGCTGGCGTTGGCTGTGGGATGGCGGTCTGCCCAGTGGGCCTCAGGCAGAATTCCTCTAGGAGGACATTCCTCACCAGATAGGAAGACCAGGGGGAAGGTGCTTTTGGCCCTTGTACTTTCTTCCTATACAGAGTACAGACAAGATACGGGAAATGCAACAGCCTTTCTGGGATCACATTGTGGCAACTTTCTGCTGAAGATGGTGGAAGACAAGACAGGATATGCTCAGTTCCTCGATGATCTGGAGCAAATCATGGGCCTTGGACAGCCTTGCCTTGGGCTTCTGGCTGAAAGGTGGGTTAGGGAAGGGGGAGGAACCTTACTTGTGAAAGCCACTCATCATTTAGATGTCTTCGAACTCACAAATATATGCAGTTCTGATACATAATCTAACAAAAAAGTGAAAAAACCAGATGACAATGAGATGTCATTATGTACCTATTGGAAAGACCCAAGTCCAGAATCACAGCAATACCAGGCCCTGGTGAGAGTGTGGAGTGCCAGGGACTCTCATTTGGTGCTGGTGGAAATGCAAACTGGTACAGCTGCTTTGGAGGGGAGGCGGGCAGGCTCCTGTAAGACTAAACATGCTCTTACCACAGGATCTAGCCTTCATACTCCTTAACATATGCCCAAGTGAGGCAAAAACGTAGGTCCACACAGAAACCTGCACGTGGATATTTATAGCAGCTTTATTCATAATTACCAAAACACAGTACTATTATGAAACCAATTTACAGTCATTAACACTTTCATTTGAAGATAGATCACAACTATGGCCCAGGATGAAGGAGGGAGGAGGGGGCTGGGAGGGGAGGGGGGAGGTCAGATGGAGGGAGGGTGAATGGTGGGATCACACCTATGGTGCATATTGCAAGGGTACAGGTTGGATCTATTAAGCATAGAGTATAAATGTCTTAACATAGTAATTAAGTGAGTGAGATGAGGTACATATTAACCAGTGTGATGTAAGCGTTTCTAATTCTATATGAAATCAGCACATTGTACCCCATAAATGCATTAATGTATATATGTTCTATGTGTTTATGATTTAATAAAAAAAAAAAAAAAAAACTTGGAAGCAGCCATGATATCCTTTGGTAGGTAAATGGATAAACAAACTGTGTTTCACCCAGACCATGGAATATTATTCTGGGTTTAAAAAAGTGAGCTATCAAGTCATAAAAAGGAGGATGGGTGGAACCTGTGGCTCAGTCAGTAGGGCGCTGGCCCCATATACCGGAGGTGGCAGGTTCAATCCTGCCCGGCCAAAAACTGCAAAAAAAAGATGAGGAGAACCTTAAATGCACATTACTAGGAGAAAGAACCCAATCTGAAAATGCTGCACACATTTGATTCCAAATATATGACATTTTGGAAAAGGCAAAACTATGGGGGCAGTCAAAGGTCAATGGGTGCCTGGGGTTGGAGGGAGGGGTGAGCAGGCAGGGTACAGTACTTTACTACCCTGAAGGGTAGTAAAAATACTCCATGTGGTGCTATCAGGGTGGACACATGTCACAGTATACAGTGGACCCTCCACAGCTGACCACCTCCCTACACCGACCACCTTGTAAGTTGACCTAATTCTCATAGGCCAGACCTGCACCACATGTACGTATCAGTACAGTAGGCCTAGTGCCTTATGTTGACCCCCTCCTCATGTTGACCAGTATCGTTACACTCCCTTGAGTGGTCACTTATAGAGGTTCTGCTGTTACTTGTTCAGACCCATAGAATGTAACTCTGTAATTTACATCAGGGCCAAGAATGAACCCTAATGTAACCTGTGGATTCCGGGTAACAGCGACACGCCAGTGTAGCTGACGCCCTACTCTGGTGTGGGACCCCAGCGGTGGGGGAGGCTGTGGGTGTGGGGGCAGGAGGTCCACTGGCAGCCTCTGTACCTCCCTGTCCCTTTTGCTGTGAACCTAAAACTGCTCTTAAAAGAGGTCCTTTTTCTAAAAATAAGTGAAACCTAGATGGAGAAATCTATAAAATGTCATAATAGGACATAAACGAAATCCTAACTAAAAGAAAGGGTGTGACATGTTCACAAATGAGAAGGATCCACATTGTAAAGAGGTTGCATTTTTCAGATTTACAAATTCAGTGAGTGGGAACCATTGGAGATCTGTAGGAAAAGACTTGAATTCAAGCCCTCAAGGCAGAAATAAATTCCAGAGGGATGAAAGATTAAAATGCAAAAGTAAAACTTTAAAATCATTCAAAGAAAATATAGGCTTTTTTTTTTTGGGTAGCATATTAGTTTTCTATCATCACTGCAACAAATTGCACAACAAACCACACAAACTTAGTGCTTACAACAAGCAACATAAATTTATCCTGTCATAGTCTGGAGGCCAGAAGTCTGGAATCATGGTGTCCACAGGGCTGTGCTTGCTCTGCGGGCTCCTTGCCTCTTCAGCCTGTGGAATGTCCGTGACTGCACGAATTCCTGGGGCTGTGGTCACCTCTCCAGTCTCTGTCTCCGTCTTTCATGACCTTCTCTGTGCATGTCTGAGCCCCTCTGCGATGGTATTTAGGGCCCACTGAGATAGTGCAGGAAAATCTCCTTATTTCAAGATTCTTCACTTAATCCTGTCTGTAAAGATGCTCTTTCTGAGATAAGTAATATCTCAGAAGTAAACTAATATTTATAGTTTCTAAAGGCTGTGACATGGGTGTATCTTTGGGAGCCATTATCAGTTTACCATAAGGAAGAGAGGTTTCTTTTTTTAAAAATTAATTTGTAGACAGGGTCTTGCTTTGTGACCCAGGCTGGAGGGCAGTGGCGTGATGATAGCTCACTGTAACCTCAAACTCCCGGGCTTTGGAATGGTCCTCTTGCCTCAGCCACCTAAAATGCTGAGATTACAGGAGAGGCCTTAAAGCACAAATCATTAAAGAAAAGATGGGCAATCTTGGTTCTATAAAAATTCAAACTGTGGTATAGTAACAATATATTGTAAACAAAGTTAAAAGGCAATTGGCAGTCTGAGAAATAATATGTACAACGGACAAAGCCATAATATGCTGAATATACAATGAACTCCCATAAATTAATGAGAAAGAGAAAACTATCCAGCAGAAGAATGGTCAGAGACATGGAAAGAAATTCATAGAAGAGTGAATACAAATGGATATTAAACATATGGGGAAATGCTCAGTCTCTTTCTCTCTTTTTGCTTTCTTGGAGCTTTATTGCTCAATCAATCTTATTTTTAATCTGGCAAAAACAAGTTAAAACTACAGTGAAGTTGTCTCATTTACTCATCGGATGGGCAAACAATGAAAAGCTCTCTAGTGTCGGTTATGGTGAGAGGGGAGAAGCACCTGGAAGTGTCCTTGTTCAGTCACTTGAATGTGCATCATGGGGAGATGTGTTCCAGGAGTAACGCACATCTCCTGTGTCTCAGCAGCCCCCCCCTACAAGGTGTGCCCCCTGGAAAGTGAGCCTAATGTGCAAAAAGAAACATGTAGCGGTCATCGATAACTGGAGGGAAACTGGAGATAACTGCTGGGCAGTAGTCAAACTGAGATGCAGTTTTTCTTTTCTTTATTTTTTGAGACAGAGTCTCACTTTGTTGCCCTAGAGTGTCGTGACATCCTAGCTCATAGCAACCTCAAACTTCGAGGCTCAGTGATCCTCTTGCCTCAACCTCCTGAGTAGCTGGACTACAGGTGCCCACCACAATGCCTGGCTATTTTTAGAGGTGGCATCTCACTCTTGCTCAGGTTGGTCCCCAACTCCTGAACTCAAGGGATCCACCTGTCTTGGTTTCCCAGAATGCTAGGATTATAGGTGTGAGCCACCATGCCTGGCCAGTTTTTTCTTATGTTGGGATATTATATAGCAGGTAAGTAAAATATTAAAATTTAATATGCTGGGATTGTTAGACTTTCAGGAAGCACTCTTGCATGAGAAAAACAAGTTAAAAAGTGAGGAAGGATGAATTCATCCTTCCTCTAGGGGTTCAGATCTTTGTACTTCTGATCTTATTACTGTCCTAACACCTCTTAGGGCCCATTTTTCTCACTCCAGCCTTTGGCTAAAGTGTGTTGGGGACATCTTCTGGGTCAAAGTCACCAGGAGGGTAGAAGGCCTGATTAACAATGCACAGACCCCACTCCATCCAGACCCTCAAATCAGGATCTCCTGGGTTTTGAGGATATCTGCATTTTAACACCTCCTTCCTGAGTACTGCCTGAGATTCTGGGTGCAGTTGTCTGAGGAAGTAGTTCCCTTTTCTCCATGATTTTGAAGATGTTGTTCTAGAATCCTCTTGGGATTCTGGGAGAGTCTTTGCATGGACAGGTGTATTGGTCTTCTCTAGTTGCCATAACAAGGTACCACAGACTGAGGAGCTCAAGGAACAGAAATTAATTTTCTCATGGTTCTGGAGTCTGGAGGCCAGAGACAGGCTCTGGCTGACATGATCCTGGTGAAGGCTCTCTTCCTGGCTTGTAGACAAAAGCCTTCTAGCTGTGTCCTTGTATGTCCTCACATGGTCGTTCCTTGGTGTGCACGGAGAAAGGGTGAGTTTGCTCTTTGTTTTGTCTCTTCTTCTAAGGATACACATCCTATTGGATTGGGGCCCCACCCTTATAACTTCATTTAACCTTAATTACTTGCCTAGAGGCCCCTTCTCCACATAAAGCCACAGTGGGGGTTAGGGTTTTAGCATCTGAAGTTTGGGGAGACAAACATTCAGTCCCTAGCAGCATGCCATCTGTGTAGAATGATCACCAGGTGGCTGCACATTATTTAGTTTGCCATGATGTTGAATGAACCACAGAAAGGTAGGTGACATTTTGGAAACTGTCTACTTCACCGTGTTGGGCCTAAAACAGATTAACTCAAATCTGGCTCCTAGGGCTGGCTCTGTGCTTCCCCAGGCCATCCTGCATAAGGTCCTAACACAGCCACCTGCACAGTACTGACACCTGTTTCCTGCTATATCAGCTGTGACAAAGTACGATACCATGAACTGGGTGACTTAAACAACAGCAATGCATCGTCTGCGGTTCTGGAGGTTAGAAGTTAGAAGTTAAGGCATTGGCAGGTGGAATCCTGCTGTGCCTGCCTTCCAGCCTCTGAGGGTGGCTGGCAATCCTTGGTGTTCCAATCTCTGCCTCCATCATCACATGGCCTTCTTCACACCATCTTCCCCGGTGTGTGCCTGTGTCCAAATTTTCCCTTTGATAAAGGCAAAGTCACTCTGGATTCAACCTCCTGCTAATGACCTCATCTTACCTTGGTCATCTGCAAAGACTCTATTTCTCATTATGGTCACATTTGAAGGGCTGGGTGTTAGGACTTGAACACATCCTTTTGGCAGTAGATTCAATTCCACTTACAATAGTGTGTTGTTCAGACTGCAAGTGACTTCTTGGGTTTTCAGTGCAGCTGTGCTGGGTCTTTGCAGCCAGTGTCGTGATGCCTGGTCACAGCTGCAGCTGGTTCACTGTCTTGCTGTTGTCCTCGGGGAACCACTCTCTTCTTGAGCCTGGCTGCTGGCATGGGGCTTGGTACTGTGAGCACTCTCCATGGAGTTGTGGACTGAACAATGGTGCCAGGCTCTATGGCAGTGCCAGGAGGGTTATTACAATCTGCCCCAGGGACAAGCTCCAAGTGAGTGAGGCCTGTGATGGAGGAACACCAGCTGCCAGTGCATTCTCGGGTGTGGTGAGGGCTCATCACCGACAATGACATACGAAAGTCAGGGAAGGTTTGGCCTTTCCTGTTGTTAATGGACTGCTGGGGCCATGTTCGTGATTTGTAATGGATTTGGCTCAGAAGGAAATTGTCCATTCATCCTACAGGGATTTTACAGGTTTAATTGGGTGGGAGGTTTAGCGGGTGGGGAAGGTGATCCCTATCATAGGACAGAAAGAGAGGAAGTAGGTGGGGAGATGCAAGCAAGCTCCCAGAGGCAAAATTCTGGCAGGGTCTTGGCCTCACTTCATGCTGGGGAGAACCAGGAGGCAGCAGTTTCTAGTGGGCCTGTTAATAAGAAGGGATGCAACCAATGGCTGCATGCTTAAAACACATTTGATTGCACAGAAAATTACTGTTGGTGCCAGGCCTGGCTGCTGGCTGCCAGTGGAGCCCATTGGGTTGCAGCAGTCTAACAATTCAACTAGGCCGGAGTTTCTGGCCAGGCAGAGGGGCTTGGGAGCAGTGCTGCCCTCTCTCCGGTATGGTGGGCTCCAGGGCCAGGCTTCTCCAGGCCTTGCCATGGTCTTAAGAGAAAATAAAACTTTTATGGAACATTCTGTGGACTGTTTCATGAGCAAGGGGATAGGAATTTGGTGGTGTCCTTTGTGTCTAAGGCCTTCAGCTTAAGCAAGAAGGCATCTGAGTTGACAGACCATTAAAATACAGTGCCACAGGCAGAGCAGAGGAGGCGATGGGGGGCCCTGCCCAGAATGGATGGATCTGGGAAGGCTTCCTGGGAGAGGGAGCTTCTCCACCAAGGTTGCAGGAATTAGGCAGAGTGTGCAGAAGAGGAGGGTTCTGTGCATCAGAAAGGTCCTTTCTGAGTGTTGAGATGGTGGCCTGGATGGTGCCCTTTTTTCTGCTGTGATCTTTCTGTCTAGAAGGCTCCACTCATGTTACTACTGACTGCTGATGCATTGTGGCTGGGACCCTGGCTGTGAGGGTCTTGTGGTGGCCTTAGGTTGGAGGGCATTGATAATACGCATATGTAAAAATCGAAATTAAATACGAGCATTAATAATATACATATCTAAAAATAGAAATTAAATATGAACTAAAGATAAAATATGCAGTATTTAAAAGCTGATGTATCTTCATTTATTTACCAATGGTACAGAAATTTCTTTCTTATTAAAATACATTAAGAAAATTTAACCATAGCAATATGATAAAATATGCTTTATTAAAAAAGTCTTATTTATAGCTTTCATGTGAGAGTCCCAAATTAGTTTCACTACAACTTAACAATAGGGGGAAGTGGGAAAGGGGGGGGTGGGTAGAGGGAGGGGAATCGGTGGGATCACACCTGTGATGCATATTACAGGGGTATTTGCGAAACTTGGTAAATGTAGAATATAAATGTTTTGGCACAGTAACTGAGATAACGCCGGAAAGGCTATGTTAACCACTGGGATAAAAATGTGTCAAATGGTTTATGAAGTGAGTGTATGATGCCCCATAATCATATCATTGTATACACTTATGATTTAATAAAAAAATTAAAAAAAAAAAAAAAAGTCTTATTTAATGTATTGTGATATAGCAATTTGAAGGCTTGATTCTAAATTCACCTTAATTTGACATGGTTTTAAATGCTGTCCCAGCTGAGAGTGATACCTTAAAAATATTTGCAGATTCATATAGAGGTGCTTCCTAAACCATGAAGTTCATTTTGAAAATTCCATCCCCCAGTTATGCAATTTTAAACAGTTTTAGTGGAGTCAAAATCCACCAAAAATATTCATTTTTGAAGTCTTTGAAATGTATTAGAAAATTTGGTTTTAAGTGTATAGATATGAGTCTTTTAACAGATTACATATTATCTTGTTTTGGGCAGGAAAGTCACATAATAATGAAAACATTTCCACATATCTGTTTTTAGCAACTGCATAGCATTAATTAAAATGTTACTTGTACTTTGAAGGAACAGATGGAGTGTGTCTATTTCTGCAGAAATATTTGTACAATAGCTGAATACTTATTTGTTGTCTTAAAAAGTCAAGCCAATTTGGAAAACTTGTGTTTTTTGTGTAAATAAAGTGTAACTAACTTCTATATGTCTGACGATTGTTTTGAGTACCTTTCCTTCCCAGACAATTCTCTGCGAAACAACAGAAGGTATTTGTGGTCCCTTATTTCATGACACATTTTGTTATTTAAAGATATATGGTCTGTACATCTCCTTAACTGGGCAGATAGATATAACTGTGAATTCACTCCTAGGCCCTGAAAGTGAACCCCAACATGGGGGTGCCACCATATCCCCCTCAGTGTGGCCACCGTCCAGCCCTCCAGAATACTGCAGCCTAAGTGACTGTGTGATGGGTTGTCCTACAGACCAAGTGGGCCCGCCAGCATTCACCTGCACTTCAGACATTGCTTGTGGGACCTTAAGCACATTTCTCACGTTTGGCCTTGTTTCTGTCTGTGAAGGGAGGACACCTCCCAGGCCTGAATGGGTTGCTGGGTGGATGAGGTATGAGCTGGAAGGAGGCCGTGCATAAAGGAAAGGCGTCCCGAGTGCTGGGCCTGCTGTCATTATTTAGGGGTAAGCTCAGTAGCAGACAGTGCAGAGAACGGGAGAGCACAGAGGAGGTGAAATTGATGCTGAGCTGGGCAGCAGGGGCCCTTTTGCAGGGGCAGGAGGGTGTGCCATTTGACGGAGTCTTTAAGGGTGGGTTTGATTCAGTGGATTAGAATTGAGGAGAGACTCCTTCCTGGTGGCGGCAGAGGCCAGTGAATGGAGCGACCCAGGTGGAGAATGCTGGCTTCTCCTCAGTGCTGGGGAGGCCGCCCTGACTGGGGGTGCGTTCCTGGTTGTGGCCTTTTGTGGAGTTTGAGAGCACAGCAAGGGTCACATCTGCTGTGTAATCCTGGTCCTCCCCTTCTCCTCCGACATCCCCAGGGCGCACGCATTTTGGGAAGTTGTCTGAGGGTGAGGGGGAAGTTGACCACCCTTTCCTGTGGATCTGCTCTTGACCATGTCCTTGGTCGTCTGATTGTCAGAGGGCTTAGCACGGACTGGGTTCTTGAGACAAGGATACTGACCAATGATCTCTAAATTATTAATGATTTCAGCTTTTTGTAATTAAAATGCTCATTTTTCTCCATGAATTTTAAGCACAATGTATCACAAATACAGACAGGATTTCTTCCAGTGAATAACATTAAAACACGCAGGTCTAGGCAGCAAGGTTATTTCTATGTCTCGGTTGATAATCTAGGTTTGAGTCATTGTTTTATTTGGCTATTCACTCACTAAATATTTTTGCCCCCCTACTATGGGCAGGGTATCAATACAACTTTGCAGATGTGGCTTCAGTAAATTATGGTGAAACAAATTCTCTATCTCATGGAGGATACTTTTCAGGTTGGGTTTTCCACAATAATACAGAGATGTGAGCTCCGGCATGCTGTTAAAAAGTGGTGACGAAGTTGGAAAACGCTGTGAGGTGAAAGGGAAGGTTTCCCATGGCATGGCCGGAAGAGACAAGGGAGCAATGAATTGCTTTGTGTGACCAGGGAAGCGGGCTTTGGGGTTTTCTGAGCACTTAAGAAGGACGGCAGGGTGGAGATGGGAAATGTGGGAAAGTATTGAGGCATCTTGCACTTTCCAGAGATGGGCTCCCATAATATCTCCCATCCCACAGGCTCTTCTACCAAGAGATGGAGTCTGTGTCCTCCTCCCCTGGGGCCCTGGGTGGGACTTTGTGGTTTCCTCTGTCAGTGGAGCACAGCAGTCCTTCCGAGGCTGGTCATGAAATGCCATGCTTCACTATCTAATTCTTTCTGGACCCTTGTCCTTAGAACCTGGCAGCCACGTAGTGAGGAAGCCCAGGTGAGCTCAGGGGAGAGATCCCCACTCTAGGGGCATGGAGCCTTAAATAATTCTATTTACGTGTGAAAGAAGGGGAGAGCTCACAGGGCAGACTGATTGTGGTAGCTGATCTCACAAACACTTGTGTCCCATTCGTGGCAAAACTGGTTATTTGCCTCCAAATTCTTGGCTGCAGAGCATGGCCAGCGGTCCCAGCCGTGTTTGGCTTGTGAGATGTGGGGTTGGTGCCTATTTGCTCCTGTCCATGGAGAAAGGCTGTTCTGGCCACTGGTGTTTAGAAGACAGCTGGATCCAGGTGGCCAAGGTGGTTCCAGTAACACTGTCCTTTGGGGAGACCTGGGAGCCTTGTCCTCTCCTGGGATACCTTCCTCTTTCTTTGGGAACACCACCTTGACTTGGGAGCTACAGCAGCTCCCTACTCTTCGTTCCTGTGGTTCGTTAGAGGTTGTCTTCATCTCCTGACTCAAATGACTGCCCATGCAGGACTGGTGAGCCTCCATGGCTAACCACTTTCCCACCCCCAGTTCTTCCTTCCAGGCACAAAGCCAGTGGCCTGTTTGTCTGGAGCTGCCATAGGCTGCTCAGAAATGTGGCTACTGGAGGAGGGCAGAACCTAGAGGGGAGGCCGAGAGTGCCCTGGCTTCCCTGGAGCACCTGGCTCCTGCCCAACCCACACACTGAGTCTGAATAACGTACCAAGGTCTCAGAACCCAGTAACATGATACCAGGCTGCCTGGCTCTGCAGTAAATGCTGCTGGCTCCCTGTGGCCCACCCATGAGGCTCCTGTACCCTTGGAGGATAATCCCACCTGTGCCCATGGTCACCCAGCTCTAGCACACACACTCCTGGCTCTAGCACTCCTCTGTGCACAGGGTAGCACAGGGAACACCCACAAAACCTTCCACCCACAGGGAGGGGGCATCTGATGAATGCCCAGTGCCCACTCCTCAGGGGGCCAATGCTCGGTCCCTTGTACCCTTGTAGACTCCATATCAGAACAGCTCCAGCTGCCTGTGGAGTGATCAGTTTAGCAGAAGGCCTCATGGGCTTCCCCCAATTCCTGTCACTATTCTTCTCCCTGGTGTCTTCCAGGACTCCCAGCCAAGGACTCACACCAAAACCCTTGCCTCTGCTGTTGAAGACGCCCACGCTGACGCTGGCCCAGCCCATGCCCACCCTCTGTGTGGAGGCCTCCAGGAAAGCCTGAGGCTCCCACAGCCTCCCAAGGCTGAGAGGAAACCAGGTCATATTCCAAGGACACAGATAGCCAACCTGTCCCCAACGGAAATGGGACTATTTCATTCCTCTCCCAACACACCAGAATGTCAGAGTGAGGTCGGCAGGAGAGTGACCTCCACAGGATGCCCTCGCTCTGATTCTTGGAGCCTGTGACTATGTACCTAACATGGCCAAAGGCAAGTTGCCACTGTGGTCAAGGTTACAGAAGGCGGGAGGTAACCCTGATATCCAGATGGGCCCAGTCTGTTTACAGAAGCCCTGAATAGCCCAGGGTCCCATGTGCTGCAGGGCAGGAGGAAGCGGAGGAAGCAGAGGGAGCTCAGGGAGCCTGGGGGTGTGGGAGGGACTGACCGCTGCTGCTGGCCTTGGAGTGGGAGGAGGGGCAGGGGCAGGGGCAGGGAATGTGGGCCACTGCTGAAGGCTGAGTACAGCCTGGTGGGATGGTGGTGGCCCTAACAGTTCATAGCTAATCGCTTGTAAGTAAGTTTTTTTTCATGTGCTCTCTTTGTAGGGTGATTATGAGCGTGAGATTGGGTAATGTATGCAAGGCATTATGTGAACCCTAAAATTCTGTGTATGACCTGTGTGAGGTTAGGTGGAGGCCTGGTTGGCTCAGTAGGACTCCAGGGCCCGCCGAGGCCACATCCTGGGCTGGGCAAGGGTCTCCTTTAGTGGGATGTTAGGGACAGTTCATCCAAAGAGCAGCCTGTCGGGGAGGCGGAGCATGATGGCGGACAGGACGGACGTGTAGCCCACGTCTCCCAAGCCACCAGGTGAGAGGAAAGGCGGTCTGGACCTTCCCTGTGTATGGATTATTGGAGTGGACAGACAGCTGGAGACGCCCAGCGAACTGGCGGTTTGCTATATATGAGGGGTAATTTAAAAATCACAGACTCTGTTGTAGAGATTCATCCCTGCTCGGCCATGCCGGCCAGCAGGCCCCTCCCCCACGGAGGTCAGCAGCTTGTAAATGCTGACAAAATCCAATTGACAAGTAATTAATCCTGAACTGAGGGAGGCATCCGAAAGGAGAGCCACTCAAAACCACAGGGAGCTGGGCAAACTGTTGGACAACTGAAGGGAAGGGATCCTGCCCGGGAAACGAACAGACATTTTGAACTACCCAAAACGGCGGGCACCTTTCCCCCAGGTGTTGGAGGAGGCTGGCGGTTCAGGCTGCGCAGCAAACTGGCAGACGCCCATCCAAAACTCTGAACCATAAAACTCAGAATAAATCCCCCGAGCGCTCCAACCACGGGAACGGCTTGAAGCCTAGGACCCGGCTTTGGCTTCTGGGGCCGCGGAGCAACTGAAGCGGACTGGCTTTGGCTGCTGAAGCCCCGGGAACCAGCTACAGGAGATACTGCGCGAACTCAGCACCACTCCCCTTATGGCCGATTGCAGTCGCCAGTTTGCGGGGGAACCTGAGAGCAGAGTGGAGGGACTTAGGAAGCGTGGACACCTGCACTGAGTGGGAGGGTCGGTCGCAAGTGCTGTCCGGAGGACAGCCGAGGTTGCACAATTCTTAGGCGACAAACTTTTACAGAAACTCCAAAATGGCGATCGGCCATGGAAGGTGGTTACCATGGTAACGGTATAAACTGTAAACCAGGTATAAGTCTCAAAACCACTCACAGCGCCACCTGGTGTCCAGAAAGTATATTGCAGTATGAATATATTCCTATGAAAGTTGATCCCTACAGCAGACATATAGACATTTATAGGTATATTTCTACCACAAGAATATTTTTGCAGTTGGTGCCTTTTTTTTTGTTTGTTTTGTTTTGTTTTCGTGGGTTTTTGTTTTTTTTTTTTTTTTGCTGTTGTTTTCTTTTTGTCTGATTTTTCCTCACCATTTTCTTAGAGGAGATTTCGATAATTTTTTATTATTACATTTTATATAGATATGTTTTTTATTTCTATGTCTTCTAATTTTAATTTCTTCTTCTCACTTAACATTCCTTCTAACACCACTTTTTTCTCTTTCTTTCAATTATTTTATGATTATCACTATTTTTATTGCAATTGTTCTTATATTGCTGTTGTCGTGGCTATTGCTTGTATGTTTATGTGTTTCCATTTATCTCTGTATCTATGGGCCCATGTGCCTGGTAACCTTTGTATCTGTTTATTTGTTCATTTGGTCTCAATGAGCTTGATGTTACGACCTGTAACCCTGAGCTCCTAACACCCCCCTCCACTCTCACTCCGTGATCTGGAGACCTGCCCCCTCAGGAGTCCAGATTCTTGGCTGAACTCTCAAGAGGTATAGACAGGACCTGGACTGCAGCTGACCAGTACTGACTCTGTAGCAAAGGAGCGAGAAGACGACGGTCGGCTGAGAGGGAATTACACTGGAGTGGTGGTGCCCCGAGGTGCAGAGCAACAGCCGTCTTCAGCAATAACAAAGCCCACCCCCAGATATCCCATAGCCTCTCCTCCTGTCTTCCTGGGCAACCAGATGAGGCCGAGCATCTTCTCAGATGGCAATCACCATGGAATAGACCTGGGACTGAAACACAGGCCCTGTGAGTAAAGGGTTTGCCTGAGATGGTACCAACCTGGGTGGAACAGGAGGACTAGAAAACACACCCACAGAGCCGGGAAACTCCTAGGGTGGGGCTGATCCAGAGAACCACTCTACTGAGCCTAAGACGCACCTGGCCCTTAGGGGATCACCAGCCTATAGACAGAGGAGGCCAAGAGGCTACAGCCAACAACTGATCATGCTGCGAATACAAACCCGCAGGACTAAAGACAGGGCCTGAGACACAGGTTCTGGGAACTCAAATCAGCCTCTCCTCTGCAGAGGAATCTGGCAAGGTCAGAAACAAACTCCCACAGGGTTGTTCCCTTCACCCAGTAACATAAACTAAGGGACGGGGCTGGAACTGAGTGAACACCTCCAACCTCCATCAAGTGCCCAAGGTTGACAGGCCACACCACTCCCTACTGGATAAAGACAGAGAATAGCGGCCTAGTCGAGCAGACAGACTACCCTGTGACTTAGGCAGGTGCAAACCCCTGGAGTATCTGCTTACTGCAGACAACTGACTGGGTCACAGCCCTGTGGGGCTAGCAGAGACTGGGTGTGACAGAGCTGCAAGGTGGGGAAGGAGGCATCATTCTTCCCAGACTGATCTATTTACTGGTGGCTCTTCCTGACTCCACGCAGCACTGGAGCAAGCCATTTTAGAGCAGTCACCAGACCCCTGTGACCCAGTTCCCAGGGACCTCTTGAACTCTTCCACCCGAGGAAGCTGCTGACTGAGACAATTGACTTGGACCTTTTGAACTGAGTCACTCACCTGGGGACTATCCAGGTGGTGCCCTGGGTGTGTGGTTGTAGGAAGGTTTGATTTTCCTTTTCCATTTGTTGCCTGTGGTGAGTGGGGTGACTTAATTGCTGGTATTTCTCCACAGCTGAGACTTCAACCCAGAGTAACTGTTTCACTAGGGTCACATAGAAACCAGCTGAAAACAAGTCAGAACCACTTAGCCCCTCTACACCAAACAGGGCCCCAGTTTCTCAGGCCACAGCACTGTACGGGTCCTCGACAAAACACCAGAGGAAAATCAAAGGGAGTAAAACAATCATGGGGTGGAATCAGCAGAAAAACTCTGGTAACATGAATAACCAGAATAGATTAACCTCACCAAGGAAAGATACGGCAGATGTAATTGAAGATCCCATTCACAAACAACTGGCTGAGATGTCAGAAATCGAATTCATAATTTGGATGGCAAACAAGATTAACAAAATGGAATTAGGAATTTGTGCAGAAATTCAAAAGCTGTCTCAAGAATTTAACGAATTTAAAGACAAAACCACGAAAGACTTAGACACACTGAAACAAGAATTTGCAGCCCTCAAAGATATGAAAAATACAGTGGAATCCCTTAGCAACAGAATGGACCAAGCAGAAGAAAGGATCTCTGACATCAAAGATAAAGCCTTTGAATGCTCCCAAACTCTCAAAGAGGAAGAGAAATGGAGAGCAAAAATGTATCACTCACTCAGAGAGCTCTGGGATAACTCGAAGAAGGCAAATATCTGTCTCATAGGAATTCCTGAAACAGATGAAGTGGCCTCACTGGGCGCAGAGGCCCTTCTGCATGAAATTATGAAAGAGAATTTTCCAGACATGCCTAGAGAACCTGAAATTCAGATAGCAGATAGCTTCAGAACCCTAGCACGACTCAACCCCAATAAGACATCCCCCAGGCATATCATAATTAACTTCACTAAAGTTAATATGAAGGAGAAAATTCTCAAAGCTGCCAGGATAAAGAAATCTATTACCTTCAAAGGGAAGAACATTAGAATGACTGCAGATCTCTCTGCTGAAACTTTTCAAGCCGGAAGAGGGTGGTCATCAACGTTTAATCTCCTCAAGCAAAATAACTTTCAACCCTGGATCTTGTACCCAGCTAAATTGAGTTTCATTTACGATGGAGAAATTAAATACTTTAATGACATACATATGCTAAAGAAATCTGCCATAACCAAACCAGCTCTTCAGGATATTCTCAGACCTATCCTCCATAATAACCAACCCAATCCTCTACTACAAAAGTAAACTCACTCAGAAACTTCTGATCAAACTCTAACTTCCACAATGGCAAAAGGATTAAAAATGCCCCCTGGACTTTCAAAAAACTCAATACCCCAAATTTCACCAAACTTATCAATACTCTCCATTAATGTGAATGGCTTAAACTGCCCTCTAAAGAGACATAGGTTAGCTGACTGGATACAAAAACTCAGGCCAGACATTTGTTGCATACAAGAGTCACATCTTAACTTAAAAGACAAATACAGACTCAGGGTGAAAGGATGGTCATCCATATTTCAGGCAAATGGTAACCAGAAAAAAGCAGGAGTTGCAATTTTATTTGCAGACACAATAGGCTTTAAACCAACAAAAGTAAGGAAGGACAAAAATGGTCACTTCATATTTGTTAAGGGTAAAACTCAATATGATGAGATTTCAATTATTAATATCTATGCACCCAACCAGAATGCACCTCAATTTATAAGAGAAACTCTAACAGACATGAGCAACTTGATTTCCTCCAACTCTATAATAGTCGGAGATTTTAACACTCCTTTGGCAGTGCTGGATCGATCCTCCAACAAAAAGCTGAGTGAAGAAATTCTAGATTTAAATCTAACCATCCAGCATTTAGATTTAGCTGACATCTACAGAACATTTCATCCCAACAAAACTGAATACACATACTTCTCATCAGCCCACGGAACTCACTCCAGAATCGATCACATCTTAGGTCACAAGTCTAACCTCAGTAAATTTAAAGGAATAGAAATTATTCCATGCATCTTCTCAGACCATCATGGAATAAAACTTGAGATGAGTAACAACAGGAATCTGCATACACATACAAAAACTTGGAAGTTAAATAACCTTATGCTGAATGATAGCTGGGTCAGAGATGAGATCAAGAAGGAAATTGCCAAATTTCTGGAACAAAATGACAATGAAGACACGAACTATCAGAACCTCTGGGACCCCGCAAAGGCAGTTTTAAGAGGGAAATTTATAGCACTGCAAGCCTTCCTCAGGAGAACGGAAAAAGAGGAAGTAAGCAACTTAATGGGACATCTCAAGAGACTGCAAATGGAAGAACAATCCAACCCCAAATTCAGTAAAAGAAAAGAAATAACCAAAATCAGAGCAGAACTAAATGAAATTGAAAACAAAAGAATAATAGAACAGATCAATAAATCAAAAAGCTGGTTTTTTGAAAAGGTCAACAAAATAGATAAACCTTGGCGAACCTAATCAGGAAAAAAAGAGTAAAATCTCTGATCTCATCAATCAGAAATAACAAAGACGAAATAACAACAGACTCCTCAGAAATCCAAAAAATCCTTAATGAATATTACAAGAAACTATACTCTGACAAATACGAAAATCTGAAGGAAATTGACCGTTACTTGGAAACACGTCACCTTCCAAGACTTAATCAAAAACAAGTGGAAATGTTGAACAGGCCCATATCAAGTTCAGAAATATCATCAACCATACAAAATCTCCCCAAAAAGAAAAGCCCAGGACCAGATGGTTTCACGTCAGAATTCTACCAAACCTTTAAAGAGGAATTAGTACCTATACTACTCAACCTGTTCCAAAAGGTAGAAAAAGAAGGAAGACTACCCAACACATTCTATGAAGCAAACATCACCCTGATCCCCAAACCAGGAAAAGACCCAACAAGAAAAGAAAATTATAGACCAATATCACTAATGAATATAGATGCAAAAATATTCAACAAGGTCCTAACAAACAGAATCCAGCAACATATCAAACAAATCATACATCATGACCAAGTCGGTTTTATCCCATGGTCTCAAGGCTGGTTCAATATACGTAAATGTATAAATGTAATACAGCACATAAACAAATTAAAAAACAAAGACCATATAATTCTCTCAATCGATGCAGAAAAAGCTTTTGATAACATCCAACATCCATTCATGATTAGAACACTTAAGAAAATTGGTCTAGAAGGGACATTTCTTAAACTGATAGAGGCCATCTACAGCAAACCCACAGCCAATATCATATTGAATGGAGTTAAATTGGAATCATTTCCACTCAGATCTGGAACCAGACAAGGCTGCCCATTGTCTCCATTGCTCTTTAACATTGTAATGGTAGTTTTAGCCACCGCAATTAGGGAAGAAAAGGCGATCAAGGGTATCCACATAGGGTCAGAAGAGATCAAACTTTCGCTCTTCTCAGATGATATGATTGTATATCTGGAAAATACTAGGGACTCTACTACAAAACTCTTAGAAGTGATTAAGGAATACAGCAGTGTCTCAGGTTATAAAATCAACATTCATAAATTGGTAGCCTTTATATATACCAATAATAGTCAAGTTGAAAAAACAGTTAAGGACTCTATCCCATTCACAGTAGTACCAAAGAAGATGAAATACTTTGGAGTTTATTTAACAAAGGACGTGAAAGATCTCTATAAAGAGAACTATGAAACTCTAAGAAAAGAGATAGCTGAGAATGTTAACAAATGGAAAAATATACCATGCTCATGGTTGGGAAGAATCAACATTGTTAAAATGTCCATACTACCCAAAACAATATATAATTTCAACGCAATCCCCATTAAAGCTCTACTGTCATACTTTAAAGATCTTGAAAAAATAATTCTTCGTTTTTTATGGAATCAGAAAAAACCTCGAATAGCCAAGACATTACTCAAAAATAAAAACAAAGCAGGAGGAATCACGCTATCAGACCTCAGACTATACTACAAATCGATAGTGATCAAAACAGCATGGTACTGGCACAAAAACAGAGAAGTAGATGTCTGGAACAGAATAGAGAACCAAGAGATGAATCCAGCTACTTACCGTTATTTAATCTTTGACAAGCCAATTAAAAACATTCAGTGGGGAAAAGATTCCCTATTTAACAAATGGTGCTGGGTGAACTTGCTGGCAACCTGTAGAAGACTGAAACTGGACCCACACCTCTCACCATTAACCAAGATAGACTCTCACTGGATTAAAGATTTAAACCTAAGACATGAAACTATAAAAATACTAGAAGAGAGTGTAGGGAAAACCCTTGAAGAAATTGGGTTGGGCAAGTTTTTTATGAGAAAGACCCCCCGGGCAATTGAAGCTGCTTCAAAAATACAGTATTGGGACTTGATCAAACTAAAAAGCTTCTGCACAGCCAAGAACACAGTAAGTAAAGCAAGCAAACAGCCCTCAGAATGGGAGAAGATATTTGTAGGTTATGTCTCTGACAAAGGTTTAATAACCAGAATCCACAGAGAACTCAAACGCATCAGCAAGAAAAGAACAAGGGATCCCATTGCAGGCTGGGCAAGGGACTTGAAGAGAAACTTCTCTGAAGAAGACAGGCGCATGGCCTTCAGACATATGAAAAAAATGCTCATCTTCTTTAATCATCAGAGAAATGCAAATGAAAACTACTTTGAGATATCATCTAACTCCAGTGAGACTAGCCTATATCACAAAATCCCAAGACCAGAGATGTTGGTGTGGATGTGGAGAAAAGGGAACACTTCTGCACTGCTGGTGGGAATGCAAATTAATACATTCCTTTTGGAAAGAGATATGGAGAACACTTAGAGATCTAAAAATAGATCTGCCATTCAATCCTGTAATCCCCCTACTGGGCATATACCCAGAAGACCAAAAATCACACCATAACAAAGATATTTGTATCAGAATATTTATTGCAGCCCTATTCATAATTGCTAAGTCATGGAAAAAGCCCAAGTGCCCATCGATCCATGAATGGATCAATAAATTGTGGTATATGTACACCATGGAATATTATGCAGCCTTAAAGAAAGATGGAGACTTTACCTCTTTCATGTTTACATGGATGGAGCTGGAACATATTCTTCTTAGTAAAGTGTCTCAAGAATGGAAGAAAAAGTACCCAATGTACTCACCCTTATTATGAAACTAATGTAGGACCTTCACATGAAAGCTATAACCCAGTTACAACCTAAGAATAGGGAGAAGGGGGAAAGGGAGGGGAGGAGGGGGGAGGGAGGGGGAGGAGGGATTAATGGGATTACACCTGCGGTGCATCTTACAAGGGTATATGTGAATCCTAGTAAATGTGGAATGTAAAGGTCTTAGCAAAATAACTAAGAAAATGCTACAAAAGCTATGTTAACTAATGTGATGAAAATGTGTCTAACGATCTATGAACCAAGTGTATGGTGCCCCACTATCATACTAATGTACACAGCTATGGTTTAATAAAAATAAATAAATAAAAAACCCCCAAAGAGCAGCCTGTCTAGCCCGCCCCAGCAGGCTTCTGTGCTCAGCCAGAGTTACTTTATGTTACTTCTCACAGGACGCTGAGAAGCAGGAGGTGGAGACAGCTGGTCTTTCGTTAGCCAGTTTCTAGTCCATTCTGTGACTGTTCACATTGTTCCCAGATGGCACAGTCTCCTTGGCAAGCGCAGCTGCCCAGGCTCAGGCCAAGCCCTTCCTGTGCATGTTGTCACACCCTCAGAGCCAGGCCATTCTCCTGGCCCGAGTTGTTCTCCTGTGCTGCCAGCTGGGCCCACCTGGGTCTCTGAAGCAAAGCGTCCACCCCAGTAGGAGCCTTCCCACAGGAGGGGCAGCAGTGCCGGGGCTCCCTGGGCGCAGCTCCCGTGGCACTGGCTCCCTCATGGTGCACGATCAGACAGTGTCCCACCAAACCACTCTCCCTCCCCTTCCTTCTCTCTCTCTCTCCTTCTGTAAAGTAAGTGTGTAAAAGACTTTTATGCATAGGATCGGAAAACCAGGTAGTACAAAAGTCGTATCATGAGAGAGACAGTCTTTTGCTCCGCTCCTCCCGCCCACTCTCCAGACAAACCGCTCTAGCTTCTCCCCTTTAGTCTGGAGGTCACCTGCGCGCTCCTGGTGGGATGCCGCGCTGATTTATCCCCTGGAAGCACCATCCACGGGCTTCCCTCTGAGATAGATGGGGGCTCCCCTCCCCTTCCCGAAGCTCCATGACTTATTGGCTCCACTTTTCTTTACCTGTGTGACCCGAGATAACATATTTAATCCTCTAATTTTTACATCACCGCAGCTTGAGGAAAACATACTCTTTCTCCGTCTCTTTTTCTCTCTCACCACTGATCTTTCATTGTCTGGACTCAAAGAAAAGATCAAAATAGTCTGTACGCAGGCTCCCTGACTAAGGCCTGTGCCCTGTCTCTTCTGTCTGTTGAGATTGATGATGGAGGCACCACTGGCCACACTTAGCACAAGCCATCAGCTAGGGTAGACTGGCAGCTAGTGTAGGCCACCAACTGGCATAGGCCATCAGCAAGTATAGGCCACCAGCTAGTGTCGGCCACCAGCTGGTATAGGCCACCAGGTAGAGTAGGCCACCAGCTAACATAGGCCACCAGCTAGCACAGGTCACCAGCTAGCACAGCCACCAGCTAGCACAGGCCACCAGCTAGCACAGGTCACCAGCTAGCACAGCCACCAGCTAGCACAGGTCACCAGCTAGCACAGGCCACCAGCTAGCACAGGTCACCAGTTAGCACAGCCACCAGCTAGCACAGGCCACCAGCTAGCACAGGTCACCAGTTAACACAGGCCACCAGCTAGCACAGGTCACCAGTTAGCACAGGCCACCAGCTAGCACAGGCTACCAGCTAGCACAGGCCACCAGCTAGTGCAAGCCACCAGCTGGTGTAGTCCTACAGCCAGGCTTCTTTGTACCTGGTATTTTGGGGCCTGTGAACAAGGCAGCTCCTTTCCAGCAGGCTTCCCTCTGCACACTGTAGTGCCATTGGGCATGTGCTCATCCCCACATCCACAGCTGGTCAGTCCCTGTCCCCTGCTCCCAGAGGGCCCCCAGCCCATGGGCTCTGCATGTGGCCCTCCAGGACCCCTCTCTGACAGCCTCCGTGGGCGGCACTCTCTCCTGGCCCCTGCATTATCATCCCCTTTCTTTGCTCCCTCCCTCTTTCTGCTAGAACACATCCCAGGTAGCTTTCTAAGAGAGGAGACATGGAAAAACATTTTTGTCACTCTGGGTATTCATTTACCATAGCAGTTTGCCACGGACTGAGCAGCTTGAAACAACATCCTTTTATTCTTTATGGCTCTGAATTTCATTCCATGCAGGTGTAGGACTGAGGTCTCTGCTTCCCTGCTGGCTGTCACCAGGCCTCTTCTCAGCCTTCAGCAGCCACCCACGTTCCCTGTCCTTGCCCTTCTTCCCACATCCAAGGCCAGCAGCAGTCAGTCCCTCCCACACCCCCAGGCTCCCTGAGTTCCCTCTGCTTCCTCCTGCCCTCCAGCCCAAGGGACCCTGGGCTTTTCAGGGCTCCTGTAAACAGACTGGGCCCACCTGGACACCCAGCGTCACCTCCTACCTCAGTTCGTAACCCTGAACACGGTGGCAACTATCTTTGGCCATGTAAGATATATAGTTACAGGCTCCCAGAATCAGAGTGTGGACATCTATGGGGGTCGCTCCCCTGCTGACCTCATTCTGGTGTGTTGGGAGAGGGATGCAATGGTGTCATTTCCCGTTGGGGACAGTTTGGCTATCTGTGTCCTTGGAATGTGACCTGGTTTCCTCTCAGCCTTAGTAGGCTGTGGGAGCCTCAGGCTTTCCTGGAGGCCGCTGTGCAGAGGGTGGGTATGGGCTGGGCCAGTGTCAGTGTGGGCATCCTTGACGGCAGAGACAAGGGTTTGGGTGTGAGTTCTTGGCTGGAAGGTTCTCCTGGGAGACACTGGTAGTGGGGGAGAGAGAAGAGTGACAGGAATTGGGGGAAACCCATGAGGCCTCTGCCTAGCAGATCACTTCACAGACAGCTGGATATGGTCTGGCATGGAGTCTGCAAGGGACTGAGTGTTGTCCCCCTGAGGGGTGGACAGTGGCATTTATCAGATATCCCCTCCCTGTGGGTGGAGGGTTTTGTGGGTATTGCCTGTGCAGCCCTGCGTCACCCCGTGCACAGGAGGAGTGCTCGGACCCAGGAGTGTGTGTGCTTGAGCTGCACGACCATGAGCACATGTGGAATTGTCCTCCAAGGGTGCAGGAGCCTCCTGGGTGGGCCACGGGGAGCCAGCAGCACTTACTGCAGAGCCAGGCAGCCTGGTCTCTTGTCACTGTTGTCCCTATGCTTCCTGGTTGCAGGACCCTGTGCACATTATTCAAACTGCGCATGGTTTATGGTGCCAAGGGATAACAGACGGCATGTTCTCTTAGGATAAATTGAGGAGGTTTTATTTATAAGGAAATAATTACAAAGGCATGGCAGGTATAGGAAACCACGGCATGGTGCAGGCGCCATGGCTGATGCCAGCCCAGTGTTTGCCACCTGTGGTGCAGGGAGGGAGAAACGGGAGGACGGAGAGGGGTTGGACCATCCCTAGAGAGGAACTGTGACATTCATGGAAGGACTAGCCAGCCTGAGGTGATCCCAGTGGAGGAACCAAAGAATACTTCCCTGACCTCTTTCTCTTCCCCTCCCTGCCCAAGCCCACTGCAAGCCAGGCTTCTTGGGGGCCTGTGATAGAGCTGAAATGACACAGCCTCTTGTGTCACAGACCAGGTGCAGGAGGGTGACGGCGTCTGGCCCACCCGACCCCTCTGCCCTCAGCATCTGCTTCTGTCCTTGGAGACAAAGAGCTCATGCAGGGGATATATGAAGTGCCATCAGCTACTCTTATTAATGTTAATTTGCTTATATTTCTATCTGATACCTAAAAGTTAGCCAAGCAGATGTCCTTCCTGTGGGGACCTAGGAAGGAAGTGGTGATAAACAAATGAGTGTATAAGCCCAGCTAACGTACTGCCCACCTTGACAGCTGGTTGGGGGGGTCTAGATAGAGCCGCTCTCCCCATCCCTTGCCATGTACCAGCATGTACCATGCTGGATGGATTTTTTACCTGGTGAGGTGGCCCACAGCTGCCTTCCTGCAGGTGTAAGATATGCTGACCTTTCTGAGTTTTCTGGTGACCAGGAATGTGAGGCAAAGCAGAGCAAAGTAGAACCTCAATGAATCTTCTAGATTCCATTATAGTCCTTCTGGTGCCTCCCCGAGATTTCCATGAACCTCCTACCTTGGTTCTTGGTTCATTGGTTCAAGGAGGTAAAACAGCCTTGGAACGGGGGTTTAGCTTCCAGTGGATCAAAACCGTGAAATCTTGCCTTGGACACAGGCCTCTGCGATGGCCTGAATGTTCGTGTCCCCCCTTGGATTCATATGTTGATATCCTAACGTCTAAGGTGATGGTATCAGGAGGTGAGGCATTTGGGGGGTGGTGGTTAGTACCCTTGTGAAAGAGGCCCCAGAGAGCTCCCTCACCCCTTCCACCACGCAAGGACACAGAGGTGGCCCCATCTGTAAGCCAGGAAGTAGACTCACACCAGACCCTAAATATGCCTTGACCTTGGACTTCTCAGTCCCTGAAGTGTGAGAAATGAATTTAATGTTGTTTATAAGCTACCAGTTTATGGTATTTTGTTATAACAGCCTGCGTGGGCTAAGACGAGCTCCAAGACCACCAAAACCGAGGTTGTGGGAGCAGCAGCAAACTTCCCCAGGGACAGGATGGTGAGGGGCTGCTTCCATCTCCTTCCTTGTTTCCCTGGCCCTCCTTCCCTGGACGTGAGGGAGAGTGACACCACAGCTTGAACATTGGTTTAATCCTGAAACTTTATGGAAGACACTTAGACCTGTTACCTCACAAAAGGTTTTCTCCCAGCAGGTGCTATAACTGGGCTTCCTGCAGACCATCCCATCAGATGGTGCAGCCAGTGGATTCTGGCACTGGGCACGTGATAAACCCGGGGCATATGCAGGTATGAACCCATGGAGTCATTTCCTTCACCATAAAATGTCTGCTGCCTGGAGGTGATAGTATGCAGGATACTGCAGTGTTGGTTCAGACATTCACTAACTGGGCTAGGAAAAGAACATTCTGGGCTGACAGGGGTTACATAGTGAGTTATAATGTGGTTTATATTGCCTCCCAAATCCAGAGAGGCTTACAAAGATTGTGACTGTCTTTGAGGTGAGAAGTTCAAGGGCAGCCACTTGTCTCTTGTAGCAATGCCCTGACCAGGAAAGCCCTAGAAAGTTCTGTGCCATGCCAGGCTCTTGAAGCGAGGTGGGGCGCCTCTCTGTCCGTTGGCATACGTGTGAGTACTGAGGTCTGTAGGAGAATGCAGAGTGCCAAGGCAAATGGACAGGTATGGTGGAGCTGGAAAATTATCATTTTATAACCATGGGAGAAAAGATTGGTACAGGCCAACGTCATCAATGGGGTGCTAAGCCTAGGGGGAAACTTTGAAGAGGAGAAAGATATTGGCATGGTTTTGCAGTGTCCTGCAGACTGCCTCTTACTTACAAGGTGGAAAGCAGCAACTACACAACGGAGAAACTGGACAGTACTTTGGGCCATAAAAAATTAACAGCACCGGTGAGGGGCAGGTGGGTATCACCGGCATCCGGATGGGGTGCCCTGAGAAAGACCATTTCTCATGGGATTTTCTGTCCTGAAATGATATAACCAGCTATGAGGCTACATGGAACAAACCCTCAACGAGGAATCATCTATTAAAAATAAATTGTATTTTTCAATAGCGTCAATGTCATAAAAGATAAGGAATGGCCATGAATTCATTTCAGTCTAGAGGAAACTAAAGAATTGTGACAATTAATGAAATACCTGAGCCTGGGCTGGATTTTACAGTTGAGGAAAAAACTTTCTCAAAAGACATTTTTAGGTCAGTTGATATAATTGGACTATGGAAGGTAGATTGAAAAAAAGCATTGTTTCCATGCAAAATTTACTGAATTTGCTAACTGTGTAAGGTAGTATTCTTACTCTTGGGGAAATGCACACCAAAGTATTTAGGATTAAAGGGCTATTATGTCAGCAATCTTTGCTCAAATGCTTGAGAGAGGTGTGAGGGGGAGTGAAGGTGATAAAGCCAAGCAAGCAAACCATGAACAATGATATTCTGAGGACGTGGCATGTGAGAATTTTATGTACTATTTTTGTTCTTGCGATCTGCAAATTTGAATGATCTCCAAATAAAAGTAAAAAGAAAATCAATGAGGAAGATAAAGGTGCTGTAGTAAATAACCTTATATGCATATTTGAACACTTGTCTGTGTTTCTTGAAAAATTCCTCTATGTTCTTGGACATAGCATTGCTGAATCAAAAGATAGCCACATTAAAATACTTTGGTTGACATTGCCAAATTGCTAGGCAGCTTTTGGTGCATGATGTCTCTTAAGATAGAAGGCCATGGAAATTAGCATCACTGATGGAGGCTGGCAGTGCCACCGCCTGGTTTGGGCATGCCTTCCCTTTCCAGTGTCCCTTTAGGTGTCCCGGTGCTGCAGAAGTTGGGCCAGAGTGCAGCTCAGTCATCCCAGGCATGTTGCTTTGCTGAGGCTGCCATGACAGTTACAGCTTAGCTAAGAGAGGGGCTTAAACAAGAGGGATTTATCATCTCAGAGTTCTGGAGGCTGCAAGTCTGAGATGCAGGTGTCATTGGGTCCTTCTGAAGCTGGGAAGGAAGATTCTGTTTCCGGCCTCCCTCCTCGCCTATCTCTGGCCAGCTCCTCCCTGTGTCTCCACGTGACCTTACTTCTGTTCGTGCCTGACTGTATCCAAATTCCCTCGTCTTATAAGGACACTGGTTACGTTGGATAAGGCCCCCAGCAGCTTCGCCTCAACTTGATTGCCTCTGTGGAGACCCTGTGTCCCACAAAGGTCACATTTTGAGCTGCTGAGGGCTGGGACTTTGACATATGACCTGGTAGTGTGGGGGCACAGCAATCCCTTGGTCTTTTTCTCCCGGCTCTCATCAGGCATCCATGCGCTCTCTAGTCACTGGCAGAGTCATCCTGGAGGCTGGGAAGGAGCTGACAGCTGGACAGCGTTGATGGTTTTGTCAGTATCAGGGGATGAAGCCTGGAGGTCTCCTGGAGGGATGACATACTCCCCTTTTGTCAGTCTCTCCTTCTGCTGCCCAGTGGCCAGCACGCGTTACTACTTGGGAATACGATGGGTGCTGGCTGTTGTTTCATGTGTGTGAACACAACCCTGTGAACTCATCCCATGCCTCTGTGCTTTGCTCCCAACTTACTGAGCCCCTGCTAAGAGCAAGACACCATGGGGGCTCTGCTAAGTGATCTGGGGGCAGAGAGGGAGCCAGACTCAGGGAAGCCTCATTCATAGGTATGACTGCAGACTCAGGGAAAGATATGCCCGCAAATCCCCATGTGCCATGGGAAGTGTGAGCCCTGGACTGTCCACAGACTGAAGGTGCAAGTGGCTCTTCTGATGGAGGCGAACTGGTGACGAGGAGGAGCTGGGGGCTCTGAGACAGCATGGCCTGGCCTGGTTGATGGTCACACCATGCACTTGACAACCTGGGTTGCCTATTCCCTCTCTACTTAGTAAACTGCATCAAGATGAGCCCACCTTGGTCACGGGGGTGCAGTGCAGAGATTACAAGGGCTGCCTTCCGGGAGAACCTTGCATTTTGTACCTGAATTCTGATTAAAACTCCTTCACCAAGCTACATCTCCCTTTGGGCTATCTGATGAGTCAACGACTGGGTTTTAAGCAGCCTGTCTGCACAGAGACTCTCCATTCACTGCTTTCCAGAGCCCTCAAAGTGTCCTTTAATGTAGCTCATGCTGGCTCTGTCCCATGGGCATTGCTGAATCAAAATATTTTTTTCCAAATTAAAAATCCCAGTAGTTCCAAATTGTCAGAATGTAATGAGCCAGTGAAAGTCTAATTTAACATCCATCTCTGAACATTTCATAATCAGGTAGGGAGGCCGGGGCTGAGGAATGCCTGCAGGGTGGGGAGGCGCTGGGGGCTGTGGCCACCAGCCCTTGGGGGCAGAGGGAGGGTGATGACATGGAGAAGATGAAGTGGCCTGGAGAGTTCAGGACACCAAGGAAATGAAGCTGCAGAGTCAGCCTTCCAGCAAGCCTAATTTTAAATCCTTTTTTTCCTGCTCCCCAACTTCTCCTCTGTAAGGAGTGAGTAGCACCCCAGAATTTATATCTCTCTGGTGCCTCAGAAGGTGCCCTTACTGGGAAATAGAGTCACTGCAGATAGAATTGGTTAAGATGAGGTCCTGCTGGACTAGGATGGGCCCCACCCAAGGGCTGGTGTCAAAAGAAGAGAAAGCAGAGACAGGGAGACAGAGGAGAGATGGGGAGACAGAGGTCCCGAGGGCTGCAGGCACCCACAAGGGGAGGTGGGTAAGGGCAGCCCCCACCTCCAGGGAGCGGCCTTGCCGACAGGCACCTGGATTTTGGACTTCCTGCCTCCAGAGCTGTGAGAGAAATCATTTCTGTTGTTTTAAGCCACTCAGGTTGTGGTCACTTTTTACAGCAGCTACTGGGAAAATAATACTGCGTCTTAGAAGGGGGCCTGCTATTTGGGGGCAGTTTAAAAGAGAAGAAACTTCTCCTCCTCCTGGGTGGCCTGGGTGCAGTCATTCTGCTTCCCTGAGGGGGGCAGTGTGTCTGAAAGCATGTTGGTTTTGGGTTTGAAGCTTTGAGCACTCAGGCTGACCTCAGGAGTGTTACGGGTCATCTTTCTTTCATCAGAGAGCTCAGGGGCTGAGGTCCAGGCTCAAGACAAGCTGCTTGCTCAAGTATTTATTTTAATTTATTTTTTATCTCAAAGCATTAAAGGGGTGCAAATGTTTTTGGTTACATGGATCCCTTTTATAATGCTTGAGTCATGGTTATCAGCGTGCCCATCGCCCAGTGTTCATTGTACCCACAAGGTAAGTTTTCACCCATGCTCTCTTCCCCAGGCCTCTTGCTTGATTTCTGCTAAAAAAGAAAAAAGTTTTACTTTCCCCTGTGCATATCTCTGCCCATCCAGAGCTTGAGGCAGGGAGCCCTGAAACACTAAACAAGGTGCTAAGAACTCCATTAATACTTGAGTGAGCCCTTGCGAAGATGTGCAGTCAACCCAAGGGCTCACTCAAGTGTTCCTGGGGTTCTTAGCACTGCATTTGGTGCTGCTGGGGTGGGGGGCTCCCTGCCTTGGGAATGAGGAGCCTGGAGGGACAGAGATGTGTCAAGGAGCAGAGTAGAGGTCTGGGGTGAGGTGAGAATGGGCAGGTGTTAGGAGTAGGGGAGGTGACATCAGCCATGGGGGCCTGGGGCAGGGCACAGAGAGCATGGGAAGTCCTGGTAGGTCTCTGACATGCCGGGGTTGGGGGACATTTAAGGATTGCTGCCCTAGCATCAGTTCACATGACAGACAGATGAGGGGGAGGCCTGAGGACAGGCTCCCAGGCTCCGGGCTGTGACCGAGCTCTGCCAGCTCTAGGAAAGAAATATCACCAACGAGAAAGCCCGAGCCAAAGGCAGACAGGGCCTGGAGCCTCGTCACTGAACACTAATTCTTGGTCTGTTGTGTTGGCCAGTTAGGAGAACATATCTGTGCCTTCATTTTCCTCCTCAAACGAACAAGTCACCAACTACCGTTTCCAGTTTTGAGTGGCAAGTACATGATTGTCAAGTAGACTAGAAATGGTAAGTTTCCAGAAATGATGCGCGATGCTTCACATGACTGGTGGTGGCACTACCTTCATGCTGTGAAGCCCCTCCTCCTTTTTTTGAAGTTTTTGGCTGGGGCTGGGTATGAACCCACCACCTCCGGCATATGGGGCCAGCACCCCACTTCTTTGAGCCACAGGTGCCGCCCTCCTCTTTTTTTTTTTTTGCTTTCCACTGGACTTTCTCTGAATATGTGACAGCAAAATAGCAAAACCTGTATATATAAAACCATATATTCATTTATATGTGTATATATATACACACAGACATATAGATATGAGTATTTTTTCCCCTCTGTATTTCTTTTCCAGTTCTCTCTTTGAGAACAAATACCCTACCCCCATTAGCCCAGTGGTTTTCAACTGGTGTGCTGTGGCACACTGGTGCGGTGTGAGAGGATTTTAGGTGTGCTGTGAAAATTATTAATGATTATTAATTAAATTATTTTCAAAAGAAGTTCAAAGTGCAATAAGTATATTCTTTTTTTCTGTTTTTTTTTTTTTTTTTTTTTATCAACACAATTTGAGCGTGCTACAAAAGTTTAACTATAGGCTCAAATGTGCCGTGAGATAAAAAGGGCTGAAAAACACTGCGTTAGCTGCTTAGCAGCAGCAGGGATTGTCATGACGGAGCACCCACGTAAGATGTGATGTGTTGCAGACATCAGAGTCTGCAAAGCTGCTGTAATAAATGGATGGTGCACATTTGGGGAAAAGCAGAATGCAGGTTCTTACTATTTAGTTGACATGACACTAAGGGCCCAGGGCCTGAGGTGCTTCACTTATTTATTTATTTTTTTTGGCTTACAGGTATTTTCTGTTTTGAAAATTGTTTAATATTTAATCACATAACATAAAATTAGTCATTTTAAAGTGACTAGTTTCAATTGCATTTAGTACTTTTATGATAGATAACCATCACCTCTATCTAGTTCTGAAATATTTTCATTACCCACCAAAGGGAAGCCCCTACCCTCAAGTACTCTGCCCCTCCAACTCATCCTCCAGCCCCCAGCAACCACCAATTTGCATTTTTTCTCTGTGGATTTACCAATTCTGCATGTTTTGCAAGAATGGAACTGTACAACATGTGACCTTTTGCGCTGGGCTTCCTTCCCTTAGCACAGTGTGTCGAGGTTCCTTCCCAGTGTAGCAGGTGTTAATCCTTCATTCCCTTCCCATGGCCCAGCATATCCCACCATCTAGACACACCACAATTTGTTTATCGGTTTCCCTGCTGATGGACATTTCAGCTATTTCCACCTTTTGGGTCTAGTGAGTAGTGTTGCTATGAATATGTATA
This sequence comes from Nycticebus coucang, assembly GCF_027406575.1. Taxonomy (NCBI): domain Eukaryota; kingdom Metazoa; phylum Chordata; class Mammalia; order Primates; family Lorisidae; genus Nycticebus; species Nycticebus coucang. The sequence goes on from NC_069780.1 coordinate 188,240,294, forward strand.
TATTTATAATTTTGGAGTGGCAGTCCGTGTTTGATTCTTTTTGGCTTATACCTAGGAGTGAGTTGTTTGGGTCCTATGATAGTTTTTTGTTTACCTTTTTGAGGAACTGCCAACCTTTTCCACAGTAGCCGCAGCATTTTATATTCCCACTGGCAGCTTGAGGTGCTCAAATTCCAAGGAGGCATTTGCTTTCAGGAGAGCTTTCTTCTAAGCCCACTTACAGCCAGAAGGAAAATAGGAACACCAGTGGCATATTGGCAATGTCTTTAATGTTGGCTATTCATTTAATTTTCTGTTTTCTGTAACATTGACATAGTGATCCCCTCTGCTTAAGTTATATTGTAGCAGTGTTTCATGACCTTTTGTCATAGTGGAAAATGACGGCATTTGTTAGGACACTGACAGGAGGGTGCCCATGGTGACAGATGAGGGCTCTGTGCCTTGACCTTCTGAGGGCTGAGTGAGTTTAAGCCTCAAAGTCACTGCTAACTCATTTTCCAAACACCACCATGCCATGGCCCCCCGCTTGGGAAGCTGCCCTTTCAGGGTCTGTTTCAGGTTCAAATTCTCTATCTTTATGAAGAAAACTGCACCTTGGCACTACATATCAAACATGCTTGATTCATGTGGCAGTAATTAATGCATGCAGCCAAAGTGGTAAAGAAAATTATCACCTGGTGTGCAAAGGAGTCTAATGACCATGTACAAATTCGTTTTAATTTTTTAGATTTGTATGAATCTAAGCACAACATATCATCTCTGTTTAATTTCCACTGAGTTCAGTTCATCTAAGCAAGAGTTAAGCTCCAATAAAGAATGCCTCCTCCTCACTTCTGTCACTTACTGCCTCTAAATGGCTTATTAAATGAAGGACGCAGCCCACACTACACTTACCGCAGATGAGTAGATGATTCCTGTGGTCAGATGTAACATCTATTCATCGGTTTATAGATTCAGATTGCCGCAGAGAGTTCCATGAAACCACGTGACATCAGAGGTTTGGAGTTTGTATAATAAATCAGAACTAACTAGAAAAGGTTTCAAAGTGCTCCCTGGACTGTGGTCGATGCTATAAAGAGCCTTTCTTCTTTGGAAGTGCATAATAGATCTCACAATCAAATCCTTTTGTTTTTAGCAGAGGCAGAGATAGAAAAGGGCTTGTAATCAGAGGCTGGCACCCCGAACCTCACTTCTACAAGGTGAAGTGCATTGTCCTGCAGGAGCAGAGGAGACATGGGTCTTTGTAAGCCTGGGAAGGGTAGCTTACTAGGGAAGTGGGATGGCCAAGGAAAGTGAATAGATTGTCCCAAACCAGAGAGCAGGAATCACCTGCTACAAGTCAGCAGAATTGTGGCCATAGGGTGGGAGCAAGTAACTCAACTGAAAAGACAGGGGGAGGGAAAGGCTACAGTTTTTGAAACAAAATGACAGGTGAAATAAATAAGTTACAGGCAGTTCCTCTGCCTCCTCTCCTGACTTCCGCAGTGTGGGCAGAGCACAGCAGGTGCTGGAGCCATGTTTGCTGAACTAGTAAGTGACAGACCCAAGCTTCCGCCTCACCACTTGCCGAAAACCCAGTAAAATAAACCAAAAGCAGAGGGTAAAAATCTGACTAGACTTAGATTCAAGAACAAAACAGAGACATCTGAAATGTTATAAAGAATAGGAAAAAGGTAATGTCTAAAACAAAAGTAGTTTTAAAACGACTCCCTGATGAGGTGCAATGATCACCATGCTGGGAATTAGGACACCTGGCTGCTATAAGTACATATTTTCCAAATTGATCCGTGCCTCAAAGATGTGCTTTACATCAGTAGGGAAGGGATATTCAATAAATGGTGTAGGAACAACTGGTAAGGAAATAGGGAAAAAAATATCCTATAGTGAGTCTTATTATATAACTAAATCAATTCCAACTGCATTATAAAGTTAAATGTAAAAATGATAAAAGTGGTAAACTGTAAGAAAGCAGAATTGTGTATGTATTGAAGATCTGGCAGGTGGAAAATTACATGGGCCATGCTTGGTCTATCGCCCACCGGGTTCGAGACCCCACAATTCCTGTTGCTTCTCCCGCCCCCCCAGAGGAGCACTGGAGAAGCCCCTTCCCGAGTCTATTGATAGAAAATGTATCACCCCTGACGAGCGACTCCGAGACTGTTAGTTTTCATTCAACATTGTGCCTTAGAGAGCTTTCCATTCTAGGCGTATTGATCAGCTTCTTCCTTTTTAACTGCTCAATGCGGGATATGAAGACAAATAGAGTGATACCTTGAAAATCCCGAGGGAAAATGATTTCACACTAGAATTACACGAGAATTCTATGCCTAAAACAGCCACCAAGTTTGCAGGACAGTTAGGGCATTTCAGACATGTAAGAACACGGTTTGCTTTCCCGAGGTAGGGGGTCCCTGGAGGATGCGCTGTGCGTATAATGAGCAGGTAAACAGAAGAGGACGCGGAGGGTAGGAGACCACAGGTCCAGCTCTGACGCCGAGTCTTCCTCAGTGTCCCCTTTACGTCACTGTCTCTGTCTGCCCGTCCACTTCTCTTGGTTCCTGCTTTCTCTCCTCTTTAGCACCCTCCGTCCTCAGTCTCAGGCTGCTTACAGAGCCCTCTGGCTTTATTACACAAAGAGATGTAGCCTTCTCTCTGCCTTCCTGGCCCACTCTGGCTCTGCCCACTTACCTCTACTCAAAATTCTCTTTCCTCTCCCACTGCGTGACCACTAAGGTGTGCACGTATTTATAATAAATCCACGTATTTGTAATAAATCCAGCCACCACTATAAAAAGTTACTAGGCTGAAAGAAACTCTTCTCTGAGCAAAACCAGCTTTCAGATTTATTTTCTACTGTTTATCTGTCTTCTCCCTTATTAATTTCTGCTCTTTAATAATTCTTCACTTAGCTTTTCTTTAGTTTGCCTTGCTGTTCTCTTCCTAACTTTTTTGAGTTGGACACTTAATTCCTTTGTTTCCATCGATTCTTTGTTTTTCTTCTCCTTTTTATCAATAAAATTTAAGTGCTTTATGCTGAGCTCTGCTGAGCTCTTTCCCATAGATTCTTACGTGTGTCCGGTTTATTGCTGATTCCTTGACGTCCTGTGCTTATGTTTATCCATTCTCTTTGATTCAGGATTGTTTGAAAGTGTTTTTTCATGTTTTTTCCTCCCAGGTGGAAGGGTCTTTTTGTGTTTTGATTTGATTTTCAGTTTCTAGCTTTATTGCATTATGACCCTAGAAAATTCTCTGATCTGTTTTTACGTTCTAAAGATTTTCTTTTTGGCCTAAACATGTCCAATTTTTATGAAACTTTCATGTGCACTTGAGCTGAAGATATTTTTTTCAAGGTATGTGTCTATAAATGTTTAAATGTGTGTATTTTTGGCATATATAAACACACCAGACCTATTTTATTAATTATGCTTTTTAGGTATTCTGTAATATAGTTTTAGGTACTAAGTGTGACAATTAAATTCACAAATCCATTCTAGAAAAAGTGCCACATATCTTTTTGCTGACTGTTGTTATGGCCACCTTTGAAATACTTCCCTTGGGAAGCTAAGCACTGGATCCAGCACCTAGTCCACTTTTCAAAGGCATTTTGGGACTCTTTTTCTGGAATGACCAGCAGAGCTGTTATCAACGCGATCTGACAACTAAGTTTGAGAACTTGCCATTGTGCATTTCTTTTGGCAGCACTGTGCAAACATCTTGGCAAGATTTCATAACCGTGGTATTTCAGGGTCGCAGAGCTGTGCTTGTGTTGATGTGTGGTGGTGTCTCGTTGAGTGGTATTCATTATTGTTTTTGTGTACTGTATCATGACAGCCTGATGGTTATTCCAGAAAAAAAGAGTTCCAAAATTGCTTTGAAGGCTAGCCTAGGTGTGGGTGTCTGTGTGTGGCTTCCCAAGGGGAGCACTTTGAAGGTGACCATAGTGATACTCAGCAGTGAGGCGTGAAGCTCTTTTTCTAGGCTGAGTTTGAGAACTTAGTTGTCCCATCTCTGTGTCAAAGACAGAGGAGGTACTCAGATATCAAGAGCTCTTATTTTTCCTGTGAAATTGCAACATTTAACTTAACTTTGGGGTCCATAATCTTGTCTTGAGTGTTGTTGACATCATAATCTCTGTTCCTTTCTGTTTGTACTTGAGTTGTAAACCTTTTATTTTTAATCTTTTTGAATTTTTTTTTTGTGGTCTTGAGGCAGGCCATCTGGTTTTATTATTATTATTTTTTTATTAAAACATAGCTGTGTACATTAATGCAATCATGGGGCACCATACACTGGTTTTATATACAATTTGACATATTTTCATCACACCGGTTAACATATCCTTCCTGGCATTTTCTTAGTTATTGTGTTAAGACATTTATATTCTACATTTAGTAAGTTTCACATGTACCCTTATAAGATGCCCTGTAGGTCTGGTCCCACCAATTGCCCTCCCTCAACCCATCCCCCCTCCCTTTCCCCTTTCCCCTTTTTTGAATTACTTTGTTTTTGGAATGGCAGTTGTGTTTTGCTTGGAGTCAGGTTTTGCTTTGGCGCCCGGCTCTCTCTCCTGGCTCCTTTTCATCCTTGCCTTCATTTATCATAGATGGGCTAGGCTCATGGACCTCTGTTAAAGGTAGATGATTTCGAATTTAGTTTTTCCACATTATTTTACTTTATATTTTCAGTTTTTATGCCATTCTTTGTATAAAGTCATGTACCAGGTTGTGTGTTTTCTTTGAAAGTTTTTCTGAAGTTTAGAAAAGTTTGTATTTCTTTCTAATGGTTACTTTTACAACTTCATTTAAAATAAATAGCCTTGGCTCCTTATGTTGTATGCGGTATTGTAACTGTTCCCCTCAATAAAATAATGGTAGCTAATGTGTCTACTTCTTTCTCCAGTTTCAGTCAGTGATACCCATTGGTCTTATATTCACCTTTGCAGGGTAGATACATATTTATTCTTTCACTACTTGATCTGTTAGCCATAAATAGCACCTGTGGTCTTTTCATTCTTACCAATGAAGCAATTGGCAAATTTACTTTACCTTTTGTTTTCTCATTCCCTTTCTCTTCCAAGTTTTGTTTTTACATGATTTCTACAATGTCATAGGATGTGACATTTACGTACCTTCTGAGATCCTTGTGGTCTTATTTTACAAATAAATCCGCCCAGTTCTCACTGGTGGGTTTTGCTTGTGGTTTTCCCAATCGTCTTCTGACTGGCTGAAGTTTATCCTTCCGTAGATTTTTTTGTTTTAGTTGTTGGGGATTCATTGAGGGTACACAGAACCAGGTTACATTGATTGCTTTTGTTAGATAAGCACCCTTTTATAATTGTGTCCCACCCCCAAAAGGCGTACCACACCCCTTGACCCCCACCCTCTTCCTCCTTCCCTTTCTTAGCTCTACCCACTCCCCACCCCCATGTACTAGGACCTTAATTGTCGTCATATCAGAATTGAGTACCTAGGATTCTTGCTTCTCCATTCTTGGGATGCTTTACTAAGAATAATGTGTTGCACATCCAATCTGGTTAATACAAAAGATGTAAAGTCTCCATCTGTTTTAGTGGCTTAGTAGTATTCCATGGTATACTTGGAATATGTATACCATGGAATACTGGCATATTAACATATGCCACAGCTTGTTAATCCATTCCTGGGTTGGTGAGCATTTAGGCTGTTCCCACATTTTGTTGATTGTAAATTGAGCTGCAATAAATAGTCTAGTGCAAAAATCCTATGGTAAAAGGATTTTTTTCCTTCTGGGTAGATGCCCAGCAATGGGATTGCAGGAACAAGTGGGAGTCAAGCTTGAGTTCCTTGAGGGTTCTCCATACTTCCTTCCAAAAAGGTTGTATTAGTTTGAGTCCAACCAGCAGTGTGAAAGTATTTTCTTCTCTCTGCCTCCACGTCAGCATCTGCAGTTTTGAGACTTTGTGATGAGGGCTATTCTCACTGGGGTTAGATGATATCTCAGGGTGGTTTTGATTTGCATTTCTCTAATAATTAGGGATGATGAGCATTTTTTCTTTTTTTTTTTTTTTTTTTTTATTGTTGGGGATTCATTGAGGGTACAATAAGCCAGGTTACACTGATTGCAATTGTTAGGTAAAGTCCCTCTTGCAATCATGTCTTGCCCCCATAAAGTGTGACACACACCAAGGCCCCACCCACCTCCCTCCTTCCCTCTTTCTGTTTCCCCCCCCATAACCATAATTGTCATTAATTGTCCTCATATCAAAATTGAGTACATAGGATTCATGCTTCTCCATTCTTGTGATGCTTTACTAAGAATAATATCTTCCACGTCCATCCAGGTTAATACAAAGGATGTAAAGTCTCCATTTTTTTTAATGGCTGAATAGTATTCCATGGTATACATATACCACAGCTTGTTAATCCATTCCTGGGTTGGTGGGCATTTAGGCTGTTTCCACATTTTGGCGACTGTAAATTGAGCTGCAATAAACAGTCTAGTACAAGTGTCCTTATGATAAAAGGATTTTTTTCCTTCTGGGTAGATGCCCAGTAATGGGATTGCAGGATCGAATGGGAGGTCTAGCTTGAGTACTTTGAGGATTCTCCATACTTCCTTCCAGAAAGGTTGTACTAGTTTGCAGTCCCACCAGCAGTGTAAAAGTGTTCCCTTCTCTCCACATCCACGCCAGCATCTGCAGTTTTGAGATTTTGTGATGTGGGCCATTCTCACTGGGGTTAGATGATATCTCAGGGTTGTTTTGATTTGCATTTCTCTAATATATAGAGATGATGAACATTTTTTCATGTGTTTGTTAGCCATTCGTCTGTCGTCTTTAGAGAAAGTTCTATTCATGTCTCTTGCCCATTGATATAAGGGATTGTTGGCTTTTTTCATGTGGATTACTTTGAGTTCTCTATAGATCCTAGTTATCAAGCTTTTGTCTGATTGAAAATATGCAAATATCCTTTCCCATTGTGTAGGTTGTCTCTTTGCTTTGGTTATTGTCTCCTTAGCAGTACAGAAGCTTTTCAGTTTAATGAAGTCCCATTTGTTTATTTTTGTTGTTGTTGCAATTGCCATGGCAGTCTTCTTCATGAAGTCTTTCCCCAGGCCAATATCTTCCAGTGTTTTTCCTATGCTTTCTTGGAGGGTTTTTATTGTTTCATGCCTTAAGTTTAAGTCCTTTATCCATCTTGAATCAATTTTTGTGAGTGGGGAAAGGTGTGGGTCCAGTTTCAGTCTTTTACATGTAGACATCCAGTTCTCCCAACACCATTTATTGAATAGGGAGTCTTTCCCCCAAGGTATGTTCTTGTTTGGTTTATCAAAGATTAGGTGGTTGTAAGATGTTAGTTTCATTTCTTGGTTTTCCATTCGATTCCAAGTGTCTATGTCTCTGTTTTTGTGCCAGTACCATGCTGTCTTGAGCACTATGGCTTTGTAGTACAGACTAAAATCTGGTATGCTGATGCCCCCAGCTTTATTTTTATTACAGAGAACTGCCTTAGCTATACGGGGTTTTTTCCAGTTCCATACAAAACGCAGAATCATTTTTTCCAAATCTTGAAAGTATGATGTTGGTATTTTGATAGGAATGGCATTGAATAGGTAGATTGCTTTGGGAAGTATGGACATTTTAACAATGTTGATTCTTCCCATCCATGAGCATGGTAAGTTCTTCCATTTGTTAATATCCTCTGCTATTTCCTTTCTGAGGATTTCATAGTTTTCTTTATACAGGTCCTTCACCTCCTTCGTTAGGTATATTCCTAGGTATTTGATTTTCTTTGAAACTATGGTGAAGGGAGTTGTGTCCTTAATTAGCTTCTCATCTTGACTGTTATTGGTGTACACAAAGGCTACTGACTTGTGGACATTGATTTTATATCCTGAAACATTACTGTATTTTTTGATGACTTCTAGGAGTCTTGTGGTTGAGTCTTTGGGGTTCTCTAAGTATAAGATCATGTCGTCAGCAAAGAGGGAGAGTTTGACCTCCTCTCCTCCCATTTGGATTCCCTTTATTTCCTTGTCTTGCCTAATTGTATTGGCTAGAACTTCCAGCACTATGTTGAATAGTAAAGGTGACAGAGGACAACCTTGTCTGGTTCCAGTTCTAAGAGGAAAAGCTTTCAGTTTTACTCCATTCAGTAAAATATTGGCTGTGGGTTTGTCATAGATAGCTTCAATCAGTTTTAGAAATGTGCCACCTATGCCTATACTCTTCAGTGTTCTAATTAGAAAAGGATGCTGGATTTTATCAAATGCTTTTTCTGCATCTATTGAGAGGATCATGTGATCTTTATTTTTCCCTCTGTTAATATGGTGGATAACGTTTATGGACTTGCGTATGTTAAACCAGCCTTGCATCCCTGGATGAAGCCTACTTGATCATGATGAATGACTTTTTTGATGATAAGCTGTAATCTATTGGCTAGGATTTTGTTGAGAATTTTTGCGTCTATGTTCATGAGTGAGATTGGTCTGAAATTCTCCTTTTTGTTTGGGTCTTTTCCTGGTTTTGGTATCAGGGTGATGTTTGCTTCATAGAATGTGTTGGGGAAGATTCCTTCTTCCTCAATTTTTTGGAATAATTTCTGCAGTACAGGAATAAGCTCTTCCTTGAAGGTTTGATAGAATTCTGGAGTGAAGCCATCTGGACCAGGGCATTTTTTAGTTGGAAGCTTTTTTATTGTTTCTTTGATCTCAGTGCTCGAAATTGGTCTGTTCAGGAGCTCTATTTCTTCCTGGCTGAGTCTAGGGAGAGGGTGTGATTCCAAATATTGATCCATTTCTTTCACATTGTCAAATTTCTGGGCATAGAGTTTCTGGTAGTATTCAGAGACGATCTCTTGTATCTCTGTGGGATCAGTTGTTATTTCCCCTTTATCATTTCTGATTGAGGTTACTAGAGATTTTACTTTTCTATTCCTCGTTAGTCTGGCCAATGGTTTATCTATTTTATTTATTTTTTCAAAAAACCAACTCCTTGTTTCATTAATTTTCTGAATGATTCTTTTGTTTTCAATTTCATTGATCTCTGATTTGATTTTGGATATTTCTTTTCTTCTACTGAGTTTAGGCTTAGATTGTTCTTCTTTTTCCAATTCCGTAAGATCTCTTGTGAGATTGTTGATGTGCTCTCTTTCAGTTTTTCGAATGTAGGCATCTAAAGCGATGAATTTTCCTCTCAAAACTGCTTTTGCAGTATCCCACAGGTTTTGGTAGCTTGTGTCTTCATTGTTGTTATGCTCAAGGAAGTTAATGATTTCCTGTTTTATTTCTTCCTTCACCCATCTGTTATTCAACAGAAGATTGTTTAATTTCCATGCCTTTGGGTGGGGTCGAGCATTTTTGTTAGAGTTGAGTTCCACCTTTAGTGCCTTATGGTCTGAGAAGATACAAGGTAAAATTTCAATTCTTTTGATTCTGTTGATATTTGTTTTGTGTCCCAGGATATGATCAATTTTGGAGAATGTTCCATGGGGTGATGAGAAGAATGTATATTCTTTATCTTTGGGGTGGAGTGTTCTATATGCGTCTATCAAGCACAGTTGTTCTAGAGTCTCATTTAAGTCTCTTATATCCTTGTTTAATTTCTGTTTAGAGGATCTGTCCAGCTCTGTAAGAGGAGTGTTAAAGTCCCCTGTTATGATGGTATTATCAGATATCATATTGTTCAGACTGAGTAAGGTCTGCTTCAAGAATCTGGGAGCATTTAAATTGGGTGCATAAATATTTAGAATTGAAATGTCTTCTTGTTGTATTTTTCCCTTGACCAATATAAAGTGACCATCTTTGTCTTTTTTGACTTTAGTTGCTTTAAATCCACATGTGTCTGAAAATAAGATTGCAACTCCTCTTTTCTTCTGAATTCCATTTGCCTGAAAAATTGTCTTCCAACCCTTGACTCAGAGCTTTAATTTGTCTTTTGAAGCCAGGTGTGTTTCTTGCAGACAGCAAATGGATGGCTTGTGTTTTTTAATCCAGTCAACCAATCTATGTCTCTTCAGTGGGGAATTCAAGCCGTTAACATTTATTGAGATAATTGACAAGTGTGGTAGTATTCTATTCGTCTTATTTTGTGAGAGTCCATTGCTTAGTTTTATCTTTTGCATCAGTGTGGAGGTTAGGTTCTGTCCTTTAATTTCTGAGTTCTTACTTTGCTGCTGATCCATTGTGGTGGTCAGTGTGCAGAACAGGTTGAAGTATTTCCTGTAGAGCTGGTCTTGTTGTGGCGAATTTCCTCAATGTTTGTATATCCGTAAATGATTTGATTTCTCCGTCAATTTTGAAGCTGAGCTTAGCAGGGTACAGAATTCTGGGCTGAAAATTGTTCTCTTTAAGTAGATTAAAGGTAGATGACCATTGTCTTCTTGCTTGGAAAGTTTCATTAGAGAAGTCTGAGGTCAATCTGATGGATTTGCCCCTGTAGGTCAACTGGTGCTTACTCCTGGCAGCTTGCAGAATCTTTTCTTTTGTCTTGACTTTGGAGAGGTTCATCACAATGTGTCTTGGAGAAGCTCGGTTAGAGTTGAGGCGACCTGGGGTCCGATATCCCTCTGAAAGCAGTGTGTCAGAATCTTTGGTGATATTTGGGAAATTTTCTTTTATAATATTCTCTAGTATGGCTTCCATTCCTCTGGGGCATTCTTCTTCCCCTTCTGGAATTCCTATAACTCGTATGTTGGAATGCTTCATAAAGTCCCATAATTCTGACAGTGAACGTTCTGCTTTCTCTCTCTTCTTTTCTGCCTCTTTTACTATCTGAGTTATCTCAAAAACTTTGTCTTCTACCTCTGAAATTCTTTCTTCTGCATGGTCTAACCTGTTGCTGATACTTTCCATTGCATCTTTAAGTTCCCTGATTGACTGTTTCATTTCCTTCAGCTCTGCTATATCCTTTTTATATTCTTCATATCGTTCATCTCTTATTTGATTCTGTTTTTGAATTTCCTTTTGGTTATTTTCCACTTTATTAACAGTTTCCTTCATTGTTTCCATCATTTCCTTCATTGTTTTCAACATGTGTATTCTAAATTCCCTTTCTGTCATTCCTAACATTTCTGTATAGGTGGAATCCTCTGCAGTAGCTACCTCATGGTCCCTTGGCGGGGTAGTTCTGGACTGGTTCTTCATGTTGCCTGGAGTTTTCTGCTGATTCTTCCTCATGGGTGATTTCTTTTATCTGTTTACTTGCCCTAATTTTCCTTTCAATTCCTCTTGCTCTTTAAGTTCTTGTGCCTGTGGACTAAGGGTTACAGGACCAGAAGGGTGAGAAGGTTTAAGAGCAAAAAAGCGATGAAAGAAATGAGGACCGAGTGATAAGAAAAAAAAAAAAAAATGAAAAAAAAGAAAAATAGAGAAAGGAGAGTGGTTGGGTGAAAGGAATATTGACAAAAAGAAGAGAGGCACAGAAAGAGGGAGACAGAGCAATATAGGTGTACAGTAGGGTACTTTGATACAACCTTAAAAAAAAAAAAACACCTTCTGGGGGTGCCAAGTGGGGTGGTTCACTTGAGGTCAGCAGCTCTTTGCTAACCTGATCAGACACAGTACCCCACCTCCACCAAGTAGAGAGGAAAGACAAAAATGCTATAAATCAAACCAAAACAAGCAAACAGAAAACTTTACGGGATAAAATTGGCTGGAAAAACCAAATAATAGTGGTAGAAACACTAACAAAAATGAAGTTCTGATTATTGAAATAGGCAGCAATGGGAAATTATAATTAAACTAGAAAAATTGAGAAAGAAAAAGGATCTGTATGGAAAAGGTTGAACTTAAAAAACAAAACAACAATCTAGAACGTCAAAATAAACAAAAAAAAAAACCAAACCAGAAAAAAAACCAAACAAACAAACAAACAAAAAAAAACACACACGCAACCAAAAACAAAGCAGTATGTATATGGAATTGAATATTGTCTGGGCAACACGTGGTCTTCTGGGGTATGAGATGTTAATCACAGTTCTGATACGACTGGAGGCTGCTAGTTTCTCGAACCCCAGCAGGTAGACACCCTAAATCTCTCTTCAGCCCACTTAAAAGGCACTTTGAACTTGTTCACTTACTGAGCAGAAGCTTTCTCAGGGAAGTGCTTGTTGCTGGAATTACTGCTGAAGTGGCTATCCACTTACCCTGTGTGTCAAAACTGGTCTCCCTCTGCCCCCGAGGGTTAGGGCTGCAAGGCGGCTCAGACCCCGCCCTTAGGCTACTTGGTCGCTGGGTTACCAGCTCCCACCCAATTCCAGCTCTGCGACCCTGAGGGCGGAGCTTGCCAGGGCAGATCGCTCACAATGTCTGCCTGTGACCCAGAGCCAAACTCTATTAGCTCCGTCTGGCTCAGCGGCTCAGACTGGGGCCCTAGACAAAGGCCAAAGTTCTCCGCACTCCCGCTCAGGCTCTCCCCAAGGCAGTTCAGCTGAGTGCCAAGTCCAAAGACACCAAAACAGTTCATAGGTAAGGCCTTTCTGGTTTGCAGTCTCGCTGCTACTGAACTTACAGTTGCGGGCGGGTTTAGGCGGATTGAACACACGCGACCACTTGCCGGTTTTCCACTGTTTTAGTCCTCCTCTTGGGGTCCAGAAGTCTCTCGCTGACTCCCTGTATCCTCTCAGGGGTGATGATAGGCAGATCCCACCAGCCAGAGATGCCTGGAGTCCTATATCCCCAGACTCACGGTGCCCAGATGCAAGGAAGCTGTTACTCGGCTGCCATCTTGCTCCACCCTCAGTGAGGAAAGTCGATGAGCATTTTTTCATATGTTTGTTAGCCATTCTAACAAACTGTGTTCTTTAGAGAAGGTTCTATGCATCTCTCTTGCCCAGCGATCTAAGGGATTGTTGGCTCTTTTTATGTTTATTAATTTGAGTTCTCTGTAGATCCTAGTTATCAAGCTTTTGTCTGAATCAAAATATGCAAATATCCTTTCCCAATGGGTAGGTTTTCTGTTTGCTTTGGTTGTTGTCACCTTAGCTGTACAGAAGCTTTTCAGTTTCATTAAGTTCCATTTGTTTATTTTTGTTGCTGTGATTGCCATGAAAGTCTTCCTCATAAAGTCCTTCCCCAGGCCGGTAGCTTCCAGTGTTTTCCCTACACTTTCTTTGAGGATTTTAATTGTTTCTTGTCTTAGATTAAGGTCTTTTATCCATCTTGAATTAATTTTTGTGAGTGGAGAAAGGTGTGGTCCAGTTTCAGTCTTTTACATGTGGATATCCAGTTCTCCCAGCACCATTTATTGAATAGGGTGTCTTTCCCCCAAGGCATGTTCTTGTTTGGTTTATTGAAGATTAGGTGGCTGTAAGATGTTAGTTTCATCTCCTGGTTTTCTATTTGGTTTCCGATGTCTATGTCTCTATTTTTGTGTCAATACCATGCTGTTTTGACCACTATAGCCTTGTAGTACAGCCTAAAGTCTGGTAGGCTGATGCCCCCAGTTTTGTTTTTATTACTAAGAATTGCCAGGTGGTGCCTGTGGCTCAAGGAGGAGGGCACCGGTCCCATATGCCGGAGGTGGCAGGTTCAAACCCAGCCCTGGCCAAAAACCACAAAAAAAAAAAAAAAAAAAAAAAAGAATTGCCTTGGCTATATGGGTTTTTTTCTGGTTCCATGCAAAACAAAGAATTATTTTTTCCAAGTCTTGAAAGTATGATGTTGTCATTTTAATAGAAATAGCATTGAATCTGTAGATTGCTTTGGGAAGTATAGACATTTTAACAATGCTGATTCTTCCCAGCCATGAGCATGGTATGTTCTTCCATTTGTTAATATCTTCTGCTATTTCTTTTCTTAGGGTTTCATGTTTTCTTTATAAAGGTCCTTCACCTCTTTCGTGAGGTGTATTCTTGGTATTTAATTTTCTTTGGAGCTACTGAGAAGGGTATTGTGTCTTTGATTTCCTTCTCATCTTGGCTATTATTGGCACATACAAAGGCTACTTATTTGTGGACATTGATTTTACATCCTGAGATGTTACTGTATTTTTTGATCACTTCCAGGAGTCTTGAGGTTGAGTCCTTGGGGTTCTCTAAGTATAAGATGATTTCATCGGCAAAGAGGGAGAGTTTCACTTCCTCTGCCCCCATTTGAATGCCTTTAATTTTCTTCTCTTGCCTGGTTGTATTGGCTAGATACAGAAGTCCTCAAACTTTTTAAACAGGGGGCCAGTTCACTGTCCCTCAGACCGTTGGAGGGCCGGACTATAGTTTAAAAGAAACCATGAACAAATTCCTATGCACACTGCACATATCTTATTTTGAAGTAAAAAAACAAAATGGGAACAAATACAATCGCACTGCCTCATGTGGAGTTTGAGGACCCCTGGAGAATTTCCAGCACTATGTTGAAGAGTAGTGGTGATAGAGGACACCCTTGTCTTGTTCCAGTCCTGTGTGGAAAAGGTTTCAGTTTTGCTCTGTTTAGTATAACATCAGCTGTGGGTTTGTCATAGATGGCTTTGATTAGTTTGAGGAATGTGCTGCCAATGCCTATATTCTTCAGTGTTCTAATTAGGAAAGGATGTTGAATTTTATCGAATGCTTTTTCCACATCTATTGAGAGGATCATATGGTCTTTGTTTTTGCTCCTGTTTATATGGTGAATTATGTTTATGGATTTGCGTATGTTAAACCCAGCCTTGCATCCCTGAATGAATCCTACTTGATTGTGATGTATGCTTTTTTAATGATAAGCTGTAATCTAGTCACTAGGATTTTATTGAGAATTTTTCCATCTGTATTCATTAGTGAAATTGGTCTGTAGTTCTCCTTTTTAGTTGGGTCTTTTCCTGGTTTTGGTATCAGGGTGATGTTTACTTCATAGAACGTGTTGGGGAAGGTTCCTTCCTCCTCAATTTTTTGGAATAATTTCTGCAGAATAGGAATAAGTTCTTCTTTGAAGGTTTGATAGAATTCTGATGTGAAGCCATCTGGACCAGGGCATTTTTTTGTTGGGAGACTTTTTATTGTTTCTTTGATCTCAGTGCTTGAAATTGGTCTTTCAGAAGGTCTATTTCATCTTGATTAAGTCTAGGGAGGAGGTGTGATTCCAAGTATTTATCCATTTCCTCTACATCAGTGGTTCTCTGCCTTCCTAATGCCGCAATGTATTTTCATTGTTAAAAAGGGGTGTGCCCCACAGGTTGAGAACTATTGCTCTACACTGTCAAATTTCTGGGTGTAGAGTTTCTTGTAGTATTCAGAGGTGATCTCTTGTATCTCTGCGGCATCTTTTGTTATTTCTCCTTTATCATTCCTGATTGAGGTTACTAGAGATTTTACTTTTCTGTTTCTAGTAAGTCTGGCCAAAGGTTTATCTATTTTATTTACTTTTTCAAAAAAACAACTGTTTGTTTTGTTAATTTTTTTTTTTTTGAGACAGAGCCTCCAGCTGTCACCCTAGGTAGAGTACTGTGGCACCACAGCTCACAGCAACCTCCAACTCTTGGGCTTAAGTGATTCTCTTGCCTCAGCCTCCCAAGTAGCTGGGACTGCAGGTGCTTGCCACAACCCAGCTATTTTTTGGTTGTAGTTGTCATTGTTGTTTGGCAGGCCTGGGATGGATTCGAACCTGCCAGCTCTGGTGAATGTGGCTGACGCCTTAGCCGCTTGAGCTACAGGTGCTGAGCCTTGTTAATTTTTTGAATGATTTTTTTTTCAATTTAATTAATCTCTGATTTAATTTTGGCTATTTCTTGTCTTCTATTTGGTTTAGGGTTAGATTGTTCTTCTTTTTCTAATTCCATAAGGTGGTTTGTGAGGGTGCTGATGCGTTCACTTTGGTAGATTTTTAAAGAAGGACTCATGATACCAATATTCCCTAGTTTCTTGGAATTAAAAATATACATAATTATAGTCTTTACACTGGAAGGACAGGTCTCACTTTTCCAGGAGCATATTATAGATGCTGCTTCATTGCCTTCTGGTGTTTCATAGTGGATAAATCTGAGGCCAGATTGATTTGTTTGTCCAGAAATGTTTTCCTTTTTATTAAATCATGCATATTCTTCTTAGTAAAATATCTCAAGAATGGAAGAAAAAGTATACAATCACCCTCCCTCTGCCCATCCTCTCCCCCTCCCCTCCCTCTCCCCCTTCCCCCTATTCTTAGGTTATAACTGGGTTATAGCTTTCATGTGAAAGCCATAAATTAGTTTCATAGTAGGGCTGAGTACATTGGATACTTTTTTCCATTCTTGAGGTACTTTACTAAGAATATGTTCCAGCTCCATCCATGTAAACATGAACGAGGTAAAGTCTCCGTCTTTCTTTAAGGCTGCATAATATTCCATGGTGTATATATACCACAATTTATTAATCCATTCGTGGATCGATGGGCTTTTTCCATGACTTAGCAGTTATTAATTGGGCTGCATTAAACATTCTGGTACAAATATCTTTGTTATGATGTGATTTTTGGTCTTCTGGGTATATACCTAGTAGAGGAATTATAGGATTGAATGGCAGATCTATTTTT
Organism: Nycticebus coucang; assembly: GCF_027406575.1. Classification (NCBI taxonomy): domain Eukaryota; kingdom Metazoa; phylum Chordata; class Mammalia; order Primates; family Lorisidae; genus Nycticebus; species Nycticebus coucang. The sequence continues at coordinate 188,256,752 of NC_069780.1, forward strand.
AGATCTCTAAGTGTTCTCCAAACATCTTTCCAAAAGGACTGTATTAATTTGCATTCCCACCAGCAGTGTAGAAGTGTTTGCTTTTCTCCACATCCACGCCAACATCTCTGGTCTTGGGATTTTGTAATATGGGCTAATGTTACTGGAGTTAGATGATATCTCAAAGTAGTTTTGATTTGCATTTCTCTGATGATTAAAGATAATGAGCATTTTTTCATATGTCTGTAGGCCGTGTGGCTGTCTTCTTCAGAGAAATTTCTCTTCAAGTCCCTTGCCCAGCCTGCGATGGGATCACTTGTTCTTTTCTTGCTTATACGTTTGAGTTCTCTGTGGATTGTCGGAGACATAACCTGCAAATATCTTCTCCCAGTCTGAGGGCTGTCTGCTTGCTTTACTTACTGTGTTCTTGGCTGTGCAGAAGCCTTTTAGTTTGATCAGGTCCCAGTAGTGTATTTTTGAGGCTGCTTCAATTGCCCGGGGAGTCCTCCTCATAAAATACTCGCCCAGACCGATTTCTTCAAGGGTTTTCCCTGCACTCTCTTCTAGTATTTTTATAGTTTCATGTCTTAAGTTTAAATCTTTAATCCAGTGAGAGTCTATCTTAGTTAATGGTGAAAGGTGTGGGTCCAGTTTCAGTCTTGTACAGGTTGCCAGCCACTTCACCCAGCACCATTTGTTAAATAGAGAATCTTTTCCCCATTGAATGTTTTTAACTGGCTTGTCAAAGATCAAATAATGGTAAGTAGCTGGATTCATCTCTTGGTTCTCTATTCTGTTCCAGACATCTACTTCTCTGTTTTTGTGCCAGTACCATGCTGTTTTGATCACTACTGATTTGTAGTATAGTCTGAGGTCTGGTAGCGTGATTCCTGCTGGTTTGTTTTTATTTCTGAGTAATGTCTTGGCTATTCGAGCTTTTTTCAGATTCCATATAAAATGAAGTATTATTTTTCAAGATCTTTAAAGTATGACAGTGGAGCTTTAATAGGGATTGCATTAAAAATGTAAATTGCTTTTGGTAGTATGGACATTTTAATAATGTTCATTCTTCCCAGCCATGAGCATGGTATGTTTTTCCATTTATTAACATTCTCGGCTATTTCTTTTCTTAGAGTTTCATAGTTCTCTTTATAGAGATCTTTCACATCCTTTGTTAGATAAACTCCCAAATATTTCATCTTCTTTGGCACTACTGTGAATGGAATAGAGTCCTCAATGTTTTTTCAGTTTGACTGTTGTTGGTATATATAAAGGCTACTGATTTATGAATGTTGATTTTGTAACCTGAGACACTGCTGTATTCCTTGATCACTTCTAAGAGTTTTGTAGTAGAATCCCTTGTGTTTTCCAGATATACAATTATATCATCTGTGAAGAGTGAAAGTTTGATCTCCTCTGACCCTATATGGATACTCTTTTTTTTTTTAATTGTTGGGGATTCAGTGAGGATACAATAAGCCGGGTTACACTGATTGCATTTGTTAGGTAAAGTCCCTCTTGTAATCATGTCTTGCCCACAGAAGTTGTGGCACACACCAAGGCCCCACCCCTCTCCCTCCTTCCCCTCTCTGCTTTCCTTCCCCCCCATGACCTTAATTGACATTAATTGTCCTCATATCAAAATTGAGTACATAGGATTCATGCTTCTCTATTCTTCTGATGCTTTAATAATGTCTTCCACTTCCCCTATATGGATACTCTTGATTGCTTTTTCTTCCCTAATTGTGATGGCTAAAACTTCCGTTACAATGTTAAAGAGCAGCGGAGACAATGGGCAGCCTTGTCTGGTTCCTGATCTGAGTGGAAATGATTTCAATTAAACTCCATTCAATATGATATTGGCTGTGGGTTTGCTATAGATGGCCTCTATCAGTATGAGAAATGTCCCTTCTATACCAATTTTCTTAAGTGTTCTGATCATGAAGGGATGCTGGATATTATCAAAAGCTTTTTCTGCATCAATTGAGAGAATCATATGGTCTTTGTTTTTTAATTTGTTTATGTGCTGAATTATACTTATAGATTTACGTATATTGAACCAGCCTTGAGACCCTGGGATGAAACCAACTTGGTCATGATGTATGATTTATTTGATGTGTTGCTGGATTCTGTTTGTTAGGATCTTGTTGAATATTTTTGCATCTATATTCATTAGTGATATTTGTCTATAATTTTCTTTTCTTGTTGGGTCTTTTCCTGGTTTGGGGATCAGGGTAATGTTTGGTTCATAGAACGTGTTAGGTAGACTTCCTTCTTTTTCTACCTTTTGGAACAGGCTGAGTAATATAGGTGCTAGTTCCTCTTTAAAGGTTTGGTAGAATTCTGACGTGAAGCCATCTGGTCCCGGGCTTTTCTTTTCAGGGAGATTTTGTATGGTTGATGCTATTTCAGAACTTGATATTGGCCTGTTCAACATTTCCACTTGATTCTGGCTAAGTCTTGGAAGGTGACGTGCTTCCAAGTATTGGTCAATTTCCTTCAGATTTTCATATTTCTGAGAATAAAGTTTCTTGTAATATTCATTAAGGATTTTTTTAATTTCTGAGGAGTCTATTGTTATTTCTCCTTTGTCATTTCTGATTGATGAGATTAGAAATTTTACTTTTTTTCCTGGTTAGGATAGCCAATGTTTTATCTATTTTATTGACCTTTTAAAAAAACCAACTTTTTGATTTATTGATCTGTTGCATAATTCTTTTGTTTTAATTTCATTTAATTCTGCTCTAATTTTGGTTATTTCTTTTCTTCTACTGGGTTCTTCCTTTTCCAGTTGCTTGAGATGTGCCATTAAGTTGTTAACTTCCTCTCTTTCCGTTCTCTTGAGGAAGGCTTGCAGTGCTATAAATTTCCCTCTTAGGACTGCCTTTGTGATATCCCAGAGGTTCTGATAATTTGTGTCTTCATTGTCGTTTTGTTCCAAAAATTAGACAATTTCCTTCTTAATCTCATCTCTGACCCAGCTATCATTCAGCATAAGGTTATTTAACTTCCATGTATTTGTATGAGTATGCAGATTCCTGTTGTTACTGAGTTCACCTTTTATTTCATGGTGGTCCAAGAAGATGCAAGGAATAATTTCTATTCCTTTAAATTTTTTTTTTTTTTTATTGTTGGGGATTCATTGAGGGTACAATAAGCCAGTTACACTGATTGCAATTGTTAGGTAAAGTCCCTCTTGCAATCATGTCTTGCCCCCATAATCTATTCCTTTAAATTTACTAATTGACCACTAATATGTGGTATGTATGTTCCATGGGCTGATGAGAAGTATGTGTATTCAGTGTTGTTGGGATGAAATGTTCTGTAGATGTCTGCTAAATCCAAATGTTGGATGGTTAGGTTTAAATCTAAGATTTGTTTGCTCAGCTTCTTATTGGGGGATCTATCCAACACTGCCAAAGGAGTGTTGAAATCTCCGACCATTATGCAGCTGGAGGAAATCGAGTTGCTCATGTCTGTTAGAGTTCTTTTATAAATTGAGGCGCATTCTGGTTGGGTGCATAAATATTAATAATTGAAATCTCATCATATTGAGTATTAGCCTTAACAAATATGAAGTGACCATTCTTATCCCTCCTTACTTTTGTTGGTTTAAAGCCTATTGTGTCTGTAAATAGAATCACAACACCTGCTTTTTTCTGATTACCATTTGCCTGAAATAATGGATGACCATCCTATCACCCTCAGTCTATATTTATCTTTTAAGGTAAGATGTGACTCTTGTATGCAGCAAATATCTGGCCTGAGTTTTTGTATCCAGTCAGCTAACCTGTGCCTCCTTAGAGGACAGTTTAAGCCATTCACATTAATGGAGAATATAGATAAGTCTGGTAAAATTTTTATTTATTTATTTATTTATTAAATCATAGCTTTGTACATCAATATGATCATGGGGCACCATACACTTGGGTCATAGAATATTTGACACATTTTCATCTCATTAGTTGACATAGCCCTCCTGGCATTTTCCTAGTTACTTTGCCAAGACATTTACATTCCACATTTGCCAAGGCTCACATGTACCCTTGTAAGATGCACCACAGGTGTGATCCTTTCAATCCCCCTCTCTCTACCCATCTCCCCCCTCCCTCCCCATGCTTTCCCCCTTCCCCCTGTTCTTAGGTTGTAACTTGATTATAGCTTTCATGTGAAGGTCCTAAGTTAGTTTCAATGAATACATTGGATATTTTTTCTTCCATTCTTGAGACACTTTACTGAGAAGAATATGTTCCAGCTCCATCCATGTAAACATGAAAGAGGTAAAGTCTCCATCTTTCTTCAAGGCTGCATAGTATTCCATGGTGTACATATACCACAATTTGTTAATCCATTCGTGGATCGATGGGCACTTGGGTTTTTTCCATGACTTAGCAATTATGAATAGGGCTGCAATAAAGATTCTGGTAAAAATATCTTTGTTATGATGGTTTTTGGTCTTCTGGGTATATGCCTAGTAGAGGAATTATAGGATTGAATGGCAGATCTATTTTTAGATCTCTAAGTGTTCTCCATATATGTTTCCAAATGGAATGTATTAGTTTGCATTCCCACTAGCAGTGCAAAAGTGTTCCCTTTTCTCCACATCCACGCCAACATCTCTGGTCTTGAGATTTTGTGATATAGGCTAATCTCACTGGAGTTAGGTGATATCTCAAAGTAGTTTTGATTTGCATTTCTCTGATGATTAAAGATGATGAGCATTTTTTCATATGTCTGAAGGCTGCTCGCCTGTCTTCTTCAGAGAAGTTTCTTTTCAAGTCTCTTGCCCAGCCTGTGATGGTATCCCTTGTTCTTTTCTTGCTAATGCGTTTGAGTTCTCTGTGGATTCTGGTTATTAAACCTTTGTCGGAGACATAACCAGCAAATATCTTCTCCCAGTCTGAGGGCTGTTTATTGCTTTACTTACTGTGTTCTTGGCTGTGCAGAAGCTTTTTAGTTTGATCAAGTCGCAAAAGTGTATTTTTGAAGCTGCTTCAATTGCCCTGGGGGTCCTTCTCATAAAAAACTCACCCAACCCAATTTCTTCAAGGGTTTTCCCTGCACTCTCTTCTAGTATTTTTATAGTTTCATGTCTTAAGTTTAGGTCTTTAATCCAGTAAGAGTCTATCTTGGCTAATGGTGAAAGGTGTGGATCCAGTTTCAGTCTCCTACAGGTTGCCAGCCAGTTCACCCAGTGCCATTTGTTAAATAGAGAATCTTTTCCCCACTGGATGTTTTTAATTGGCTTGTCAAAGATTAAATAACAGTAAGTAGCTGAATTCATCTCTTGGTTCTCTATTCTGTTCCAGACATCTACTTCTCTGTTTTTGTGCCAGTACCATGCTGTTTTGATCACTACTGATTTGTAGTACAGTCTGAGGTCTGATAGCGTGATTCCTCCTGCTTTGTTTTTATTTTTGAGTAATGTCTTGGCTATTCAAGGTTTTTTCTGATTCCATATAAAACGAAGTATTGTTTTTTCAAGATCTTTAAAGTATGACAGTGGAACTTTAATAGGGATTGCGTTGAAGGTATATATTGCTTTGGGTAGTATGGGCATTTTAACAATGTTGATTCTTCCCAGCCATGAGCATGGTATGTTTTTCCATTTATTAACATTCTCAGCTATTTCTTTTCTTAGAGTTTCATAGTTCTCTTTATATAGATCTTTCACATCCTTTGTTAGATAAACTCCCAAGTATTTCATCTTCTTTTGCACTACTGTGTATGGGATAGAGTCCTTAATTGTTTTTTCAGCTTGACTATTTTTGGTATATATAAAGGCTACCGATTTATGAATGTTGATTTTGTAACCTGAGACATTGCTGTATTCCTTGATCACTTCTAAGAGTTTTGTAGTAGAGTCCCTAGTGTTTTCCAGATATACAATCATATCATCTGTGAAGAGCGAAAGTTTGATCTCTTCTGACCCTATGTAGATGCCCTTGATCACCGTTTCTTTCCTAATTGCGGTGGCTAAAACTTCCATTACAATGTTAAAAAGCAATGGGGACAATGGGCAGCCTTGTCTGGTTCCTGATCTAAGTGGAAATGATTCCAGTTTAACTCCATTCAATATAATATTGGCTGTTGGATTGCTGTAGATGGCCTCTATCAGTTTAAGAAATGTCCCTTCTATACCGATTTTCTTATTTGTGAAGGCATCATGAAGGGATGTTGGATGTTATCAAAAGCTTTTTCTGCATCGATTGAGAGAATCATATGATCTTTGTTTTTTACTTTGTTTATGTACTGAATTACATTTATAGATTTATGTATATTGAACCAGCCTTGAGACCCTGGGATAAAGCCTACTTGATCATGATGTATGATTTGTTTGATATGTTGCTGTTTTCTGTTTGTTAGGATCTTGTTGAATATTTTTGCGTCATATTCATTAGTGATATTGGTCTATAATTTTCTTTTCTTGTTGGGTCTTTTCCTGGTTTGGGGATCAGGGTGATGTTTGCTTCATAGAACGTGTTGGGGAGTCTTCCTTCTTTTTCTACATTTTGGAACAGTTTGAGTAATATAGGTACTAATTCTTCTTTAAAGGTTTGGTAGAATTCTGATGTGAAACCATCTGGTCCCGGACTTTTCTTTTTCGGGAGGTTTTGTATGGTTGATGTTATTTCCGAACTTGAAATGGGCCTGTTCAACATTTCCACTTGATTCTGGTTAAGTCTTGGAAGGTGACGAGCTTCCAAATATCGGTCCATTTCCTTCAGATTTTCATATTTCTGAGAGTAAAGTTTCTTGTAATATTCATTAAGGATTTTTTTTATTTCTGAGGAGTCTGTTGTTATTTCGTCTTTGTCATTTATGATTGATGAGATTAGAGATTTTAATCTTTTTTTCCTGATTAGGTTGGCCAACGGTTTATCTATTTTGTTGACCTTTTCAAAAAACCAGCTTTTTGATTTATTGATCTATTGTATTGTTCTTTTGTTTTCAATTTCATTTAGTTCTGCTCTGATTTTGGTTATTTCTTTTCTTCTACTGGGTTTGGGGTTGCAGTGTTCTTCCTTTTCCAGTTGCTTGGGATGTCCCATTAAGTTGCTAACTTCCTCTCTTTCCGTTCTCCTGAGGAAGGCTTGCAGTGCTATAAATTTCCCTTTTAGAACTGCCCTTGTGGTGTCCCAGAGGTTCTGATAGTTCATGTCTTCATTGTCATTTTGTTCCAAAAATTTGGCAATTTCCTTCTTGATTTCATCTCTGACCCAGCTATCATTGAGCATAAGGTTATTTAACTTCCATGTTTTTGTATGAGTATGCAGATTCCTGTTGTTACTCATCTCAAGTTTTATTCCATGATGGTCTGAAAAGCTGCATGGAATAATTTCTATTCCTTTAAATTTACTGAGGTTAGACTTGTGACCTAAGATGTGATTGATTTTGGAGTAAGTTCCGTGGGCTGATGAGAAGTATGTATATTCAGTTTTGTTAGGATGAAATGTTCTGTAGATGTCTGCTAGATCTAAATGCTGGATGGTTAGATTTAAATTTAAAATTTCTTTACTCAGCTTTTTGTTGGAGGATTGATCCCTCACTGCCAAAGGAGTGTTAAAATCTCTGACTATTATGGACCTGGAGGAAATCAAATTGTTCATGTCTGTTAGAGTTTCTCTTATGAATTGAGGTGCATTCTGATTGGGTGCATAGATATTAATAATTGAAATCTCATCATATTGAGTATTACCCTTAACAAATATGAAGTGACCATTCTTGTCCTTCCTTACTTTTGTTGGTTTAAAGCCTATTATGTCTGCAAATAATATTGCAACACATGCTTTTTTCTGGTTACCATTTGCCTGAAATATGGATGACCATCCTTTCACCCTGAGTCTGTATTTGTCTTTTAAGTTAAGATGTGACTCTTGTAAGCAACAGATATCTGGTCTGAGTTTTTGTATCCAGTCAGCTAACCTATGTCTCTTTAGAGGACAGTTTAAGCCATTCACATGAATGGAGATTATTGATAAGTTTGGTGAAATTTTGGGTATCAAGTTTTTCAAAGTCCAGTGGACAATTTTAATCTTTTCGCCATTGTAGAAGTTGGAGTTTGATCAGAAGTTTCTGAGTAAGTTTACTTTTGTGGTCTAGGATTGGGTTGGTCATTATGGAGGATAGGTCTGAGAATATCCTGAAGAGCTGGTTTGGTTGTGGCAAATTTCTTCAACATATGAATGTTGTTAAAGTATTTAATTTCTCCATCATAGATGAAACTCAGTTTAGCTGGGTACAAGATCTGGGGTTGAAAGTTATTTTGCTTGAGGAGATTAAACGTTGATGACCACCCTCTTCTGGCTTGAGAAATTTCAGCAGAGAGATCTGCAGTCATTCTAATGTTCTTACCTTTGTAGGTAATGGCTTTCTTTCGCCTGATAACCTTGAGAATTTTCTCCTTCATGTTGACTTTAGTGTAGCTTATTATGATATGTCTGGGAATGACTTATTGGGGTTGAGTCGTGCTGGAGTTCTGAAACTGTCTGCTATCTGAATTTCAGAATCTCTAGGCATGTCTGGAAAATTCTCTTTCATAATTTCATACAGAAGGGCCTCTGTGCCCATCGATGCCACTTCATCATTTTCCGGAACTCCTATTATTCGTATATTTGCCTCTTCGAATTATCCCAGAGCTCTCTAAGAGAATGATCCATTTTTGTTCTCCATTTCTCTTCCTCTTTGAGAGTTTGGGAGCATTCGAAGGCTTTATCTTCAATGTCAGAAATCCTTTCTTCTGCTTTGTCCATTCTGTTGCTGAGGGATTCTACTGTATTTTTCATATCTTTAAGGGCTGCAAATTCTTGCTTCAGTGTGTCTAAGTCTTTGGTGGTTTTGTCTTTAAATTCGTTAAATTCTTGAGACAACTTTTGAATTTCTCCTCGGATTCCTAATTCCATTTTATCAATCTTGTATGCAATCCAAATTCTGAATTCGATTCTGACATGTCTGCCAGTTGTTTATGAATGGGATCTTCAAATACATCTGCCATTTCTTTCCTTGGGGGGGTTGATCTATTCTAGTTATTCATGTTATCGGAGATTTTCTGCTGATTCCGCTCCATGGTTGTTTTACTCCCTTTGATTTTTCCCCTAGGGTTTTGTTGAGGGCCGTTCAGTGTTGTAGACTGAGAGACTGGGGCCCTGTCTGGTGTGGTGGGGCTGAGTGTTTCTGACTTATTGTCAGCTGGCTTCTGTTTGACCCCAGTGAAGCACTTACTCTGGGTTGAAGTCTCAGTTCTCTTAGTCGGCCCTACCCTGGATGTTTCTGGGGTCTGTGAGTCACCTCAGGGAAATCCTATACTCAGGGGTGGCCTCCTCTGGTTGCCCAGGGAGGCAGGGTGTATGGTTTCAGCTGCCTCAGGGAACTACCGCTCTGATGTGGGTCTCCCCCAGCCTCACTCCTGTGTCCCAGAGTCAGGACCGACCAGCCGCAGTTTGGGCACTGTCCACGGCCCGACAAATCCCTCAAGAATCTGGTCTCCTGGGGGACAGGCCTCCAGATCCTAGAGTGAGGGTGGGGTGGGTCTCTGGGAGCTCAGAGCCACTGGCAGCAAGCTCACTCAATTCCTCCCAATCTTTGGCTTCACCTCACTGCCGCAGCCCAAGCCTCCAGGGTTCAGAGTTAGGGTGGGGTGGGGGGAGCGGCTGGAGCCCAGAACCGCCGGGCAGCGAACAGACTCAGCTCCACCCAGTTCCTTGTCCAGCCACACAGCATGTGCTCAGGTCTCCAGACCACAGAGCGAGGGCGGGGGGAGTGCCGGGAGCTCAGAACCAGCAGGGGCTCCGAGCTTCAGGGAGCCTGGTCGACAGCGAGCAAATTCAGTTTCTCCCAGTCTCTCACCTGGTTGTACCGCCGCAGCTCAAGCCTTCAGGCTTCAGAGTGGGGGCGTGGTGGGGGTAGCGGCTGGATCCCAGAACTGCTGGGCAGTGAACAGACTCAGCTCTACCCAGTTCCCTGCCTGGCCACATGGCAGACGCGCAGGTCTCCAGAGCACAGAGCGAGGGCAGAGGGAGCGCCTGGAGCCCAGAGCCAGCAGGGGCTTCGAGCTCTAGGGAGACCGGTCAACAGTGAGCAAATTCAGTTCCTCCCAGTCTCTCGCCCGGTTGTACCGTCGCAGCACAAACCTTCAGGCTTCAGAGTGGGGGCGAGGTGGAGGGAGCGGCTGGAGCCCAGAACTGCTGGGCAGCGAAAAACAGACTCAGCTCCACCCAGCTACCTGCCCAGTCACATGGCAGGCGCTCAGGTCTCCGGACCACAGAGCGAGGGCGGGGGTAGCGCCAGGAGCTCAGAGTAGCAGGGAGCTCAGAGCAGCTGGTAGCTAGGCCACACAGTTCAACTCAGTTATATGCCTGGTTGTATTGTTGCCCAAGGAGGGCTGCTGCACCTTGCCTCGGGGAAGCACCGCCCTGGTGAGGGTCTCCCTCTGCTGACTGTCCTCACCTCTCTCCCGTGCCCCAGAATCAGTGCTGACCAGCCGCAGCTCAGGGACTGTCCTCTCCCCTTTAGGAGTCACCCAAGAATCCGAACTCCTGGGGGACAGGCTTTCAGACCTCAGAGAGAGTGAAGGGAAGTGCTGGGAGCTCAGAGTTGCTGGCAAATGATATTTACAGATTTATACAGTTTTATGCCTGGCAGGAGAACACCTAGGCATCCTAGTAAGGGAGGTAGGTCCAGTTTGTAGTAGGTCTCTCCCGTGAAGTGTAGTGGGAGGGCCTTTGATTTCTGCCCTTTTGTTTGTGGGGCCCTTAAGCCAATCAGGTGGGGGAGGGGGGACTCCCGTCCGCTTGGTGATGGGTTTTGTACCTTTTGTTTGCTTCCTTGTGGTCGCAGCTCTCCTCAGCAGGGTTGATGTGCGTTCTTCAACTTTCTCGCTTGGTGTTGCTCAAATCCATCAGGTTACTTGCTAAATTTTCATCCCCTAACGCTCCTTAAGGACGGGAGCCTCTGTGGAAAGCTGGCTTCAGTCCACCATCTTTTCATCATCCCCCTGGTAAAATTTTGGGTATTGAGTTTTTCGAATGTGCAGTGGACATTTTCAATCCTTTCACCACTGTGGAAGTTGGAGTTTGATCAAAAGTTTTTGAGTGAGTTTACTTTTGTGGTAGAGGATTGGGCTGGTCATTATGGAGGATAGGTCTGAGAATATCCTGAAGAGCTGGTTTGGTTATGGCAAATTTCTTGAACATATGAATGTCATTGAATTATTTAATTTCTCCATCATAAATGAAACTCAGTTAGCTGGATACAGGATCTGGGGTAGAAAGTTATTTTGCTTTAGGAGATTAAAAGTCGATGACCACCCTCTTCTGGCTTGAAAAGTTTCAACAGAGAGATCTGCAGTCATTCTAATATTCTTCCTTTTGTAGGTAATGGATTTCTTACGTCTGGTTGCTTTCAGAATTTTCTCCTTCATATTAACTTTAGTCAAGTTAATTATGATATGTCTGAGGGATGTCTTATTTGGATTGAGTCATGCTGGGATTCTGAAACTGTCTACTATCTGAATTTCAGAATCTCTTGGCATGTCTGGAAAATTCTCTTTCATCATTTCATGGAGAAGGGCCTCTGTGACTTGTGAGGCCACTTCATCACTTTCAGGGATTCCAATGAGGTGGATATTAGCCTTCTTTGAATTATTCCAGAGCTCTCTGAGAGGATGATCCATTTTGTTCTCCATTTCTCTTCCTCTTTGAGAGTTTGGGAGAGTTCAAAGGCTTTGTTTTCAATGTCAGAAATTCTTTCTTCTGCTTGTTCCACTGTTACTGAGGGATTCTACTGTATTTTTCAGATCTTTGAGGGCTACAAATTCTTTTTTTTTTTTTTTTGTAGAGACAGAATTTCACTTTATGGCCCTTGGTAGAGTGCCAGGGCATCACACAGATCACAGCAACCTCCAACTCCTGGGCTTAAGCATCTCTTGCCTCCACCTCCCGAGTAGCTGGGACTACAGGCGCCCACCAGAGCACCTGGCTATTTTTTTGTTGCAGTTTGGCCGGGGCTGGGTTTGAACCTGCCACCCTCGGTATATGGGGCCAGCACCTTACCGACTGAGCCACAGGTGCCACCCGAGGGCTACAAATTCTTGCTTCAGTGCGTCAAAATCTTTGGTGGTTTTATCTTTAAATTCTTGAGACAACTTTTGAATTGCTCCTTGAATTTCCTTTTTCTTTTTTTTCCTTGAATTTCTAATTCCAAATTTTCCTCCATTCTATTAATCTTGTTTGCAATCCAAATTCTGAATTTGATTTCTGACATCTCAGCCAGCTGTTTATGAATGGGATCTTCAGTTACGTCTGCCATATCTTTCCTTGGGGGGGTTGATCTATTCTGGTTATTCATGTTACCAGAGTTTTTCCGCTGATTCTGCCCCATGATCATTTTATACCGTTTGATTTTTCACTTTGAGCTTTATTGAGGACCCGTACATTGCTATGGCCTGAGAAACTGGGAAGCTGTTTGGTGTGGGGGGGCTAAGTGGTTGTGTCTTGTTTTCAGCCAGTCTCTGTTTGACTCTAGTGAAACAGTTGCTCTGGATTGAAGTCTCAGCTGTGGAGATATACCAGCAATTAAGTCACCCCGCCCCCCACAGGCAACAATTGGAAAAGGAAAATCAAACCTTCCTACAACCACACACCCAGGGCACCACTTGAATAGTCCGTGGGAGATTGTCTCAGTTCAAAAGGTCCAAATCAATTGTCTCAGTCAGCACCTGTCTCAGGTGGGAGAGTTTAAAAGGTCTCTGGCAACTGGATCCCAGAGGTCTGGTGACAACTCAGATATGACTTGCTCAGGTGCTCTGTGAAGTCAGGAGGACCCACCCAGCAAATAGATTAGTCTGGGAAAGTTGATGCCTCCTTCCCCACCTTGTCCCTTTGTCACACCCAGTCACTGATAGCCCCACAGGGCTGTGACCCAGTTGCCTCTAGTGAAAATATACTCCAGGTGTTTGCACCTGCCTGAATCACAAGAAAATTTATATGTGCTCAGCCACGTTGCTGCGCTCTGACTCTATCCAGCAGGGGGAGGTGAGGCCTGACAACCTCGGGTGCTGCCTTGAGGGAGGCTGGGGGGTGTTCACTCAGTTCTAGCCCTGCCCCTGATGTTAGTGACAGAACAGAACAGAACAACTTTGTGGGAATTTGTTTATGTCCCTGCTACATTCCCCTGCAGAAGAGAAGCTGTTTTGAGTTCCCCAAGCCTGCACCTCAGGCCCTGTCTTTGTTTTTGCAGGTTTGTATTCAGTTAGCTGTCAGTTCTAGCCTCCTGTCTTTTTTTGTCTACAGGCTGATGATCCCCTGAGGGCTGGGTGCATCTTAGGCTCAGTAAAGCTGTCCTCTGGGTCAGCCCCACCCTGGAAATTTCCCGGCTCTGCACATGTGTTTCTAGTCCTCACGCTCCACCCAGGCTGGTAGCGCCTCAGGCAAACCCTTTATTCACGGGGCTTGCGTTTGCATTCCAGATCTGTTCCATGGTAGTTGCCACCTGAGAAGATGCCCAGCCTCCTCTGGTTGCCCAGGGATACAGGGGGTGTGGCTTTGGAATATCCAGGAGTGAGCCGTATTGTTACCAAAAATGGGTGCTGCTCTGTGCCTCAGGGTACCACCGCACCGGTGTGGTTCCCTCTCAGCCGAGCGTCCTCTCCTCACTCCTGTGCTATAGCATCAGCACTGACCATCTGAAGTCTAGGCCCTGTCCACACCCTTTGAGAAATCACTCAAGAATCTGGACTCCTGGGGGACAGGCCTGCAGACCTCAGATTGAGAGGGGAGGGGAGTGCTGGGAGCTCAGAGTTGCAGGTAGAGAATATATACAGTTTTATGCCTGGCAGGAGAATGCCGTGGCACCCTAGTAGGGGAAGTAGGTCCAGTTTTTAGAGGGTCTCTCCCATGGAGTGTAGTGGGAGGACCTTTGAATCAATCTCGTTTGTTTGTGGGGCACTCCAAGCCATTCTCATAGGGAAGGGAACTCCCGTTCGCTTGGTGATGGATTTTGGACATTTTGTTTGCATCCTTGGGGTCACAGCTCGCCTCAGTGGGGTTGATGTGTGTTCTTCAACCTTCTCTCATGGTGCAGCTCTAATCTACCAGGTTACTTGTGAAATTTCTGTCCTCTAACTGGCTTCAGTCAGCCATCTTATCTCCGCCCTCCTATCTTTAGGGATTTCAATTAAATATATGTTGTATCTCCTTTACCTGTCTTCTAGATCTATTATTTTTTTCTCTAATTGAAAAAGAAACTTTCATGAATTTTGTTTTGTGATGTTCCTGTTCTTGTTATTATTCTGTGTTTCTTAATGTGTTTCCAGAGTATCTAGACTCATTATAGCTCCATCCATATTTATTCATTTATTCTTTCTTATAGTCTTTTCTGTTTTATTTCTTCCTGTGGAATAATCATATCTTTCCTACATTCCTGCATGTCTTGGCCTCCATGATAGAGATCATGTCTTTTAAAATCTGTGGTGAAATATTTAGTTAAAATTTTTATGTGCTTTGTGGCAACATTTTTCTGGTGAGTGTTCCTCCCCCACTGATAAATTGTTTTGCTCTCTCAGCTGCTATTTCTAGATCTTCTTTATGTCAATGCTGTTGTAATTGCTTTCATGGCTCATTGTTGAATGATCATATTTTTCTTTTTCTTTTCTTTTTTTTATTGTTAAATCATAGCTGTGTACATTAGTGCAATTGCCTGTACCCATTCTAAGATGCACCATAGATGTGGCCCCACCCATTACCCTTCCTCCACCAAAACCTCCCCCCTCCCTTCCCCTTCCTTGGCCCTTTCCCCATAGTCTTGTGCTATAGTTGGGTTACAGTCTTCATGTGAAAGGTATAATTTAGTATAATTCATAGTAGGGCTGAGTACATTGGATACTTTTTCTTCCATTCCTGAGATACTTTGCTAAGAAGAATATGTTCCAGCTCCATCCATGTAAACATGAAAGAGGTAAAGTCTCCATCTTTCTTTAAGGCTGCATAGTATTCCATGGTATACATGTACCACAATTTGCTAGTCCATTCGTGGGTCGATGGGCACTTGGGCTTCTTCTATGACTTAGCGATTATGAATTGGGCTGCAATAAAGATTCTGGTACAGGTGTCTTTGTTATATTGTGACTTTTGGTCTTCTGGGTATAAACCTAGTAAAGGAATTATAGGATCGAATGGCAGGTCTATTTTTAGGTCTCTAAGTATTCTCCAAACATCCTTCCAGAAGGAACGTATTAGTGGGCATTCCCACCAGCAGTGTAGAAGTGTGCCCTTTCCTCCACATCCACACCAACATTTCTGGTTTTGGGATTTCTTTTTTTATGTGGGCTACTCTTACTGGGGTTAGGTGATATCTCAGAGTAGTTTTGATTTGCATTTCTCTGATGATTAAGGATGATGAGCTTTTTTCATGTGTTTGTAGATTTTGCGTCAGTCTTCTTTAGAGAAGTTTCTCTTTAAGTCCCTTACCCACCCTGAAATGGGGTCATGTGTTCTTCTCTTGCTAATAAATTTGAGTTCTCTGTGGATTCTGGTTATTAGACCTTTATCGGAAGTATAACCTGCAAATATTTTCTCCCATTCTGAGGGCTGTCTGCTTGCTTTACTCACTATGTTCTTGGCTGTGCAGAAGCTTTTTTAGTTTGATCAGGTCCCAGTAGCATATTTTTGATACTGCTTCAATTGCCTGGGGAGTCCTCCTCATAAAATATTCACCCAGGCCAATTCCTTCAAGAGTTTTCCCTGCACTTTCTTCAAGTATTTTTATAGTTTCATGTCTTAAGTTTAAATCTTTTATCCAGTGAGAGTCTATCTTAGTTAATGGTGAAAGGTGTGGGTCCAGTTTCAATCTTCTACAGGTTGCCAGCCTGGAAGTACACCACCTACCAAGACTTAGCCAGAATGAAGTGGAAATGTTGAACAGGCCTATATCAAGTTCTGAAATAGCATCAACTATACAAAATCTCCCTAAAAAGAAAAGCCCAGGACCAGATGGCTTTACGTCAGAATTCTACCAAACATTTAAAGAAGAACTAGTACCTATACTACTAAACCTCTTCCAAAATATAGAAAAAGAAGGAATATTACCCAGCACATTCTACAAAGCAAACATCACCTTGATCCCCAAACCAGGGAAAGACCCAACAAGAAAAGAAAATTATAGACTAATATCACTAATGAATATAGATGCTAAAATACTCAATAAGATCATAACAAACAGAATCCAAGAACACATCAAAAAAATTATACACCATGACCAAGTCGGATTTATCCCAGGGTCTCAAGACTGGTTCAATATATGTAAATCTATAAATGTAATTCAACACATAAACAAACTTAAAAATAAAGACCATATGATTCTTTCAATTGATGCAGAAAAAGCTTTTGATAATATCCAGCATCCCTTCATGATAGAGCACTTAAGAAAATTGGTATAGAAGGGACATTTCTTAAACTGATAGAGGCCATCTACAGCAAACCCACAGCCAATATCGTATTGAATGGAGTTAAATTGAAATCATTTCCACTTAGATCAGGAACCAGACAAGGTTGCCCATCGTCTCCATTGCTCTTTAACATTGTAATGGAAGTTTTAGCCATTGCAATTAGGGAAGAAAAGGTGATCAAGGGTATCCACATAGGGTCAGAAGAGATCAAACTTTCACTCTTCGCAGATGATATGATGGTATATCTGGAAAACACTAGGGATTCTACTACAAAATTTTTAGAAGCGATCAAGGAATATAGCAATGTTTCAGGCTACAAAATCAACACCCATAAATCTGTAGCCTTTATATATACCAACAATAACTAAGCCGAACAAACAGTCAAGGACTCTATTCCTTTCACAGTAGTGCCAAAGAAGATGAAATATTTGGGAGTATACCTAACAAAGGACGTGAAAGATCTCTACAAAGAGAACTATGAAACTCTAAGAAAAGAAATAGCCGAAGATGTTAACAGATGGAAAAACATACCATGCTCATGGCTGGGAAGAATCAACATTGTTAAAATGTCCATACTGCCCAAAGCAATATATAACTTTAATGCAATTCCTATTAAAGCTCCATTGTCATACTTTAAAGATCTTGAAAAAATAATACTTCGTTTTATATGGAATCAGAAAAAAACCTCGAATAGCCAAAACATTACTGAGCAATAAAAACAAAGCAGGAGGAATCACGCTACCAGACCTGAGACTGTACTATAAATCCATAGTGATCAAAACAGCATGGTACTGGCACAAAAGCAGAGAAGTAGATGTCTGGAACAGAATAGAGAACCAAGAGATGGATCCAGCTACTTACTGTTATTTGATCTTTGACAAGCCAATTAAAAACATTCAGTGGGGAAAAGATTCCCTATTTAACAAATGGTGCTGGGAATGATCATATTTTTCTTGACTGGCTTGTAAGTGCTTCCTTTTTGGGAATGGGGCTAAGAGCTTTTCAGAAACAGAAAGGTCACTTTAAAAGAATACCTTCAGGTAGACTTTTTTCTGCTTTTTTATCCAACCAAACAGGATTGCGTTTTGGCCCTGGCTCTGCCTGCCACCTATCTGCTGTTGTGGACGAGGGACATCTCTATTACAATGACATATGGGCCCTTAGCTGTCCGAGGTGAGGAGCACTTAAGTTGTAACATCATAGACCTTCTCATCACTTTTTGTGCTTTTCTTTTTATTTCTTCCTATGTGGCTACTATTTAGTTTCAGTTACATTTGTCAGTGTTTACATATGTTCCCAAGTCTTTCAATTATGCTCTTCTCCAAATTTCATTGAGAATGACGTTTCTGTTTTCCTTTGTAATGCCTTTTGTTGTTTATATGATTTCTAGGGGACAGGAGGGGTACAGATTTAGGTAGTTATGTTCATACCTACTTTATTTGTAAATTTGTTACAATAGAATTTTTTTGGAATCTGTATTTGTGAGATGAGTTTGTCGTTATCTTTTTTTTTTTTTTTTTGTAGAGACAGAGTCTCACTTTATGGCCCTCGGTAGAGTGCCATGGCATCACACAGCTCACAGCAACCTCCAACTCCTGGGCTTAAGCGATTCTCTTGCCTCAGCATCCCAAGCAGCTGGGACTACAGGCGCCCGCCACAACGCCCGCCCGGCTATTTTTTTGTTGCAGTTCGGCCGGGGCCGGGTTTGAATCCACCACCCTTGGTATATGGGGCCGGCGCCTTACCGACTGAGCCACAGGTGCCGCCCGTTTGTCGTTATCTTTGTCAATTTTAGGTGGTTAAAGTGTCTTGAAGTAAAATGGAACACTTTATTCCCCCCCTCCCCGCCCCGAAATAGTTTAAATTACATAGGAATTATCAGTTGCTCGAGTCTGAAGGAGCTCCCTAAAGAAATCATGTCCCACTGTTTCTTTTTGAGGTTGTTCTTTGTAACATTGTTCAATTTCTTCTGGACTGCCTGGGGCAAAGTGTGCCAATCCCAGGTACTAGATGATGGAAAGCCTCTCAATCTTTAGAAATTTCTTTGTCCCCATCTGAAAAAACAGAAATAATAACAGAACCTGAGATATAAAGTTGTTGGACAGATTAATTGATACAATGAGATGAAATATTTAGCTAAAACATATCTGATAAATGCTGGATAGAGTGTTAGCTCTTTCCTTATTCTTTGAATTATTCAGATTTGCTAACTTTTTGCAAGTCAACTTCAGTCAATAGAATATTTCTAGGCAATTAACCATTCCATTGAGAGTTAAATATTTATTACCATACAGTTGTTTATAGTATTTGTTGATTGCTAATGATAGTTAATATTTTCTCCTTCTGTGAATGCCATTCCTTACTAATCCTTAACAGTGTGTATTTGTGTTTTTTTTTTTGTATTTTTCTTGATTTGCTTTGTTTGGGGTTTATTTTCTTGGCCTTTTCAGATATTGGATTTATTTATCCATACCATTGTTTTTCTATCTTTATTAATTCATGTTTTTATTTTTTTATTTTTTCTTTAGGTTGCTATTGTTATTGTTCTTTTTTTTTTTAACTTCTAGAGTGTATTGCTTATTTTATTGATTTCTATTTCTTCTTTAATATAAAAACATTTAAAGTTAGAAATTTCTAAGTACTTAATGTCTGATTAACCAACAAATATTTGGTTTCTTTCGGTAGATAATAAGCATACTTTTACAATGTCTTTGGAACATTTACATAAATTGATCATACCTTTTTAGGACATAGGAGAAAATCTTATATCTGAAAAAAAATTTTTATGTAGGCCATATTCAACAGAAAGTAGAGATTAAAAAACTGAGGCTAGGGCCAGGCATAGTGCTCATGCCTGTAATCTTAGCACTCTGGGAGGCTGAGGCAGGTGGATAGCCTGAGCTCACAGGTTCAAAACCAGCCTGAGCCAGAGGGAGACCCCGTCTCTAAATAGAGCTGGTCATTGTGACAGGCACCTGTAGTCCCAGCTACTTGGGAGGCAGAGGCAAGAGACTTGCTTTAAGCCCAAGAGTTTGAGGTTGCTATGAGCAATGATGCCATGGCACTCTACCATGGGTAAGAAAGTAAGACTCTGTCTCAAAAAAAAGAAAGAAAGAAAGAAAAGGAAAGAAAAGAAAAACTGAGGCTATATGGTAAATCTAGCCTCTGCTTATTTTTATAAATAAAGTTTTACTGGAACACATCCACACTCATTCATTTATCTATCATGTGTCTGCTTTCACACTGCTGTGGCAGAGGTGGGTATGTGTAACAGACTCCTAATGGCCCATCAAGACTAAAATATGTACTGTGTGGCACATTACTGGGAAAATTTGCTTGTTCCTAATATAAAGCATTTCATAGGTTTTGATGTATAATTTTGTAATTTTTTTATATTGCTTCATAATCATAGGCCATAAAAGTTGTCTAGAAAGTGTTTTAGTTACCTAATAGTTTGAATTATCTTGCTTATTATTTTGTTAATTTCTAGTTTTATTGCATTTGGCCAGAGAATATAGCCTATGTAAAAAAATTTCTTTTAGATATATTTATTGTGAAGCTTGCCTTTTGTTAACATAAACTCTCATTCAATCATAAATTTTCCCATGCTTTCTATTTAAACCATATTGTCTCTTTTGCTTTCTTTTTGATTGTAGTTTTCTGTTAGCTCTTTTCTCATTGTTTTGTTTTTGCCTTATGTGTTATTTTAAGTATGCTGTGGCATATTGCTTTTTCCAAAAAAATAACTAAACAATGTCTCTTATCCCACATACTCTCTTTTACAATTGGACCTTGACACTTCTCTTCTGGAGAAGTGGGGTCTATGTTTCCGCCCCTTGAGTCAGAGGGGACTTGTGAGCACAGCAGAAGTGATTGTATGCAATCAGGGTTCAGCTGTAAAGGCAATGCAGTATCCACTTCATTCTCTTTAGATGTTTGTTCTTAGCACCCAGCAGCATCCATCATCTTGCTGTCTTGATGAACATACTAAGCTTGTTTCAATCTCAAGGATTTTGTTGCCTCTCTGTAATGTTTTTTTCTTCTACATTCAGGTGTATTTCCTAACTGAATCAAATTCTCTGCTTAAGGATTACATCCTCAGAAATATATTCTGAGAAACTCCTATGGAAAATATTTACGCTCCAGCCTTGTCACTCTAACCCCTTATCTTGTTTTACTTTTTTATCAGGCATTTAGCACAACTTGATATTATATTATTTGTTTATTTATTTGCTTGTTATAGATTTATTCTCTTTCCTACCTTGAATATAAACTCCGTAAGAACTGAGATTTTATTTTATTTTTATTTATTTATTTTTTTAAAAGTTAAATACATGTTTGTTTTTTTATTTTAATTATTTTTTTATTAAATCATAACTGTATACATTGATACGATCATGGGGCATCATACACTCACTTCATAAGGAACTGAGATTTTACTTGTGTGAACCTTGCTGAGACTGCCAACATCTTTGCTGCTGTATTCCTCAATATTGCTTTTTGGGAAAGAGGTTCTCAATAAATATTTGTTGAATAGGTGAATGTAGTTTTGATTTTATTTATTTATTGGATGACTGTACTACTTCCTCTATGTATTTGCTTGAATTTGAGAAGACATAGGTGATCTCTCTGCTTTCCTTGCTTGCCTGGGAGTGTCTTTTTGTTGCCTCTAACTTCAAATTTTTGGACTTAAAATTTTTTGGATCACAATCCACTCCCTTTCTCCATAACTAGGTAACATTTCATTTTCCTCTGTCATTTAGAGCTATGGGAGATAAATCTGATGCCAACCTGATTTCACTTTTAATTTACAGGTGACATTCCCTCCCCCCACCAAATGAATGGGGATAGGACCTTGCCTTTGAATATAAAAAGATTACCTGAATATGTTTAACCCTTGTAATTTCTACTGTTGTTGTGAAAAATTACCATGTGTTCAGTGTCTTAAAACTACACTAATGTATTATGTTGGAATGCTGGCCACAAGACGTTCAACTTGGGTCTCACTGGGCTTGGATCAAGATTTTAGCTGGGCTGCCCTCCTTTCCAGAGGAACTAAAAGGATACCTGTGTCATGGCTTTTTCCAGCTTCTGATGCTGCTCACTTTCCTTGGCTCATGGTTCCTTCCTGTATCTTCAAAGCCAGTGGCAGCAGCAGCAAGCAGAGTCCTCCTTGCTCCGCACATTTCAGGGACTCATCTTCCTGTGTCTTCAAAGCCAACGGCAGCAGCAGGCAGAGTCCACCTTGCTCTGCACGTCTCAGGGACTCATCTGCAGTCGCTTTTCCTTTTGACTTTCCTCTTCTACTTCCCTCTTCCTCTTTCAAGGACTCTTGAGATTACACTGGGCTGAATAGGATAATCCAGGTTACTCTCATATTTCGAAGTCAGCAGATTAACCTTAACTCCATTTGCAGCCTTACTTAGCCTTTGCCATGTTATATAATGTACTCACAGCTCCCAGGGATGAGGTGTGATTGTTTGGGAGGCCTTCTGCCCACTGTAACCTTGAATATGCTTTTAATAATCTCCCCTAATAATAAGGTGGTTCTTTAAAAGACCAGAATGAAGTTTTCTCCCCACATTAAAAAATTTAATTCTATAATTAAAAAAAAGTATTGTGTTTTTCACTCTTTGTTTTTATTTCTTCAATAGCTTTCCTTATCTAGATGTAAGATATTTTATCTCTTTGTCTGATTTCTTGACTTTTTTTGGGGGGACAGAGTCTCACTATGTTGCCCTTGGTAGAGGGCTGTGGTGTCACAGCTCACGGCAACCTCAAACTCTTGGGCTTAAGCAATTCTCTTGCCTCAGCCTTCTAAGTAGCTGGGACTACAGTGCCCGCCACAATGCCTGGCTATTTTGTGTTGTTGTTGTTGTAGTTGTCATTGTTGTTTAGTAGGCCTGGGCCAGGATCGAACCCGCCAGCCCCTGTGTGTGTGGCTGGTGCCCTAGCAATTGAGCTACAGGTGCCGAGCCTGATTTCCTGACTTTTATAATTTCTTATGTCAATCTTCTAAATGACTGACTCAGTTTGTTGCAACATCTAATATGATGTTCTAGCTTTTGTTGCATTTTAAATTAATTGTCAGCTATTTTAAATGTGAAACCAATATTTTCTGGTACTGGATCAATGCTTTTGATTAAAGAATGTACCTTTCGTTGTTTTTGAGAATATGAATCAGAAATCTTAACATTTTTACTTACCTCATGAGCAGGTGTGTTTTATAGGGGGAAATTGGTTGTGATTGCTTTCTAATGTCGAGTGCATTTTTCCCCTTTTGCTCATTGCTATGTTTTGTGGTTCATATAAAATAATTTATTAAAAGTAAGACAAATTTTTATCAAGATAATATTTGTAGGTAGTTTTAAAACCAAACGATACAGAATAGACTCTTATTCTTCCTTTCTCCTTTACTACTTTTGCTCATCAGAGAAAAACACTTTAAACTCCTTATTCTTATAATTGCCCCCTGTGCTAGAGAGAATTCTAAGAAGCCTCCAAAATTTCCTCTCCATGGTGGATAAGCCTGTCTAAATTCCCTTTTCTGAGAGTGAGTGGAACCTGCCAGTGTGATGGAACAGCAACCCACAGATGGGTTATTTCGATAAAAAAGGTGAAGATAGTTTACAGAGGTAATTGAAGTCCCTAGTCAGATGACTTTAAGTAAAAAAGAAATGATCATGAGTGCCTGATCTAATCAGGTGAGCCTTTCAGAGGTCCAGAAATAAGAGACAAAGGAGGTCAGAGATATTCCAAGCAGCAGAGATGCTCTTTGCTGGCCTTCCCAATGCAAACTGCCATCACACGGTGAGGGCCACATGGCAGGGGATGGTGGGTGGTCTGTGGGACTGAGTGCTGCGGTCCTAAAACCACAAGGAACTGAATTCTGCCAACAACCAGTAAGGTGGAAGAAGACTCTAAGTGTCAGATGTGATCACTGGCGGGCTGATACCCTGATTTAGCCTGATGTGACCCTGAACAGAGGACCCAGCTAACCCATACCAAAACTCCTGGCCGATGGAGACAGCAAGATAGTTTAAGTGGCTGAGTTTGTGGTATTTATGACACAGCAATGGGAAGCAGTCACACCTCCATGTTTCTGAACAAGGTACTTATGTTGCTATTTATGAATTTACTTACTTTAGGTGTCATGTGTTGCTGTTTTCTCTGAAGGGTGATGTGTTTGTTCCCTTATAATACTTCATCACCTCTCCCATTTCTGCCCAATTAGAATTTTCCAAATGGGCTGACTAGGCCACCTGACTTTATCTTTGCCCCAAGGATGAGTCTTAATTAGACTTTATAGCTCAAGGCCCTCTCAGTTTTATCTTTTGCCAGTTGGAGATGAGAAACAGTTCTATTTTCCAACCCTGCAAGTCTTGGAATTTATGGCCTCTCCAATCTCTCTCAATTCTGCTTGCAAAACGGCCATTTCTTTTATGAGCTTATTGCTTTCTTAGTGCACCTTGTCAAAAGCAGCCATTAGCAAATAGCCAGTGTTATCAACATTCTGTTTTCCCACTTCTTTGCTGAAGTGGCAAGTTCATTACTTACACTTTCTGCCTTCTAGTCATCACAGGTGATAGTTTTATCAAGTACTTCACCATTGCATAGACAGCCTTTGACATCAGTTTTCCTGCCACCTGCTAGTCAGCACTAAAGCCCATGCAGATGTTTTGCATTTTATTGGGGTGGCACCTCACTTCCAGCATTAGACTTTGAATTGTTGAGCTTTTCCATAGTAAAAACTGACACACCAAAATTCCTATGGCAACAGTCAACACAATAATTTCTGGGGCTTACAGCAATAACGGCTTATTTCTGGCCAGCTGATTGTGGGCTGGCTGAGTATATGATCCATGTGTCTTCATCCCAGGGTTCAGGCTGAAAGGGCAGCCCCTCTCTGAGAGGAAAGTACATGGTGGTTTCATGAAATGGTCCTTAAAGTGTTTGCTTGAACAGTCACAGGTCATTTTTCACGTTTTATTGGCCAAAGCAGATCATGTGGCCAAGCTCCTTACCGATGGGTCAGGTGTGTAACCCTCCCTCAGGGAGGGGCCGTGAGTACCTATCCCAGACACCATATTGGATTTTAGAGTATTCAAGGAGCACTTATAAATCAACAAGAAAAAGACAGAAAGCCAATGGAAACACAAGCAAAGATTATGATGAGGCAATTTGCAGAGGGGAAAGCCCAATGCTTGTGAATGTATGGGAAGATGTTCAACATCATTAGCAACCAGAGAAATGCAGATTAAATCAAAATATCTACCACACTGTCAAGCATGGGGAACTCTGTTTTTTTTTGATGAAAGTCCAGGTGAAGGTATCTAAACAAGTAAGGTGGTGCAGACAGACTGAGATAAGGAATGTGTCTGGGTTTGAAAGATCAGTTTCAGGGGTTATTATTACTGCTTTCCAGTTGCACACCATTGTCCTCATGCTTTACTTGGGTGGTGTGCGGTGTCCCATTCCCTGGGCTTGTAAGATCACGAGGACTTGTCTGGTTTGCTCCTCTGTACCTAATACTAGCACAGGTGAACACTCAGCATTTGGTAAACGCATTAATAATTACATTTAAAGCAGAGTCACTTGCCCCTGTTGGGGTACTGTGTCTTTGGGATCCAGTTTGTCATCTGATAAAACGCTTTCTCATTTGATATAATCTGGACATCTACATAGTGACTCACACAGGGGCAGAAAGATATCAAACTGCTGAGGTTTGCTCATAATTTATTAAAATAAAAATACAGTTGGGAAAGCCTTCTATTTGAGATAGAAGGGAACTTAAATTAAACAGATTAGGGGGTATGCCTGTTTTTGTACAGATTTGTACTCCTGTTTATTTTGTTACACAGAGGAATCACACAGTTCTGAAGTCAGGGCTGTCAGCATGCCTGTCACCAGAATAGTGCACTTGCACTTGATAGGTGGATGTTTGTCCTTCACCCCTGTCCTTAGTTTTCAATGTTCATTGCACCACTGTATGTCCATATATTTCCCTTGTTTAGCTCCCACTAGTGAGGGAGAGTATGTGGCGTTTGTTTTCCATTCCTGAGATATTTTACTTAGGATAATGGCCTCCAGTTCTATCCCATTTGCTGTAAAATACATTATTTTCTTCCTTTTTATGTCTGGGTAGCACTCTGTGGTATATATACACCACATGTTCTTTATCCACTCCCCAGGGGGTGGGCACTTAGGTTGATAGACCTATACCCACAGTGCATAAGCATGCCTTTTCACCACATCTGTGCCAACATCTAGTTCTTGACTTTTTGTAATGGCCATTCTGACAGGGGTAAGGTGGTATCTCACTGATTTTAATTTGCATTTCCCTGATGATTAGTGATGATGAGCATTTTTTCATGTATTTCTTGGCCATTTGTCTATTTTCTTATGAGAATCTCTGTTCATGTCTTTTGCCCACTTTTTCATGGGGTTAATTGCTTTTTTCTTGCTCATTTGGTTTTCTTTGTAGATTCCAGATATTAGCCGTGTATTGGATATATCTTTTGTGACTGTGTTCTTCCTTTCTGTAGGTGTCTCTTCATCCATGAGGAGGTCTCACAAATAAGTTTGCAAACTCATCTGAGAAAAATTGCTACGTATCTCATTGCTGAATATCACTACGGTCACCTTTGAAGTACTCACCTTGGGAAGCTCTGCACTGACACCAGCATTTAGTCCATTCTTCAAAGCAATTTTGGAATTCTTTTTCTGAAATGGCCATCAGAGTGGTCGTTGTATTACCCTTGATGTTCTGAATGTCATCAATATGTCTTCCTTTCAGTATTTCCTTTATCTTTGGGTAAAGAAAAAGTCACTGGGGGCCAGATCAGGTAAGTAAGGAGGGTGTTCCAATGCAGTTCTTTATTCACTGATTGGCTAAAAACTCCCTCACAGACAGTGCCACCGTGTGAGCTGGTACATTACTGTGATGCAAGGGCCATGATTTGTTGGTGAAAGTTCAGGTCAATGTCATCTAACTTCTTCATGCAGTCCTTTCAGCACTTCCCCAAACTTGGTTAACTGTCTAGTTGATATAAATTCATAATGAACAATCCATGTGATATCAAGAAAGGTTAGCAACATCGTTTGCACTCTTGGTGTGGACTGACAGAACTTTTTTGTTGTGGAGAACTGGCTGACCTCCATTGTGCACGTTGACCCTTTGGCCCAAAAGACCGTCTTGCTTCTCCAAAACTTCTCAGCAAACTTCAGCTCTCCTTTGTAAAAACTAAGCTCTGGTGAGCTTTCTTTGGGAACATTTTTGCACATACCTTTCTCATGCCAAGTTTCTAGGTAAGGTTTGCCTAACTTTCTCTATCAATGTTTACTTGGTCCGCTGTTTCTCACAGTCAGACAACAATTTTGATGCACAATTCAATGTATTTTTGGAATGCTTTCATCAGTTCTGCTTGGTATTGTCTACCCTGACCTCTCTTCATCAGTGATGCTTTCCTCTCCCTTCAGAAAAACATTTAATCCATTTACACACTGCCATTTCCTTCATGGCATTATCCCCGTAAACTTGGACTAACATGTCTCTGATTTCACTTCCACTCTTGCCAAGTTTAACAAAAAATTTAATGTTCATTCGTTGCTCTAATTCAAGCTCTGATATTCTCACAATTGCACACAAAAGCATGAAGCGACAGTAATGAACGCCACTCAGCAAGAGACAGCCGCATGTTGCTGTGAACACAGCTATGAGACACCAATAGACCAAGGTTATGAAACCTTGCCAATCGGTTTGTACAGAGCTGTCAACATAAGTGCATGCTGGCAATTTTGAAAACTTAATTGTCAGACCTCGCATTTCCTTTGCTGTCCAGAAACTTTTTAGTTTAATTAAGACTCATTTATTTATTTTTATTATTGCTTTATTTGCCTTTGAGGTCTTAGTCACAAATTCTTTGCCTAGGCCAGAAGAGTTTTTTCCTACATTTTTGTCTAGAATTTTTATGGCTTTGGGTCTTGCATTTAATCTTTAAGCCATTTTGAGTTAATTATAGTATATGGTGTAAATAGGGATTCTGTTTTATTCTTCTGCATGTGGCCATCCAATGTTCTCAGCACCATTTATTGGATGGGGTCTGCTTTCCCCAGTGTATGTTTTTGTGTGTTTTGTTGAAAATCAGTTGATTTTTATCTATGTGGCTTTATTTCTGAGCTCTCTGTCCTGTTCCATTGATCTATATGTCTTATACAAATACCATGATGTTTTGATTACAATAGCTCTGTACTATGAATGACAGATTATTGTGACACATAATCTGATGCCTCCAGATATGTTCTTTTTGCTTAAAATTGCTTTGGCTATTCAGTCTCCTCTTTGATTCCACATGAAGCTTAGGATTTTTTTTTGGATCTGTGAAAAATGACATTGGTACTTTGATAGATATTGAATTGAATCTGTAAATCACTTTGGGCAGTTTGGACATTTTAACAATGTTGATTCTACCAATCCATGAGCATGGGATGCTTTTCCATTTGTTTGTGTTGTCTGTGATTTTTTTTCATCGGTGTTTTGTGGTTCTCCTTGTAGAGATCTTTCACCTTCTTGGTTAAATATATTCTGAGGTATTTTATTTTATTTGTAGCTATTGTAGATGGTATTGAGTGCTTCATTTGACTTTCAGCTTGACTGTTGTTGGTGTATAGAAATAATACTGATTAGTAAACATTAATTTTGTAACCTGAGACTTTGCTGAATTTATTAATCAATTCTAGGAGTCTTTTGGTGGCATCTTTATAGTTTTCTATATATAAGATCATTCTATTAGCAATAATTTGACAGGGATAATTTTACTGATTCTTTCCCAATTTGGATGTCCTTTTTTTCTTTCTCTTTCCTGATTGCTCTGGCTGGGACTTTCAGTACTATGTTGAATAGAAATGGTGACAGTGGACAATTCTTACCTTGTTCCTGTTCATAGGGGGAATGCTTTAACTTTTTTCTATTCAGGATGTTGACTATGAAATTGTCATATATGGTTTTTATAATTTTGAGTTAAGTTCCTTCTATGCCAAATGGGTTGAAAGTTTTTATCATGAATGGGTACTGGATTTTATTACATACTTTTTCTGCATCTATTGAAATGATCATATGGTTTTTGTTTTTAGTTCTGATTATGTGGTGAATCACATTTATGGATTTGCACATGTTGAATCAACCTTGTATTCTTGGGATGAAACCCACTTGATCATGGCGAGCTATATTTTTGATGTGTTGTTCGATTCAGTTTGTTAGTATTCTCTTGAGGATTTTTGCATCTGTGTCCATGAGGGATATTAGTCTATAGTTTTCTTTTTTGATTTTGTCCTTTCCTGGCTTTGATATCAGGGTGACAATGGCTTCATAGAATGTATTAGGGAGGATTCCTTCCTTCCTGATGTTATGGAACAAGTTTGGCAGTGCCAGTTCTTCTTTGTAGATTTGGTAGAATTTGGCTATGAATCCATCTAGTCCAACACTTTTGGGGAGGGGGATATATATATATTTAAATTACTCTTTCAATCTCGCTAGTCCTTACTGGCTTGTTGTTGAGGATTTCTAGTTCTTCCTGATTCATGCTGGGGAGGCTGTGTGTTTCTAAACATTTCTCAGTCTCCTCTAGGTTTTCCGGTTTGTGTTCCTAGAGGTTTTCACAGTGGTTGTGGATGATATTTTGTATTTCTGCAGCATCAATTGTAATGTCTCCTTTTTCATTTCTGGTTGAGTTTATTTGACTCCTTGCTTTGCTATTTCTGATCAACCTACCTAGTGGTCTCTTGATTTTATTCATATTTTCAAAGAACCAACTTTTTGTTTCATTGATCCTTTGTATTTTTTTGTTGTTGTTTCCGTTTCATTTAGTTCTGCTCTGAGCTTTGCTGTTTATCTCTTTCTGCCATCTATGGGTTTGTCTTTTTCTTCTTTTTCTAGTTCCTTGAAGTGTGGCATTAGGTGGTTAATTTGTGATCCTTCTGTCTTTTTGATGTAAGCACTTAAGGCTATGAATTCTCCCTTAGTACAGCTTTTCTGTATCCCATAGATTTTGGAAGCTTCTGTCTTCTTTGTCATTTAGCCCCCAAAAATCTGTTTTCATCTTGATTTTGTCATTGACCCAAAGATTGTTTAGCAGCAGCAGGTTGTATAATTTCTCCGACTTTGTGTAGTTTTGCGAGTTCCTCTTTGAATTGATTTCTTGCTTTATTCCACCGTGGCCGGAGAAGATACATGGTACAATTTCAGTTTTTCTGAATTTGCTGAGACTTATTTCATGGCCTAACACATGATCTTTCCTGGAAAATGTCCCATGTGCTGATGGGAAGAATGTATATTCATTTATTTTGAGTATAATGTTCTGTAAATGTCTGTTAGGTCCATTTGTTCTAGAGTTGTGTAAGTCCAGTCTTTGTTGATTTTTCTGCTTTAATGATCTGTACGATACTGTTAGTGTAGTGTTGAAATCTCCAGTGATTATGATGTTAGTGTTTATTTCTTTGCTTAGATCTAAGAGAATTTGTTTTATGGATCTAGAAGCTCCTGTATTAGGTTCATATGTACTTAGAATTGTTATATCTTTTTGCTGAATTGCTCCCTTTATCATTATATAATGACTGTCTTTGTTTTTTTACAATCATTATTGATTTAAATCTATTTTATGTGATATGAGAAGAACTACTCCTGTTCACTTTTGGTTTCTATTTGTATGGAATATTTTTTTCAATCCTTTTCCTAGAGTCTATGGGAGTCCTTGCTAGTTAGGTGGGTTTCTTGGAGACAGTATATGTTTGGGTTGGGTTTTTTCCATCCTGTCAGCCAAACTATATCTTTTAAGTAGAGCGTTAAGACCACTTATATTCAATGTTAGTATTGATATGTGAAATATTATTCTGTTCATTACATAGAATGATACCTTGCTGTTTTGTCCCACCCCACCCCCCCGTGCTAACTATTTTATAAGAGTTGCGAGATTGGACTTTAGAATGTTTTTACACTGGTAGGCATCAATTGCTTAATTCCATGTATATAGTACTTTTAAGCATTGCCTGTAGGGGGCGTCTAGTGGAGATAAATTCTCTTAGTATGTGCTTTTCTGGGAAAGATTTTATTAGTCACTCATTTAGGAAGCTTAGTTTTGCAGGATACAGAATTCTTGACTGGCATTTATTTTGTTTAAGAAGACTAAAAGTGGGACTCCAATCCCTTCTGGTTTTAAGGTCTCTGCTGAGAAGTCTGCTGTTAGTCTGATGTATTTTACTTTGTGAGTTAGTTATTGCTTTTGTTTTGCAGCTTGTAAGATTTTCTACTTCACTTTGGTTTTAGCTGGACTTACAACAAGGTTGCTTGGTGATGTCTTATTTGCTGTGTATCTTCTGGTGTTCGATGACCATCTTACATCTGGTTCTCTAAATCTCTAGTGATACCAGTGAGTCTTCCTCAATTATTCTCTAAAATAGTTTTCCTGTGCTTAGTGCCTTTTCTTCTTCTCCCTTGAGGATATCTATGATTCTTATATTTATAGCTTATTTTACATAGTCTTATACTTCTCTGAGAAATTGTTCATTCTTCTTTATTTTTTCTACATTTTTAACTGATTGAGTTAATTTGAAAGCCTTGTCTTCAAGCTACAAAATTCTTTCTTCTGTTTGATGTAGTCTGTTCTTAAAGCTTTTTGCTGTATTTTGAAATTTCCTAAATGACTATGTCTTTAAATTCTATGATATTTTTTTCTTTATATTATTTAGGTCTTTAGAGATTTTTTCCATTCATGTCCTTAATTATTTTTTTAGTTTCTTTGTGTTGGTTTTCAGCTTTCTCATCAATCTCATTCATCTTATTTGGCATCTGTATTCTGAGTTCCACAGGTGCCTTTAGGTTGGGGTCCATTGCTGGAGATCTATTAGAGGTGTCAAGACAGCTTGTTTTGCCATGTTGCCAGACTTCTTATGCTGATTCCTTCTTATCTGAAACCTCTTTTCTCAGCGTAAGCCAGATGAGTTTATGGTGCACTTATTCTCCTTTGCTGGAAATTCTCCTACTTAGTACAAAGAAAGAGAGGTCCCTGAAGGGTGCACTATGTCTTACTCCAGAAAACTGACCCAGTAGGACAGGGACAGATGCACTTAGAGCCTGTATCACAGCTGTTATCATTCTGTTCCCCTCTGGTTGTCCCAGTCCAAGTCAGTGAATGGAGGTATTTGTGCAGACTTGTGGGTTGGTTCTCATGCCATTGTTAGAAGCCCAGACAAGGGACTGGGTGTGTTCCTCTCCAGTGTGTTCCACTGGAGGCCAGTGGCATGGAAGTTTGCTCTCCCAGCCCTTCCCACAGTGGTGGCTAGGTGAGGTTATTTAGACAGTGGGTGTGGGTACTTGGACTGTGATTGTTCAATCTTTTTGGGTGCAGTGGGGGCATATGGTGGTGGGTGTCAGCAGGGCTGACAGCAGACATGGCCACTGAGGTGCATGGTATGTGGTAAGCCAGGCTGCCATGGCAAGCAGGAGGCTGAGGCCATTGAACCATGTGGTATGTGGGACTGTGGCAGTTCATGGGGTGGGGTGGAGGGTGCAGCATCTGGGCTGTTTGTGGCTATTGAGGTCATGGAGGTGTGTGGTATGCTGGGGGTGCTCATGGTGCCTGGGGCTTTCTCCCCTCCCAGGACTGATGAGGGCAGTTGCTGTGGTGCTGCTTACATGGTGGTTGTGGTGGTGACACATGTCACCATCTATTTACTATATTATTAAACATTACAAATATGCCCCGCATGAGAACAGTGGGTTGACTGTGGTTCTGTTATGGTGCCTACCAGTGAGCACTTGAATAAATTCTTTGCAAAATAGATCCTTACTTTTCTTTCTTTCTTTATTTTGTTTTTTAAAGCTTTAGTTGTCAAAATCTGATTTCCTGGTTGAATGAAATGGCTTCATTATTCAGATCTTTCAGGTCTAAATTATTTTACATGCATTTATTTAAGAAATTGATCACAATTCCCTTTTTATTTGGTGCTGTAGGTGGTATAATTGGAAATTTAGAAAACACAGAAATGGCTTTAAATGATTCACGTACTCACCTAAAATTTGCAGAAGACTAGAAGGCAGAAGAGATAGTAGGTAAAACAGGTTGTGTTAGATTCTTTTTTAGGTTGAACTATCTTCAGTATTTCTGACATCACTGCCCATTGGGCCTTCTATCTGTTTATCTTGAAAAATAAGCCTAAGAGACTTGGGCTGGTTGTCATGCCTCTCTCCTTTACAATTTATGGCACACACTGCTCCGGGAGGAATTCGAGACTGTGCACTATCTTTGCCGCATGCCATTCAAGATGAACCCTGCTTGCTTCTCTCTGTGTTTCTTGCTGCCAGTGATGAAGATATCGATCGGTATGTTCAAGCTTCAGTTTGCTGTCAAATGTTTTTCACTCTCTCAAAGCCTATTAGAACCTCCACTACAGAGGAAAATCTTAGGAGAGTTGGGTCAAATCACTGGCACCGAAACATCTTGGGTCCCCAGAATGTAACCTGGGCTTAGCACTCCATTTATGGCTCAAGGATATAAAAAGAAACATAAAAATTTTGCCCTAAAAGTGAATTGTAACCTCACTGGGGGTGGACCAAGCTGGGGAACTCTCCGGTGTTTTGGTGTAGAGGCACAGGGAAAGGGTGGCTCTTTGTCAGAGGTGATGTGAACATGGGCAGCAATGACAATATTGTTGGCTTTTGGACTTGCGTGCCTCCGTGCTGTGCTGGAGAAATGAGTTCTTTCACTCATCTAAGTTCTTTAGTACTGACTGCGGCAGCCAACTCTGGGTTCCTGGGGCCCGTGGCTCCACTTGTCCATCTCCACATGGTTCTTATGCTGCCACCACCACTCTAGTGCTCACCAGGGCTGTGATGCCATGTGAAGGTGGGGCATAAGCTTGCTGTTTGCAGCCGAGCTTTTCTCTTCTCCTGTTCTTACTCCTTATTTTCCTCTGCTCTGATCATCCCATCTGGCTGGCTAGGGGGCTGTGGTCTTGTTTCTGTTCTTTCCCTTGGGCTTAACACTTGCCTCATCTTCCTGACTCTGATCTCACCCTCCTCCTGATCCTAGTTCTGACCTTCCCTCCTCTCCTTTGCTGCCTTGGCTGCCTTGGATAGCCACCCCAACTCTTCTTGGTCCGAGAAAGTGTTCTCACTGCACCCTAACTTGCTCGGGCCTGGAGAGGGGACACTGGACATCTCTGGTCTTTCTGGTGTCCACGCAATGCTCTTGTCTCACTCTTGAGACATCTGTTATCTGCAAAGGCTGTCCGGGATCCTCTAACTTCACCATTCTTTCTTACCCCTCAGAACCCTCCTCAGCATTTTTTTTATTAATTAATTTTTTTATTGTTAAATCATAGCTGTGTGCGTTAGTGCAATCAAGGGGTACAATGTGCGGGTTTCATATACAATCTGAAATATTCTCATCAAACTGAGCATTTTTGTTTTTATATATATCCTGTGATCCATACGCATGGTCTGCTGACCATCTGTTTCATAGCACTGGTCACAGTACACTGTGAATATCTGTCTTCACCCCTAGATGTAAGCTCCTTCAAGGCAGCCCTCGTAGCTTAATCATGACAGCATCATTTTCTGAATACTCTTAGTGGACTGTGGTGGTTGATTTTATGTGTCAACTTGGCTGGGCCATAGTACTCAGATATTTGGCCAAACAGGTTTGGATGTTGCTGTGAAGGTCATTTTAAAAATGAGATTAACATTTAAATCAGTAGACTTAAGGTAAGGTATATTATCCTCCATAATGTGGGTGGGCAGCGTCCAATCAGTTGGAGGCCTTAAGAGAACAAAGACTGACCTCCCTTTGGACCCAAGTTGTGATATCCGCTCTTCCCTGGGTCTCTAGCCTGCCTTGCAGATTTTGGACTTGTGAGCCCCCTATATCTGGAGATCCAGTTCCTTAAAATTTCTCCCCACACATACCCTACTGTTTTTCTTTCTTTGGAGAATACTGCCTAATAAATACATGGTCAAATCCCTGCACTAAAGGCAATACCTATTTTCTCCCATCTAACCCTCCTGACAGCCTCTTGAGGTGTGTATTATTATTCTCATTTGATAAGTAGATAAACACAGTCACAGAAGAGGCAAAGAACTTGCCCAGGGTCACATAGCTGGTATGTGGCAGAGACGGGACTCACTGCAACTTGCTTTATGCCACAGCCAGTGCTCTTAACCCTCAGCTCCTGCTTCTCCTCTTGGCAACCCCATGGCTGGTCCCACACCTGACAGCTGGCAGGAGGCCGATAAATACTTAAATGAATGAATAAAGCCACAGATTTCCCTCTGTTTCTTTACCTCTAAATCTTATGGAAAATAATTTAAAAATATTATAGGCAGTATATAAGAGCCGAGACAGTCTAAGACAGTATATACAAATCTATAAAATCTTGATCCCAAAATGTTCTGTCTTCATCTAGATGAGCATGTGATAAAAACGCAGCTGGTGAAGTCACATGTGTATTCAGCTGTGACTTGTAGGTCAGTAGCTTTGTTGCTCTCTTTAGGATCTTTTGGAGGAATTTGCCAGCATTTTCCACTCCAGCTATGGTGCCTGTGGTGGACATGTGCTCCCTGTGTGTGCTAGCTTCTGTCCTGAACGTGCCTTTCCAAGCTGCAGTGTAGCAGGCAAAGCCACCTTGCACAGCCTTCCTGTTAGCCCTGGCTGGGAAGGTGAATTGGGTTCTAGCCTTTGAGTCTGCTTGCTGAGCTTTGAGTGCACAAGTGCTGAGGGCCCCTCATTCTCTGGCTTTGGCTGTTGCTGCTGTCAAGCAGGGTCACAGAGACAACAGGGTCACTGCCTCAGGATGGTACAGACACTGCAGGGTGCTGGCAGCCAGTTCTATCCTCAGGCATCACCCCTTTGAAGGCCCAGGAGCTCAGCATTGCTATGTCTGTCCCGGGCTTGGAGCAGGAAGAGCCAGCACCCCACTCCCCTGGGGTGAGTCATACACTGAAGGACTTTCAACTCCCCAGGCGCCAGGTGAAGGGAGTGGCAGGAACTTGGCCTCTTCTTCTGGAGGCCCAGCTTGCTCTTCTGACCTTATAACAAATTACAGGTACCAAATTCCCTAAATTGAGTCTCATGTGCTTAAAATGGCTGGAGTGGTTTGTGTTTCCTGTGGTGGCTTTGATAACTGCAGAATGTGTGGTTGATCCACTGGTTGGCTCTTTAGTAGGTTTCTACTTTCTGCCTCTGCACACAGCTAATATTTATCTGTGCTCATTTGCCACTCAGATTGGAGAGAGTTGGGAAAGGGAGGAAACCCACAAAGGGAAATTTCACCAAAGTGAGTTTTTGAATTTGGAACAACCAAGTTAAAGAAACTGACAAAGAGGTGGCGCCTGTGGCTCAAGGAGTAGGGCACCAGCCCCATATACTGGAGGTGGTGGGTTCAAACCTGGCTCTGGCCAAAAACTGCAAAAAAGGGAAAAAAAAAACAAAACAAAAAACTGACAAAGACTGTGCCGGGCCCTTTCTTGAGGGAGCTTCCCCCGAGTCTCCCTGCTGTTGCTAATTTTCATCTTCTCACTCTGGATTGCCCTTGTCTCCTCCGACATCTGCATCATTTCTTTGGAGTCTGCTAATCCAGAGCTTTTCTCCTCTATGAATACTTCTACACAAACCTCTGATTGCCAGTTTCTGAGGACAGGAAAATGGTCCCTTCCATCAACATCAGGCATTTCTTTTCTGTGCCATTCAATTCTAGGGCACTATAGATACTATTTTTTACCCATTTTTATCACTTACCAATTAGGAAGGAGCAGAAAAGTCATTTTGGAATTAAATAACAGTGCCATAGGACATACTCAAAACTGAAATTTTAGTTTCAGAAGGGACGTTTGCCGTCATGTGAAATCTATCTTTCTCCCCGTTTTACAGATTAGTAAACTGAGGGCCAGAGAGGTGTTTAGGAAAATGTTCCTGAGCTTGCAGGGCAGAATGAATCTCAGAACACAGGGGTTACCTTTTGGGGGGGGGAGGGGTGTTATCTATATGTAGCTGAACTAAAAAAAAGGCTGTGTTTGACTTATTAGTAGTAGTTTACTGTACATTTAAAACAATATGTGCATATGGTGAGGGAAAACTTTAATTTCTTTACTGTTTTTCCTACATGCACATTTATTAATTGAGACGATTATTTTCTAAATAGAATAGTATTTTTCTAATCAGAGGAAAAGGCACACCGGTATTCTTTTTAAGCAGGACTGCTACAAAAATCATGTTTAGTATATAAACACTTTCTAAATATTTAATATAAATGGTGAATTTTAATCATTGATTTCTGGGCTAATAGTGGTTACTGTCATCATTTATTTAAAGAACACTAGAGACAACATC
The DNA here is from genome assembly GCF_027406575.1 of Nycticebus coucang. Taxonomy (NCBI): domain Eukaryota; kingdom Metazoa; phylum Chordata; class Mammalia; order Primates; family Lorisidae; genus Nycticebus; species Nycticebus coucang. The sequence continues at coordinate 188,293,550 of NC_069780.1, forward strand.
TCAGTAGCTTCAGGGGGGTCAAGTGTCACCCTGAGGAGTCAGAGGCAAATTGGCTCCAGTGCCTTTGGTGTGTTCTGAATGTGCCAGAAGGTACGTGGAGCTGAGTTATCCTGAGAATGAAGCATTCCTGGGCCGGGGCCATAGAACCCATTGCAAGCTGCCTATGGCTCAGCAGACTTTGTTGAATTTTTTAGAAAATGAGAGTTTAATGAATTTTGCATAGAGAGATTTTGTTTTAGTTCAAATTAATATGAATCATATTATAATTATACATAATATAATACATGTATCAAATTTTTAGATCACATTGTTCTTTCTTCTAAGGTAAAGTTCAAATTGTAGGAGAGCCCCTCACCCAGGGGGCGTGCTGAATGTCCTGGCATTGTGCACATTAGTTGAGATCCCACCAAATGTCCTCCCTCCTCCGGCCAATTGCCCTCTCCCCTTTCCTGTCCTCCCATCCTTTTTCCTTACTAGCCTGCATTTGTGTCTTAGCATTTGTATGAGTGTGTAATTATTTATATATTGGTTTCATACTAGTATTGAATACATTGGATACTTTTTTTCCAATTCTTGAGATACTTTATTAAGAAGAATGTGTTTCAATTCCATCCAGGTAAACATAAAAGATGTCTTCATCTTTTTTAATGGCTGAATAATATTCCGTGGCATACATATATCACAATTTGTTAATGCATTCATGGGTTGATGGGTATTTGGGTTGCTTCCATGACTTGGCAATTATGAATTGAGATGCAATAAGCATTCTGGTGCAAATGCCTTTGTGGTAAAGTGATTTCTGTCCTTTTAGGTAGATACCTACTCATGGATTGCTAGTTCTGCAATGTTTTAAATCCTCTTTGCAGAGTTTGTAGGGGGAACTGCATACAGTCAAGAGGAAAGGCCTTGTGATAAGGCTGAGCTTTCCCATGTTGAGACGTGAAGCCTATTTGGGCAGGTCAGGCTTAGGACCAGGAGTCAAAGTTCCATGTACAAGGTGGCCATCTCAGAGTCTCTTCCTTTCCACAGGTGGCCGTGTGCGCCAGTGCCATTTGTTACCTTCAGTGGTGGATGAAGTGTTGCAGGGAATGCTAAGAGGACAAGTCCCTATTTACAAGGAATTTTTAGTTCTTCTGGAAGTGACAAGACTCGTAGATGTGGCCCAGACAAAGAAAAGTTAAGGGCTATCAGATGGTGATGACAACAAGTGGCAGTAAAGATGGTCTAGAAGGGAGAGAGGCTGGTGTGGGTCAAGGGTTCTCGGGTACCATGTCTTGCTGTTTAGAGACTTTTTTTTTTCCACCAAGTTCATAACACATTTACTTTTTATTTTAATATTTTTCTTTTTTTATTTCAAATTAATATGAGGGCACAAATTTTTAGGTTACACTGTTTTCAATTGTTAGGTAAAGTTCAAGTTATAGTTGAGCCCTTCACCCAAGGGCGTGCTGAACACCCTCACTAGGTGAGATCCCGCCAATCAACCTCCCTCCTTCGCCTCCCCTCCCCGCCTCCCCCTTGCTAGACTCCATTTGTGTTTTATCTTTTATGTGAGTGTGTTGTTGTTTATATATTGGTTTTATATTAGTATTGAGTACATAGACTATCTTCTTCTTGAGATACTTTATGAAGAAGAATGCGTTTCAACTCCATCCATGTAAACACAAAAGATGTGAAGTCTCTATGGTATACATATGCCTGGAGACTTTAAAAAAAATTCAGATTAATATAAGGGTATAAATGTTGCATTGTTTTCATTTCCGAGGTAAAGTTCACGTTGCAGTTAAGTCCTTCACCTGGGCGTGTGCTGTATACCCTCACATTGTGCATATTAGGTGAGAACTTGCCCGTCTCCCTCTCCTCGCCTCCCTCACTTAAATATTCTTGTGTTTTCTTTAATGTGGGCATGTAGTTGTTTATGTGTTGGTTTCATCTTATAACACATTTCACATCACATCAGGTATCCAAGTATTGACTACCTTGGATGCTTGCTTTTCCATTTTTGTGATACTTTTACAAAGAAGAATGTGTTTCAACTCCATCCAGGTAAATACAAAAGATGTAAAGTCTCCATCCTTTCTTTTGGCCGAATAGTACTCCATGGTATACATATACCACAATTTCTTAATCCATTCATGAATTAGGCACTTGTGTTGCTTTTATATCTCGGCAACTGAGCTGCAATAAATGTTCTAGTACAAATATCCTTTGGGTAAAATGATTTTCTTTTCTTTTGGGTAGATACCTAGCAATTAAATTGCAGGATCAAATGGAAGGTCTACTTTTAGTTCTTTGAGAAATATCCATACTTCATTCCACAGAGGTTGTATCAGTTTGCAATCCCACCAGCAGTGCAAAAATGTTCCCTTCTCTTGTCTGAAGACATTTTTGATTTTTACAACTTAGGAGGAGGCATGTGCTGCTGGTACTCAGGGATGCTGTAAATATCCTGCATGCACAGGGCAGCCCTCCACAGCCAACAACTGTCCTGCTCAAAATACAAGTGGTGCTAAAAACCCTAGCGTAGGCTGAAGTAATGAGATCAGACTTTTTGGAGGAGGTAAGACTTAATCTCACTTTTCACTCATTCATTCTCATATTTTTTCAGTGTTTACCTAATGTCTGTCGTTCTCCACGGTCTGCTTTTGTCCTGGAGGTACAGTGTGGAATGAATCAAAGTGGTCCTGTTCAGTGGGAGAAAAAAGAAAATTTAGAAAAAACAAAATGCAGTGTGATGATCATGATGAGAAGTGTGGGAATGTGGAGCACCAGGGCACACCCCAGGGAGGCCCATCTTACCAAAGGTCCAGAAGATTCTCCCAAAGCTTGGATAGTACGTGGGAGCTCGTCACAGAGTACTCCTGAGTGCGTGTGTGCCCAGAGTCGGGGGCAGGGAGAGCGGCATTGTTGAAGGCAGATGGAGCAGCTCAGGCAGAGTTTGGAGGTGAGTGGGAGCGGCACAGGAACTGTCTTCATGTTGGAGACACCACAAGAAGAGCAGAGAGATGAGGCCACAGAGAAGGCAGAGCCACAGCTTGGAGCATCTGAGCCACGTTAAGACTTCAGATTTCATCCTACACACCACGGGAAATGCTGAAGAATGTTAAACTCTTAAGGCAGTGGAGTGACAGAGCCAGATTTATGTTTTGCAGAGCTCACCCCAGCTGTAGTGTGGAGGTGAGATTGGAGGAGAAGCCGTGGGTCAAGGACGCTGTAGGGACTGCTGGGCTCGGAGGGGCAGGCAAGGCTGCCGGACCCTGGATGGCGATGACAGAAGTGGCCACAGCTGACCGTGAGAGCTGCTCAGGAGGTGCCGTGCTGGGCTCCTGATGGGAAATTGGAGGGAGGAGGCAGGGAAGATGTTCACATCTCTGCTGGGACAAACCAAGTGTCCCGGGTACCACTTGCAGGGGGCACTCTCCTTTGGTAGCAGTTGGAGCACTGGGAATAATGTTGCAGGATGCTGTCGAGCTGGGTTCAAGGCACGTAGCATTTGAGCTTTCTGAGTGATGTTCACCTAGATGTGCTCACTGGCCCCAAAAGACCTGTTGGAGCTGGAGACCGTCATTTGAGAGTCACAGGGTTGGCAGGACTGCATAGGACGCAACCTTTAAGGACAGGTGAGAAGCGAGGAGCTCCCAAAGGAGGGTCTGGGGTGGTGGAAGCAAAACCAGAGGAGTGTGGCAGCTGGGAAGGTATAATGAGAGAGTAATTGGGAAAGAGAGGGCGTGACATGCCATATTCTGCTGCTGACTATTGCTCAGGATGATGACTCGAGGCTTCTCATGCCCCTGGCGTAGCAAGGTGCCCAGTGATCTTGAATGAACTGTCCAGAGGGAGCAGTGTCCATGGAATGTCTGGGTGGATCAAGAAGAGCGGAGCAGAGAGCATCTGTGGCCGTGGGTGCCGGCTGGAGTTCTGCCTCACCGGGTCACAGTCATCCTGGCCCATGGGCAGGGCCTATCAGAGCGGTTGCAGGTGGGGAAGCTCAGACCAGGCTGCGCTTTGCCACAGCTCTGAGGGACAGATTTTCCAAATAAAAAGAGTGGAGAGATTGTCTTTTCAATATATAGTCTATAAAAAAAGATGAAAAATCTGTGACATATGCTTGTCAAGGAATGATCCATCCCTGGTGGTTCATTTGGTACAGTGTATGAAGGATGGAGGGTCCAAGGCAGTGTCAAGGTCATTTAAAGGTGACCTCACTAAGATTTTTTAATAGTCATGCCTTTGAAATGCTGGTACTTACCTCTGTAATGTAATTTGTAGCACTTCTGCAGACACTCTTAGCTAAAGGAATGAAATGCACTGACTAGATGAAGCTTTCTATACATTTAGATAGTGGACATTTCCATTAGTCCAAAAAATAATGACCTTTTTCAGCAATACAACTGTCACAAAGAAAAAATGTAGACAGTCATATGATTCATTTCCCTGCCCATGTGTGAGTTTATTTATGGGAGTTTCACCTTAAGAGCTAATAATTTTCTGGGCTCAGAAAAATCAGGAGATGTTTTTTTTCTTTTTGGTAAATGACCATTTTTAAATATTTTTTTGTAGTGTTTTTTTTTAGCTTTAAAAATCACCTAAGTCCATGGGGCTTTGATATAAAGAGAAAGGCTTCTTTCACTTGCTTTAGCCTTTTTCAAAGAGTGACCTGTAGAGACAAATGTTCTCATGCTGAGACCGGGGCTATCTCCCACGTCTGCAGTAATGTAGGCCGAGGAGGAAGCAGACAGCTTTCTTGAAGGGGTTTAAGAAAAATTCAAGACCCATGACTGAGGAAAGGACCTTTTTGGGAAGGGTCAGGTCAAGTTTGAGACCTGTACCATAGGCGGCGGTGGCAGCAACAACAACAACAACGACGGCAGGTTGTGGATGATGCCAGAACAGAGGCACCAGGCAGAACCCGGGGCCCAGGAACTAGCTTGGAAGAAGGTTTCTGGCAGACGATTTTTTTTGCTTTTGGGCAAAAGAAGGGTGACATTCATGGAGACCAGCGAAGGCAGGGAGGTGCGTGCAACCGCAGGAATGGTCTGGGGTGAGGTTAGAGAAGTTAGAGCAGAGCCTATATTTGGGTTCTCTCAATTTTGGGGGGCAGGTACAAGTGATCCCCTTTCCTGTGTGCCCCCCTTCAATGGGTCCTCAATAAGGATGCTCCAGGACCTCTGTGAGATCAGGACAGTTTCTTCTTCCTGTGGCTTCTGGCCACACCGTGCTTCTTCATGAGCTTCGCCCTGACTCTTGGCCCTGAGCTCATCTCACATGGTCTCTTGCCCGCTGTCTACTCTCCTGTGATTTAGAAACTGGTTTCACCTTTTCTTGGTCTCTCCCACCAGTTACCTCCTGGACTTGACATTGGCTGTGTCTGATGTCTAGATTTTTACAGCTGCTTCTCTGTGTCAGCACCTTTAGGTGACATCAGTCATGAAAGCAGGTTTCATCCCTCCCAGGGAGTGTGTTAGCCCAAAAGAAGTCTCATGAATTCCAAAATGTCTCTTACCAGACAGAAAAGGAATCTCACGGGAACCAGGTGTGAGTGGGATGGGGGGCAGGAAGGAGGGCTTGAGGGATGTGGCTTCGTGATGGGTCCTGTCCACACATCACACCCAGAGCTGCTTACCTTCCGGGGCAGGAGGTATAACAGCAACCCCCTTACCTGTGAGCTCCCTGCTGAGCTGAGGGCTTCCTGCTTACCTATGGGCTCCCCACTTACCTGTGAGCTCCCCGCTTACCTGTGAACTCCCCTTTACCTGTGAGCTCTCCTTCCCTGTGAGTTCCCTTTACTTGTGAGTTCCCTATTTACCTGTGAGCTCCCCTTTACTTGTGAGCTCCCTGCTTACCTGTGAGCTCACTTACCTGTGAGTTCCCGCTTACCTTGGCTCATCTCCCAGGCTTACTTATAGGCAGGATGAGCCATGGGACTGACAAGAGGTATGGGCAGAAGCAGTTTATTTTAATTATTTTTATTTTTATTATTTATTTATTTCATTTTATTAAGTCATAGCTATATACATTAATGCAGTCCTGGGGTACAATGTGCTGGTTTTATATACAAGTTGAAATATTTTCATCACACTGGTTAATATAGCCTTCATGGCATTTTCTTAGTTATTGTGTTGAGACATTTCTATTCTACATTTAATAAGTTTCATATGTACCCTTTCAAGATGTACTGTAGGTGTGGTCCCACCAATTACCCTCCCTCCACCCGTCCTCCTCCTCCCCTCTCCTCCCTTTCCCCTTTCCCCATATTCTTGGGCTATAATTGGGTTATAGCTTTCATAGGAAAGCGATAAATTAGTTTCATAGTAGGGCTGAGTACATTGGATACTTTTTCCTCCATTCTTCAGATACTTTGCTGAGAAGAATATGTTCCAGCTCCATCCATGTAAACATGAAAGAGATAAAGTATCCATCTTTCTTTAAGGCTGCATAATATTCTATGGAGTACATATACCACGATTTATTAATCCATTCGTGGGTTGATGGCCACTTGGGCTTCTTCCATGACTTAGCAATTATGAATTGGGCTGCAATAAACATTCTGGTACAGATATCTTTGTTGTAATGTGATTTTTGGTCTTCTGGATATATACCTAGTAGAAGAATTGTAGGATCAAATGGCAGGTCTATTTTTAGATCTCTAAGTGTTCTCCAAACATCTTTCCAAAAGGAATGTATTAATTTGCATCCCACCAGCAGTGTAGAAGTGTTTCCTTTTCTCCACATCCACGCCAACATCTCTGGTTTTAGAATTTTGTGACGTGGGCTAATCTTACTGGAGTTAGATGATATCTCAAAGTAGTTTTGATTTGCATTTCTCTGATAATTAAGGATGATGAGCATTTTTTCATATGTCTGTAGGCCATGCACCTGTCTTCTTCAGAGAAGTTTCTCTTCAAGTTCCTTGCCCAGCCTGAGTTGGGATCACTGGTTCTTTTCTTGCTAATACATTTGAGTTCTCTGTGAATTCTGGTTCTTAAGCCTTTGTTGGAGACCTAACCTGAAAATATCTTCTCCCATTCTGAGGGCTGTCTGCTTGCTTTACTTACTGTGTTCTTGGCTGTGCAGAAGCTTTTTAGTTTGATCAGGTCCCAGTAGTGTATTTTTGATGCTGCTTCAATTGCCCAGCGGGAGGTCCTCCTCATAAAATATTCACCCAGGCCGATTTCTTCAAGAGTTTTCCCTGAACTTTCTTCTAGTATTTTTATAGTTTCATGTCTTAAGTTTAAATCTTTAATCCAGTGAGAGTCTATCTTAGTTAATGGTGAAAGGTGTGGGTCCAGTTTCAGTCTTCTACAGGTTGCCAGTCAGTTCACCCAGCACCGGGTGTCACCCCCCGGGCAGAAACAGTTTATTCTGGCTCCTAAAGCCATCCTGAGTGAGACTCCTGTCCTGTCTTACTTGGCTGTGGCAACCCTGCTGGACACTTGCTCCAGCTGGCATGTTTAGCGATGGTGGAGGAGCACAGCTGACCTACACTGGACTCCAGCCACCCCACCAAGAGCCTGGGATTTCCTGTTGTGACCTCAGCATCGCTAAGTGCTAAGCTTATCTCTTTCAAGATCTTTTTCAGAGACTCTAAGCAGAGAAAGTGCCTTTTCCCTCTCATTGACTGATAGGAACTCTCAGCTCTGCACTGTTGCTTGGAATTTGGGATTTGGAAATTTGCTGTGATGTCCCCATCTGTGCCCCCATCCTGTGCCACCATCCTTCTGAGCCTGTTGAATCATCAGCACTGCTGGGTACTTTGCAGAGGCTGGGCAGAAAAGCAATTTCTGCTTCCCATTAGCTCTTGGTCTCAGGGTTCCAGGAGATGGTGGCTGGGGTTTCTCTGTCCAGTGAATGCAGCAGGACTGACTCTCTGGGACGCCCATTTGGTGCCATGTGCCATTTTCACAAAATGCTATGTTTAAATACACATTTCCCAGCATAGCGAGAGCAGGTTGGAATGGAGTCCAGGATGGCTTTTTTAACATAAAGGGGGTGGCTGGTGGACTTGGTTTAAGCAAATATCCTTAAAGTCCAAGAGATCTCAGAGATGAATTCTTTTTTCCTTCTGAGGAATGGATACTCCCCTTCTCTCTTTTTTTTTTTTCACTTAATTAAAACATGACTGTGTACATTAATGCACATTAATGCATTTATGGGGTACAAAGTGCTGAATTGATAAATAATGTGGAATGCTTACTTTGAACTGATTAATGTAACCATCACCTCACTTGCTTATTTGCTGTGGTAAGACATTTGTACTCTATTCTTAATAGTTTTGAAATGTACCATTGTAGTATTACCTTAGGTGAGGTCCCACCAAATTTCCTCCCTTCTCCCAACCTCCCCTCCCACTCCCTCTTTCTTTCTGGACTATAGTTATGTTTTGTCATTCATATGAATGTGTAGGTGATTATATGTTGGTCTTGGAGATGAATTTTGAGGACTACCTTGTGCTGTCCTTCTCCAAACTAGGGACCCAGAAATCTGAATTCAGATACTCCTATTTGCCTTGACTGGGGATTTTGAATTATACTCAGCTTGGGGGAGGGAAAAAGAGGTTCTTATTTTGAGGTGGCTGGTTAGTGTGCAGGGACAGCCAGGGAGAAACGGTTTCTTATTTGGAACTCTGCTCATCCAATCCATCTGCCCCTAGTATGACCTTGAATGTGGTCTCCTGGCCTTGGTGGCTTCCCTTGCTGACTCCTTTGTAGCGGCCTTAGTGTCCTCGGCCAGACGGCTGTGCAGAGCAGAGGAGACTTGCCTGTGTCTTCCCTGACCAAATGCCACGGCGCAGACATGCTGAGGGAGTCTCTTGTAAATGGGAGATTCAGGAAGCAGCTGAAGAAGTGTGCAGCAAGGAGGAGAGGGCTGGCTCGTCCATTGACTTTCTGTTCCTTTGTTTTTGTGACAACAACTCTCAAAGCAGCCTCTGCCACCCACAAGACATTTATTAAAGAAGTGTTAGTTTGCCAGCAGGCCCCACAGTGCTCATCCTTCTCTGCCAGCGTGGTGAAGTCACAGCTCCCCGTCTCTCAGGTGTGCGGCTACTGTTGGGCAGGAGGAGCCAGAAGGCACACGCTGGGGCGGTGGAAGCCTGTCACCCTAACAGCTGGCCTTAGCAAACAAAATCAAGACCCCACAGGCTATGTTCACACAGTTCCTCCATCAAAGAGGGTATGGGCATTACTAGATTCTTCCTGCAAATTTGAGACCTTTTTTTGAGTATTGTAATTGATCCACAAGCTATGGTTTTATTTATTATCATTTTATTTATTTATTTTTTTATTAAATCATAGCTGTGTGCATTAGTATGATCATGGGGCACCATACACTTGGTTCATAGACCGTTTGACACATTTTCATCACACTAGTTAACATAGCTTTCCTGGCATTTTCTTAGTTATTTTGCTAAGACCTTTACATTCCACATTTACTAAGATTCACATATACCCTTGTAAGATGCACCGCAGGTGTAATCCCATTAATCCCCCGCTATGGTTTGAATACTGGTGGCCCTGCAAACTTTATATGTTGAAACCTGGTCCCTAAAGCAATAGTATTAAGGGGTGGGGCCTTTGGGAAGTGATTAGGTCATGAGGGTGGAGTCCTGGTGGATGGGTTAGTGTCCTTTTTAAAAAAATATATTTATAGCATTTATTTTATTAATCTCCTTATATCACATAGTGTCCTTTTAAAGGAGGCCTGAGGGAGCTTGTTCACCTTTCCTGCAGAAAGGAGATGCCATCTGTGACAAACGGGTCCTCACTAGCCCTGAGTCTACCAGCAACTTGGTCTTGGACTTCCCAGCCCCCAGAACTGTGAGGAATAAATTTCTGTTGTTTATAAATTACCCAGTCTAAGGTATTTTGATATAGCACGAATGCACTAAGGTGCCATATACTTTGAATACTTTTAATGTCACCGAGAGCTCATTTCTACTGGCTGTCATGACCATTAATGGGTCACCAACTGCATTATAGGAGCCAATATTCAAAAGCCTTGATTTTGATATTCCAAAAGACTTGTTTGATGACAGCAGGAAGCTCACAGCAGCTGCCTGTGTCTGGGCTCCTGAGCAGAATAGCAGGGTGCCCTAGGGGCTCTGCCCTCTTGATGAGGCTGCTGACAGCTCACTCCCATAGCACTGCGAATCTGGAGTGTTTTCAAGTGAAGTATGGACACAGACAAAAGAGGGCACAGAGTGAGTGGAGCTCATGCTTCCAGCTCTCTTTGCTGCTGGGGGACACACTAGTCATAGCGGCTGACACGTGGGGCACTGCACTGTTCCAGGTACCTGGTGCTGGTGCCTCATGTACTCCTCAGAGTAACCCTGTGGAGGTATCTTTTTAGCCTCATCTTTCAGATAAGAAAACTGAGACTCCAAGAAGTTCTAAACTTTTTCAAAGTTGGTAGCTGGTAAGTGCAAAGATACTGACCTCAGGGCCTGACCGTAGAACGTTTCTGCGGCTCACTAGGCAGTGGCAGCCCTGCCAGTAAGAGCTGTGTCCAGCTCAGCAGACCCCAAGAGCTGGCTGTGGTGCCCTCACTCTGGTGGCGGCTGGACCTTGTTAGACATTCCTGGTCCCAGTGGTAAGAGGTCAGCGTAGGGTGTCTTGGCACGAGAGCCGCAGTTACACGGATGTCTAAAAGGAGTCTGTCCAGGTGGTTAGATGAGGGCTGGATCAGCCCGCTCCACAGCTGCCCAACATTGTTGTCCAGGCTTGTCCTTCACAGATGAGGACAAGATGGCCATCTGGGAACTGAGGCAGCGTGCTACCCCAAGCATCTTTCCCAGCTCTCTGCAGAGGTCTCCTTTGCCTGCTCAGATGCAGGACATGGTCTTGGTGTGTTTCTTTGGGGGCTCTCAGCCCCGGTGTCCTGCTTACAGATCCTGAGGAAGTCTTCCCTTCTCATGGGTGACACTGTTCTTTGTGGACTAGCCATTGGTACCAATGCAAGTTACCAGTGAATGTGATGAAAATGTCATTGAAAATGCCCATTTAACTCACCATGTGTGGCACACGTGGAATGCTCCTATTTTGGGGGGCAGCAAAGCATGAGGTCTGAGGTCAGGTGGGTCACATTCTGGCTTGGCCACTTCCTGGCTGTGTAACTGCTGTACACTCAAGTTATTTCAATTCTCTGTGCTACAGATTCTTCATCTTAAAAGGGTGATAAAATAATATTTGCCTCACAAATTCTGTTGGGGGATTAAATGCATTAACCTATTTGAAGTATTCACTCCCTGGCCTACTCAATGGAATGGATTTATAATGCGATTCAAATAATAATTTTTTATTCTGGAATTCTTTTTGAGGCCCAGCATGATTTGCTGGTGTGACACCACAGGCCAGTCTGGGAAATATTCCTAAAGTTGTGGATGATTTGGGGAAGGTGGATGGACGGAAAGACTCATTGAGAGGGTTGTGAAGAGAGGCATTAACAGAACGTGCCATTGGCGGCTGGATCATCTTTATTTGAGTTTTACCTTGCTAAGTACTGTTCATCAATTTTTGAATATCTAACTTATTTCAGGCTGTTCATTCAAGGCAAACTGCTGAAAGTAAAAGCAAAATCCAGAACCCAAGGGCTTTGAAGACTCTCCTTAACTCGTGGTCACTTTCCGCCTTTAAAAGCAATGACTTGACTTTTATAAGAGCCTGTAGAATAATCTAACAGAAAATAGAAGCCAAGAGCACAGCCATCTCCTTAAATATTTTGTATTGCATTCAGATGTACATTTTTCAAAAATCATTTCCTTGACATTTTCCGGGGGTGTTTTTCTTGGGAAATACAATGAATATGTTTGGTTGATGCTCATACAAATTTATTTAGAGCTATAAATAAGATAGAGATGCCGTCTGTCATTTGTACTAGAAAATACAAAGACCAGAGGAGTATCCTTGGAGGACAGGGCAAAGGACTAATGATAGAGATCATGCTGGCTTTGGCTCACGCTTTAGGCCATTTTAGCTGATCATCATGTGAACTATTGTTAAGAAGGGATAAGAGAAACTCTTTAGCCACATCCCAGCACAGAGAGGATACATTGTGCCCCAGGCCATGCAGTTCATTAGGGACAGCTGAGTGACAGAATCAGATTTTCCAGCTCTCTTAGTCTATGCCTGTCTCACAAGCTTTCCAGCTGATTGTGTATATCATCTGGTAGCCGGATCACTCTGAGTGCTTCCCTGAGGCTGGGAATGACCCTTTAAAAAGTAAGAAATCCAGTTATGCCAACTGGAGACTGGTAATCTATGCAAAGCTCCCAGAAGTGACATGAGAGGAACGTACTTGCTTCCCTCTCCCAGGAATGGGCATACTCGTGCAGTGACTTTATTGAGTTATGGCATTGCTGCTGTGGGAGATGTGATGGGAATGGCTCCCCTTGGAGCCATTGATGGGGAAGGATAGACGCCCAGGTGCAGGTAACCAGCCATGTGACAGAGGATGCAACCTCAGGTCAAGTAAAGTCAGACCCTGGAAAGTTACTGGAGGTTCAGAGAAGAGGCCTCCCACGTCTGAGTGGAACAGGGAGAGCTTTGGGGAGGCAAAGGGACAGAACAGGGCTTAGAGGATGGGAAGATGTCACCGGGGTGTGAAGGAGGAGGGCCAGGTGTCCATGGCAACAGGAGAGGCAGGGCAGGACAAAGGGAATTGCTTTCCAAATGTCAAACAACCTCAATGGTGAATGGATAAAGCAAACGTAGCACATGTATACAGTGGGATGTCATTCAGTCTTAGAAAAGGAGGAAACCCCACCACTGTGACAGCCTGGATGAACCTGGGGGACGTTACGTTAAGTGAAATAAGCCAGGCACAGAGAGACATATACTGCATGACCACACTTCTATGTGGGAGCTAAAACTCACAGAAGCAGAGAGTAGCAGGGTCATTGCCAGGGCTGGGGGAGGGGCAAATGGGAAGCCCTTGGCCAAAGGGTACAAAGTTTCGGTTATGCAGGATGAGTAAGTTCTAGAGATCTAAGGACACCAATGCAACCGTTGTCAACAATACTGTATTGTGTGCTTGAAATTTGCTAAGAAGCTACATCTTAAGTGTTCTCACCACACACACAAACACCCCCCCCCGCCCCCAAATGGTAACTGTGTGAGGTGATGGATCTGTTAGTTACAGTGTGGTGATGATTTCACAGTAGGTATACATATCAAAACATCAAGTCATACTAATTCAATGCACACAATCTTTATTCAATTATACCTCAGTAAAGCTGGGGAAAAAGTATCAAAAAGAAGAGAGGTGAGGACAGATGAGCAGCTCCACATGGGCCTGGGCACAGCGCTGGTAGGAGCCGGGAGAACGGGAAGGATGGAGGGGGCGGACTCAGCTGACCCCTCAATTTCCAGACTTCAGGCAGATGGCAATGGGAGGTGCAGGTGATTTTTAAAATAAATCAAATCAGAAATGAAATACCTCAGTTTTGATCTTTAAAAGAACTTTTTTATAAATGCTTGTAAAACTGAAGAGAAACCGTCATCATATAAGTGCAGTGTAAATAATAACTTTCACATTCAATGACTGTATAAGTTTATATTTTGTATGTTGCCTATTTTCTGGAAGTAGGCAAAGCCCAGTTCACTTTACTTTTTCCCGTCTCTACAATAGCACTGGCCTGCAGGGTGAGCAAGGAGGGGAGGGAATGAGGCATATTTAACACGGGAGGGAGCAGCTCTTACTTTACTTTGAGTTTTGTCTTAGGAATGAAAGCAAACTTTTTCTTTCTTATTTCCACTTTTATGCCAGGAAGCCTAGGGTCTAAGTCTCTTCAGAAATTTGGGAGCTTTTAAAAGTCTGGAATCACTGATCTGAAGAAAATGTAGTTGTCATGGTTTGTGAACTGGACACCTGCAGTGCTGGGTAGGTGGATAGGAGGGACGGGAGCAGATGGCACTAGGAAAAGTTTTGTACAATAACAGGGCAAACTGATCAAAGCCGGGGCTCCCAAGAAGGAATAGCCGTCTTGACAAGGGGTCCCCAGGGCCTCATTAGATGTTTGGTCTGTGACTGGGTGGGAGGCGGGGGGGACCGGCTGACCAGAAACAGATAGAGAAACCACAAAGTGGAGGTATGATCAAGGCCACAAAGAGGGTTTTGGGAGCCTGGGTATAAGCAAGGTGAGATTGTCCTTAAATGACCTACCCTCAGTGACCTAGTAAAAAAAACAGGGCCATGACAGTTTATGGCAACCCCCAGAAATTGCCTTACAAAGATAGGAAAGGGGAGGAATTGCCATTGTGGAATTGTCCATCCCCTTCACAAAGAACTCATGAATATTCCAGCCCCAGCTCTGTGTATTATTAGGGATTAGCGTAAAAGACAGACCCCAGTGCTGAGGAGCTGCTGTTCCTTGTTGGAGCGGTCTGCTCTCTGCAGACCTAGGGAGTTGTCCCATACTTTCCATACTCTGTAAACTCAGGGACTCCGCCACTCTTGGGGGTAGGCCCATTCCTTCTCTGCAACATGCTGCACCTTCATAAATTTTGGCACTTTGCCTGTTTGCATCTGCTTAGCTTGCTCATTTATTCCCTTGTCTTGGTACCAGTAACCATTCTTCAGTACTGGGCACCAAGAACCTGGGAACAGGGACCTGACTTCTCGTCTGCTTCTGCCACCTGACCCCAGGATGATGGTTATGCTGCTTGCCAGCCACCGTCTTCTCTTCTTTCTTGACCATGAGATTACTCATTTTAAAATCAGAGCCCGTGCTCTGCTTCAGAATCCTTCTTAACCTAGTGCTCTTTGGCAGTTGATTCCAACTGAGTTTTCCACCAGGTGGAATCAACTTGCCTCCGGGTGTGAGAGTCAGAGTGGTCCTCCCATATTGGTGGGCACCAGGAGCACCCAGGAGACTCGTCTTAACACCGGGGCTGGTTCCCACTCACTCTGACTCAGGAGGTCTGGGCTGGGGCCTGAGAATGGCTGTTGAGGCTGCTGGGGACTGTACTTTGAGAAATACTGTTTTGAATTTTAATATGACCATTAACCAGATGGCAGCTCAATTTTCCATTTTAATGAGGATTAGTGGGCGAAGAAACCAACACTTAAAAATTTCTTTGCATTCCCTCACTTCCTTGTTCACAGTGGTATTTTCCCTTCTGATTCCTTAATTAGAATACAAATCTATGTCCTTAAGTCAAGAACATGTTGTAGCCCAGGACCATTCACTTTTTTTTTTTTTTTTGCATTCCTGTGGCCATAGTATCTTAGCCAAAATGTAAATTAATGTTTTTGAACAGGGGTATCCAACCTTTTTTTTTTCTCTGCAGCAAGTTGGAAAAATCAGAGTCGTCTTGAGCCGCACAATAAATACACAAACACTAACAAAAGCTGATTAATAAAGAAAAGGTTCTCGCCCGCTTTTCATGATATCTGACACCACAGATAGGCAAAAAATGTCCTTGTAAAATCAGCATGAAGGCCACAGGGCTGCAGGTTGGACACCCCCGTTTTAAGGATATGAAATGAGAGGATCAGAATAGAAGATGGGCTGGCTGGTGGGCTGCACAGACTACAGAAGGATGAGCCGAAAGTTGATGAAAGGTCCCCATTTTCACACTAGGTCAAGGGTTAGTATTGATGGTGACTGGGAGTTGCAATAGTATTTACAAAGTAACATACACTGGGAGGTTTAAACAACAGAAATTTCTTGTCTCAGAGTTGTGGAGGACAGAAGTTAAGGTCAGGGTGCTAGCAGGTTTCTTGCTTCTGAGGGCTGTGTCCTGGGCCTCTGCCCTGGCCTCTGGACTTTGCTGGCAACCCTTGGTATCCTTGGTTTGCAGGGACTGGGCTTTGGTTTCACCCCCACTGGTGTCTTCTCTCACATGTGGCTCTGTGTCCAAATCTTTTCTAATGACCTCATCTCAATTAATGACATCTTAATGACCCTATTTCCAAATAAGTTCACATTGTGAAGTACTGGAGGATAAAACTTTGGCACAATTCAGCTCATACCAGGGACCCTGAGGTTGGCTCACGTTGACACTGTATGTGGGGAGACCTGGTCACCATGTGGACCCGAAGGACTTCCTGGGAGGCCAGTACAGTACCCTCCACGCCCTCCCTGGCTCTGTGGACCCTCCACCCCCTCCCTGGCTCTGTGTCAAGGATGATACAGGCTGGGCCTGGAAGCAGGTTCATGTCCACTTCCCTTCACGGTTTAACTTTATACTTCCAGTACTTCCTTGAGATTAAATCTTCTCAAACTGCAGGATCAGTGATGAAGCTTATACAAGGCATTTCTTTTTTCTTTTTTTTTTTTAATTGTTAAATCATAGCTGTGTACATTAATGCAATCATGGGGCACCATACACTGGTTTTATAGAATGTTGGACACATTTTCATCACACTGGTTAACATAGCCTTCCTGGCATTTTCTTAGTTATTGTGTTAAGACATTTATATTCTACATTTACTAAGTTTCACATGTACCCTTGTAAGATGAACTGCAGGTGTAGTCCTTCCAATCATCCTCCCTTCACCAATCCTCCCCCCTCCCTCCCCTCCTTCTCCCCTATTCCCATATTCTTAGGTTATAACTGGGTTATAGCTTTCATGTGAAAGCCATAAATTAGTTTCATAGTAGGGCTGAGTACTTTGGATACTTTTTCTTCCATTCTGGAGATACTTTACTAAGAAGAATATGTTCCAGCTCCATCCATGTAAACATGAAAGAGGTAAAGTCTCCATCTTTCTTTAAGGCTACATAATATTCCATGGTGTACATATACCACAATATATTAATCCATTCGTGGATCGATGGGCACTTGGGCTTTTTCCATGACTTAGCAATTATTAATTGGGCTGCGTTAAACATTCTGGTACAAATATCTTTGTTATGATGTGATTTTTGGTCTTTTGGGTATATACCTAGTAGAGGAATTATGGGATTGAATGGAAGATCTATTTTTAGATCTCTAAGTGTTTTCCAAACATTTTTCCAAAAGGAATGTATTAATTTGCATTCCCACCAGCAGTGTAGAAGTGTTTCCTTTTCTTCACATCCACGCCAACATCTCTGGTCTTGGGATTTTGTGATATGGGCTAATCTTAATGGGGTTAGATGATATCTCAAAGTAGTTTTGATTTGCATTTCTCTGATGATTAAAGATGATGAGCATTTTTTCATATGTCTGTAGGCTGTGCACCTGTCTTCTTCAGAGAAGTTTCTCTTCAAGTCCCTTGCCCAACCTGCGATGGAATCACTTGTTCTTTTCTTGCTAATACATTTGAGTTCTCTATGAATTCTTGTTATTAAACCTTTGTCAGAGACATAACCTGCAAATATCTTCTCCCATTCTGAGGGCTGTTTGCTTGCTTTACTTACTGTGTTCTTGGCTCTGCAGAAGCTTTTTTAGTTTGATCAGGTCCCAGTAGTGTATTTTATAAGCTGCTTCAATTGCCCGGGGGATCCTCCTCATAAAATACTCACCCAGACCGATTTCTTCAAGGGTTTTCCCTGCACTCTCTTCTAGTATTTTTATAGTTTCATGTTTAAAGTTTAAATCTTTAATCCAGTGAGAGTCTATCTTAGTTAATGGTGAAGGGTGTGGGTCCAGTTTCAGTCTTGTACAGGTTGCCGGCCAGTTCACCCAGCACCATTTGTTAAATAGGGAATCTTTTCCCCACTGAATGTTTTTAATTGGCTTGTCAAAGATCAAATAATGGTAAGTAGCTGGATTCATCTCTTGGTTCTCTATTCTGTTCCAGACATCTACTTCTCTGTTTTTGTGCCAGTACCATGCTGTTTTGATCACTATTGATTTGTAGTATAGTCTGAGGTCTGGTAGCATGATTCCTCCTGCTTTGCTTTTATTTATGAGTAATGTCTTGGCTATTCGAGGTTTTTTCTGATTCCATATAAAACAAAATATTATTTTTTCAAGATCTTTAAAGTATAACAGTGGATCTTTAATAGGGATTGAATTACAATTCTATATTGCTTTGGGTAGTATGGACATTTTAACAATGTTGATTCTTCCAGCCATGAGCCTGGTATGTGTCGCACCCCCGGCATCTGGCCGTGGTGGGATGGCTCTGTCCGCGTTGTAAAGTACGTGGTTAGGCGGTCTGTGCTCCCCGGAGCGTTACCCCCAGTCCCCCTGGCTTGCAACAGCAGCGCATAAGTTGCCTAGCATGCCTTTTAGTGAACGTAGGAACTCATGAGGTGCGGCATAAAAGCTTAAAACCTGTCTAAAATCTGTTTGTCAAGTTTAAATGCCTGATTGTTTTAAGGAACTGAGGATAAACACAATGACTTACTTGTCCATAATCTCATATAATCAAAGGAGACTTAATGTCTCCAAGGGAGCACGCTCCCACCATGAATGTCAGTGAATTGAGACAATGTATTGAGAGAATGTAGAAAACGGCAAACAAAATGTTCCATCACGATATGCACACCCACCATCCACGGTGCCTCTCACAGAAAAACTTTTCTCTAACACAACATGCATTATCACCATCTGTAATAAAACTTTACTTAGAAAAACATCTTACTTCACTAATTTTCATATGTAACACAAATCAATAGAGTAGTTTAATGTTTAATAAACAATTAACTATGAATCAAAATATAGTTACTAATTAGAGTAAAAATATATAGAAGTAGTCAAGCATTATACATAAAAGAATATGTTCAACTGTTTTTAAAAGAAATCATAAGAAACTGAGAACAATTACAGAACTAAGAGAAGTTACAAGCCTTGACATTCCTAGATAAGGGGAAGCAACCAGGTGTTACTAATGAAACCACTTCCCTAGAACAAAAACCTTGAAAAAATAAACCACCTCCCTCCAAAGAGCAAAACCTTGAAAACATATAATGCATGATAAACCACATATGGAGACACAAAGATAATTAGAGACACAAAGATAATTTACAAGCATAAGCAAAATAATGATTACATTGTTTTAACCCTGAAAAGAAAATGTATAAATACCAGACTTAAAAATCAATAAAGTGCAGCTACTTTCTTCATCACCCGTGGTGTGTAGTAGTCTGTCAATTCACCCTGCGTCGACCTTTCAATCCACCTGTAACGTTCACCCTGAACACCCTCGAACTGAGGCCCAACGACTGGCGGTCCGCGACAGCTGGCGCCCGAACAGGGACTTGAAGGACAGGTGATCTTTCTTTTTCTTTCTTTCTCTCTTTTCAGATTGAAGGCGACTCTCACCAGGGAGCTGCAGTCCCGCCGGTAAAGGCTGACCGGTTAAGTGTGAGTAATCAACAGGTACCATGAGGCACGCATTGATCAAAGAGGAACGTATATTCAGTGTCATGTTACAGCATTTGTTAGTTAAAAATGGATTCAATGTGTCCCTCAAACGGTTGGAGGAGCTTATACATTTTCTTATTAAGCAAGGTGCGGAGGAGCCGTACCAAGACTTTATTTCAAGGCTGGAAGAAGCCATTAACAGAATACTCCCCCCATCTGAGGGCACATCACTGTTGCTCAAACAGTTAGAAGCATGCATGGATGCCTCACCAGCTATAGCCCAGGGTATGGCTTATGCTGCAGCAATGCAAGAGCAGAAATTTAGCTCATATGTGAAAAACTCCTTCAATAAAGGAGGCAAGGGGCCAACAGCTCCTACTAACACTTGCTACAATTGTGGCAAGCCAGGACATATGCAGAAGGACTGTAAACAGTCCCATGCCAATAAGCCGAGGGGGGAACCACCCGGCTTATGCCCTCGCTGTAAGAAGGACAGACATTGGAGAAATGAATGCAAATCAAAATTTCATAAGGATGGAACCCCCTTGAATGACAAGGGAGACACTGATCCTGAGGATCAGGACGTATGGAGATCAAAAAAAACTAGTAAAAGGGGCATTCTCCCAGCCCAGACCCCAAGGGAGAGCAGGCTGTAGCTTGTAACACACAGCCCTTATCTACTTTAAATCCTCAAGCCCCTGAATTTACTATTCATGACCTTTCACGGGGCACTCCTGGGAGTGCAGGTTTAAATTTAGCAAGTGAAAGGAATGTCTTATTATCCAAATGAGATGGTGTTACTTTAATCCCCACTGCAGTAAAAGGGCAACTTTTGCCGGGGACAGTTGGAATTATAATTGGAAGAAGTTCAAATTATACTAAAAACTTTGAAGTTATTCCAGGAGTAGTTAACTCAGATTCAGAAAAGACAACGCAGAAGAAGACACCAGCGGCTGCTGCAAGATCTCACCCGCCGCTTGGAGAAAATGAAAGTACACTCGCCGATAGCAAACAAAACCACCGGCACCGGGCGCATTTCCACTGGCTCCAAGAAGACTGAAAAAGCCCAGCGGGGAAGAAAGCTGAGGGCCCCCCTGCCCTTCATGGGGCGGGCCTGCCTCCCAAGTGTTACAGCCCCCAGACAACAACACTGGCGGAATCCCAAGAATGAAGTTTAAAACCTTTATTATTAACCCTTTGCCACTAGTAATTTGTATAAATAAGAAAAATATTTTTACAAACTGAATCTTTGTCAACAGATAAAATTCTTGTCTTTTAAACCTTCTAATTATCAGTTTAACTGAGTGAATAAGTAACTTCATGGTAAACTGAAATCCTGTTTGGTGAAAAGTGAATTTTTGAGAGTAAGAGAAATTAAACAGAAAGGAGAATGACATTGTGTAAAGAAAGAATCTTGTGTGATAAATTTTGTCCTGAAACAGAATAGTTATGTAAGAAAGTAAAAGGCAGAACAAAAGTTCAAGAAAGTTTAGAATGTTTGTAGATGGTCTGTACAAGTTAAATAAAACTCATAAAAGAGAATTTGTGAAAAAATTTACATGTGATCCAGTTGACTATGTATTTCCTTTAAAATCTTTTAACTTGTAAAAATAACCAATTGTATTACTTCTTCTGATATATTTCATGTAAATAATAAATTACTGAATGTTATGTTAATTGTAAAAAAAAAACCTTCTTATGTAATGTTACCTGTTAATTTACAAAATAATCCTTAGTATGATAACTCTGCCTTACAAGTTTTACACACTGTTAATAAATTAATTAAACCTAAAAAATTTATAACAACATTAATTTTAGGAATTTTAGCTCTAATCTCTATAGTCACTACATTTACGGTGACTACAACTGCCTTGGTACAAAAAATACATACGACTCACTTTGTCAACTCTTTAAACAACATTACTTTGACCTTAATGACACAAGCCAACATAGATAATAAACTTGAAACTAAACTCAACATCCTGGAAGAAGTAGTATTAACTCTAGGACAAGATATAAAGTTCATACAACATAAACTTCAAACTAAATGTCACTCTGCCTTTCCAGCTATCTGTGTTACTCCTTTACCTTACAATCTTTCTACTCCTTGGAACAAAACAAAGGCACATTTACAAGGTGTGTGGAAGGATAATAACATTACACATAACTTACATACCCTTCAAAAGGATATCACTACCATCAGTGAAGCCCATCTACCTGATACGTCTCTCGATACACTGGCTCAGTCACTCTCTGACAATCTTAAATCTTTAAGTCCTTTATCCTAGGTTCAGTACATTGTGTTTATTGTCATTATTGGATACCTAATATTCTGTGTTGTCTTACTGTTACCATGTCTCCTTCGTTGTGTCTTTTCCTCCTTAAAGGCTGTTCGCCAAGACCTCTTTGAACTACGTTTCATTAACAAAAAAGGAAGAAATGCCGCACCCCCGGCATCTGGCCGTGGTGGGATGGCTCTGTCCGCGTTGTAAAGTACGTGGTTAGGCGGTCTGTGCTCCCCGGAGCGTTACCCCCAGTCCCCCTGGCTTGCAACAGCAGCGCATAAGTTGCCTAGCATGCCTTTTAGTGAACGTAGGAACTCATGAGGTGCGGCATAAAAGCCTAAAACCTGTCTAAAACCTGTTTGTCAAGTTTAAATGCCTGATTGTTTTAAGGAACTGAGGATAAACACAATGACTTACTTGTCCATAATCTCATATAACCAAAGGAGACTTAATGTCTCCAAGGGAGCACGCTCCCACCATGAATGTCAGTGAATTGAGACAATGTATTGAGAGAATGCAGAAAACGGCAAACAAAATGTTCCATCACGATATGCACACCCACCATCCACGGTGCCTCTCACAGAAAAACTTTTCTCTAACACAACATGCATTATCACCATCTGCAATAAAACTTTACTTAGAAAAACATCTTACTTCACTAATTTTCATATGTAACACAAATCAATAGAGTAGTTTAATGTTTAATAAACAATTAACTATGAATCAAAATATAGTTACTAATTAGAGTAAAAATATATAGAAGTAGTCAAGCATTATACATAAAAGAATATGTTCAACTGTTTTTAAAAGAAATCATAAGAAACTGAGAACAATTACAGAACTAAGAGAAGTTACAAGCCTTGACATTCCTAGATAAGGGGAAGCAACCAGGTGTTACTAATGAAACCACTTCCCTAGAACAAAAACCTTGAAAAAATAAACCACCTCCCTCCAAAGAACAAAACCTTGAAAACATATAATGCATGATAAACCACATATGGAGACACAAAGATAATTAGAGACACAAAGATAATTTACAAGCATAAGCAAAATAATGATTACATTGTTTTAACCCTGAAAAGAAAATGTATAAATACCAGACTTAAAAATCAATAAAGTACAGCTACTTTCTTCATCACCCGTGGTGTGTAGTAGTCTGTCAATTCACCCTGCGTCGACCTTTCAATCCACCTGTAACGTTCACCCTGAACACCCTCGAACTGAGGCCCAACGACTGGCGGTCCGCGACAGGTATGTTTTTCCATTTGTTAGCATTTTCAGCTATTTCTTTTCTTAGAGTTTCATAGTTCTCTTAATAGAGATCTTTCACGTCTTTTGTTAGATAAACTCCCAAATATTTTATCCTCTTTGGCACTACTGTGAATGGAATAGAGTCCTTAACTGTTTTTTCAGCTTGACTATTGTTGGTATATGTAAAAGCCACTGATTTATGAATGTTGATTTTGTAACCTGAGATGCTGCTGTATTCCTTGATCACTTAAAGAGTTTTGTAGTAGAATCCCTGGTGTTTTCCAGATATTCAATCATATCATCTGCGAAGAGCGAAAGTTTGATCTCTTCTGACCCCTATGGATACCCTTGATAGTCTTTTCTTCCCTAATTGCGGTGGCTAAAACTTCCATTACAATGTTAAAGAGCAATGGAGACAATGGGCAGCCTTGTCTGGTTCCTGATCTGAGTGGAAATGATATCAATTTAATTCCATTCAATACGATATTGGCTGTGGGTTTGCTGTAGATGGCCTCTATCAGTTTCAGAAATGTCCCTTCTATACCGATTTTCTTAAGTGTTCTGATCATGAAGGGATGCTGGATATTATCAAAAGCTTTTTCTGCATCATTGAGAGAATCATATGGTCTTCGCTTTTTAATTTGTTTATGTGCTGAATTATACTTATAGATTTATGTATATTGAAGCAGCCTTGAGACCCTGGGATAAAACCGACTTGGTCATGATGTATAATTTGTTTGATGTGTTGCTGGATTCTGTTTGTTAGGATCTCGCTGAATATTTTTGTATCCATATTCATTAGTGATATTTGTCTATAATTTTCTTTTCTTGTTGGGTCTTTTCCTGGTTTGGGGATCAGGGTGATGTTTGCTTCATAGAACGTGTTGGGTAGTCTTCCTTCTTTTTCTACATTTTGGAACAGGTTGAGTAATATAGGTATTAGTTCCTCTTTAAAGGTTTGGTAGAATTCTGATGTGAAGCCATCTTGTCCTGGGCTTTTCTTTTTAGGGAGATTTTGTATAGTTGATACTATTTCAGAACTTGATATAGGCCTGTTCAAAATTTCCACTTGATTCTGGCTAAGTCTTGGAAGGTGACGTGCTTCCAAGTATTGGTCAATTTCCTTCAGATTTTCATATTTCTGAGAATAAAGTTTCTTGTAATATTCATTAAGGATTTTTTTAATTTCTGAGGTGTCTGTTGTTATTTCGTCTTTGTCGTTTCTGATTGATGAGATTGGAGATTTTACTCTTTTTTTTTCCTGGTTAGGTTAGCCAAAGATTTATCTATTTTATTGACCTTTTCAAGAAAACCAACTTTTTGATTTATTGATCTGTTGTATAATTCTTTTGTTTTGAATTTCATTTAATTCTGCTCTAATTTTGGTTATTTCTTTTCTTCTACTGGGTTTGGGGTTGGAATAGTCTCCCTTTTGTAGTTGCTTGAGATGTCCTATTAAGTTGTTAACTTCCTCTCTTTCCATCCTCTTGAGAAAGGCTTGTAGTGCTATAAATTTCCCTCTTAGGACTGCCTTTGCAGCATCCCAGAGGTTCTGATAATTTGTGTATTCATTGCCATTTTGTTCCAAAAATTTGACAGTTTCCTTCTCAATCTCATCTCTGACCCAGCTGTCATTCAGCATAATGTTATTTAACTTCCATGTTTTTGTATGAGTATGCAGATTCCTGTTGTTATTGCATTCAACTTTTATTCCATCATGGTCTGAGAAGATGCAAGGAATAATTTCTATTCCTTTAAATTTACTGAGGTTAGAGTTGTGACCTAAGATGTGATTGATTTTGGAGTATATTCCATGGGCTGATGAGAAGTATGTGTATTCACTTTTGTTGGGATAAAATGTTCTGTAGATGTCTGCTAAATTCAAATGTCGGATGGTTAGGTTTAAATCTAAGATTTCTTTGCTCAGCTTCTTATTTGAGGATCTATCCAACACTGCCAAAGGAGAGTTGAAATCTCCGACTATTATGGAGGTGGAGGAAATCAAGTTGCTCATGTCTCTTAGAGTTTCTCTTATAAATTGAGGTGTGTTCCGGTTGGGTGCATAAATATTAATAATTGAAATCTCATCATATTTAGTATTACCCTTAACAAATATGAAGTGACCATTCTTATCCCTCCTTACTTTTGTTGGTTTAAAGCCTATTGTGTCTGTAAATAGAATCACAACACCTTCTTTTTTCTGATTACCATTTGCCTGAAATATGGACGACCTTCATTTCACCCTGAGTCTATATTTATCTTTTAAGGTAAGATGTAACTCTTGTATGCAGCAAATATCTGGCCTGAGTTTTTGTATGCAGTCAGCTAACCTGTGCCTCTTTAGAGGACAGTTTAAGCCATTCACATTAATGGAGAATATTGATAAGTCTGGTAAAATTTTGGGTATTGAGTTTTTCGAAAGTCCAGTGGACATTTTTAATCCTTTTGCCACTGTGGAAATTGGAGTTTGATCAAAAGTTTCGGAGTGAGCTTACTTTTGTGGTAGAGGATTGGGCTGGTCATTATGGAGGATAGGTCTGAGAATATCCTGAAGAGCTGGTTTGGTTATGGCAAATTTCTTGAACATATGAATGTTATTAAGGTATTTAATTTCTCCATCATAAATGAAACTCACTTTAGCTGGATACAGGATCCGGGGTTGAAAGTTATTTTGCTTTAGGAGATTAAAAGTCAATGACCACCCTCTTCTGGATTGAAAAGTTTCAGCAGAGAGATCTGCAGTCATTCTAATGTTCTTCCCTTTGTAGGTAATGGATTTCTTAAGTCTGGCTGCTTTCAGAATTTTCTCCTTCATATTAACTTTAGTGAATTATGTTATGCCTGGGGAATGTCTTATTCAGATGGAGTCGTGCTGGGGTTCTGAAACTGTCTGCTATCTGAATTTCAGAATCTCTTGGCATGTCTGGAAAATTCTCTTTCATAATTTCATGGAGAAGGGCCTCTGTGCTTTGTGAGGCCACTTCATTACTTTCAGGGATTCTAATGAGTCGGATATTACCTTCTTGGAATTATCCCAGAGCTCTCTGAGAGAATGATTCATTTTTGCTCTCCATTTCTCTTCCTCTTTGAGAATTTGGGAGCGTTCAAAGGCTTTGTCTTCAAAGTCAGAAATCCTTTCTTCCGCTTGTTCCACTCTGTTACTGAGGGATTCTACTGTATTTTCAGATCTTTGAGGGCTGTAAATTCTTGCTTCAGTGCATCAAAATCTTTGGTGGTTTTGTCTTTAAATTTGTTAAATTCTTGAGACAACTTTTGAATTTCTCCCCGAATTTCTAAGTTCAACTTTCAAATTGCTCCTTGAATTTCTAATTCCAAATTTTCCTCCATTCTATTAATCTGGTTTGCAATCCAAATTCTGAATTCGATTTCTGACATCTCAGCCAGCTGTTTATGAATGGGATCTTCAGTTACATGTGCCATATCTTTCCTCTGGGGGGGTTGATGTATTCTGGTTATTCATGTTACCAGAGTTTTTCCACTAATTCTGCCCCATGATTGTTTTACAGTGTTTGATTTTTTTCCCCTGGAGCTTTGTCGTGGACCCGTACAGGGCTGTGGCCTGAGAAACTGGGGAGCTATTTGGTGTGTTGGGGCTAAGTGGTTCTGTGTTGTTTTCAGCTGGTCTTTGTTTGACCCTAGTGAAACAGTAACTCTGGCTTGAAGTTTCAGCTGTGGAGAAATACCAGCAATTAAGTCACCCCGCCACCACAGGCAACTATTGGAAAAGGAAAATCAAACCTTTCTACAACCACACACCCAGGGCACCACTTGAATAGTCCTCGGGTGATTGTCTCAGTTCAAAAGGTCCAAATCAATTGTCTCAGTCACCACCTGTCTCAGGTGGGAGAGGTTTTTTTTTTTTTTATTGTTGGAGATTCATTGAGGGTACAATAAGCCAGGTTACACTGATTGCAATTGTTAGGTAAAGTCCCTCTTGCAATCATGTCTTGCCCCCATAAAGTGTGACACACACCAAGGCCTCACCCCCCTCCCTCTGTCCCACTTTCTGCTCCCCCCCATAACCTTAATTGTCATTAATTTTCCTCATATCAAAATTGAGTACATAGGATTCATGCTTCTCCATTCTTGTGATGCTTTACTAAGAATAATGTCTTCCACTTCCATCCAGGTAAATACGAAGGATGTAAAGTCTCCATTTTTTTTAATGGCTGAATAGTATTCCATGGTATACATATACTACAGCTTGTTATACCACAGCTTGTTAATCCATTTCTGGGTTGGTGGGCATTTAGGCTGTTTCCACATTTTGGCAATTGTAAATTGAGCTGCACTAAAGAGTCTAGTACAAGTGTCCTTATGGTAAAAGGATTTTTTTCATTCTGGGTAGATGCCCAGTAATGGGATTACAGATCAAATCTAGGAGGTCTAGCTTGAGTGCTTTGAGGTTTCTCCATACTTCCTTCCAGAAAGGTTGTACTAGTTTGCAGTCCCACCAGCAGTGTAAAAGTGTTCCCTTCTCTCCACATCCACGCCAGCATCTGCAGTTTTGAGATTTTGTGATGTGGGCCATTCTCACTGGGCTTAGATGATATCTCAGGGTTGTTTTGATTTGCATTTCTTTAATATATAGAGATGATGAACACATTTTCATGTGTTTGTTAGGCATTTGTTTGTCATCTTTAGAGAAAGTTCTATTCATGTCTCTTGCCCATTGATATATGGGATTGTTGGCTTTTTTCATGTGGATTAATTTGAGTTCTCTATAGATCCTGGTTATCAAGCTTTGTCTGACTGAAAATATGCAAATATCCCTTCCCATTGTGTAGGTTGTCTCTTTGCTTTGGTTATTGTCTCCTTATCTGTACAGAAGCTTTTCAGTTTAATGAAGTCCCATTTGTTTATTTTTGTTGTTGTTGCAATTGCCATGGCAGTCGTCTTCATGAAGTCTTTCCCCAGGCCAATATCTTCCAGTGTTTTTCCTATGCTTTCTTGGAGGATTTTTATTGTTTCATGCCTTAAGTTTAAGTCCTTTATCCACCTTGAATCAATTTTTGTGAGAGGGGAAAGGTGTGGGTCCAGTTTCAGTCTTTTACTTGTAGACATCCAGTTCTCCCAACACCATTTATTGAATAGGGAGTCTTTCCCCCAAGGTATGTTCTTGTTTGGTTTATCGAAGATTAGGTAGTTGTAAGATGTTAGTTTCATTTCTTGGTTTTCAATTCGATTCCAAGTGTCTATGTCTGTGTTTTTGTGCCAGTACCATGCTGTCTTGACCACTATGGCTTTGTAGTACAGACTAAAATCTGGTATGCTGATGCCCCTAGCTTTATTTTTATTACTAAGAACTGCCTTAGCTATACGGGGTTTTTTCCGGTTCCATACAAAACGCAGAATCATTTTTTCCAAATCTTGAAAGTACGATGTTGGTATTTTGATAGGAATGGCATTGAATAGGTAGATTGCTTTGGGAAGTATAGACATTTTAACACTGTTGATTCTTCCCAACCATGAGCATGGTATGTTCTTCCGTTTGTTAATATCCTCTGCTATTTCCTTTCTGAGGATTTCATAGTTTTCTTTATAGAGGTCCTTCACCTCCTTCGTTAGGTGTATTCCTAGGTATTTCAT
The DNA here is from genome assembly GCF_027406575.1 of Nycticebus coucang. Taxonomy (NCBI): domain Eukaryota; kingdom Metazoa; phylum Chordata; class Mammalia; order Primates; family Lorisidae; genus Nycticebus; species Nycticebus coucang. The sequence continues at coordinate 188,321,931 of NC_069780.1, forward strand.
TTTCTTTGAAACTATGGTGAAGGGAGTTGTGTCCTTAATTAGCTTCTCATCTTGACTGTTATTGGTGTATAGGAAGGCTACTGACTTGTGGACATTGATTTTATATCCTGAAACATTACTGTATTTTTTGATGACTTCTAGGAGTCTTGTGGTTGAGTCTTTGGGGTTCTCTAAGTATAAGATCATGTCATCAGCAAAGAGGGAGAGTTTGACCTCCTCTGCTGCCATTTGGATTCCCTTTATTTCCTTGTCTTGCCTAATTGTATTGGCTAGAACTTCCAGCACTATGTTGAATAGTAAAGGTGGCAGAGGACAACCTTGTCTGGTTCCAGTTATAAGAGGAAAAGCTTTCAGTTTTACTCCATTGAGTAAAATATTGGCTGTTGGTTTGTCATAGATAGCTTCAATCAGTTTTAGAAATGTGCCACCTATGCCTATACTCTTTAGTGTTCTAATTAGAAAAGGATGCTGGATTTTATCAAATGCTTTTTCTGCATCTATTGAGAGGATCATGTGAGCTTTATTTTTGCCTCTGTTAATATGGTGGATAACGTTTATGGACTTGCGTATGTTAAATCAGCCTTGCATCCCTGGGATGAAGCCTACTTGATCATGATGAATGACTTTTTTGATGATAAGCTCTAATCTATTGGCTAGGATTTTGTTGAGAATTTTTGCGTCTATATTCATGAGTGAGATTGGTCTGAAATTCTCTTTTGTTTGGGTCTTTTCCTGGTTTTGGTATCAGGTTGATGTTTGTTTCATAGAATGTGTTGGGGAAGATTCCTTCTTCCTCAATTTTTTGGAATAATTTCTGCAGTACAGGAATAAGCTCTTCCTTGAAGGTTTGATAGAATTCTGGAGTGAAGCCATCTGGACCAGGGCATTTTTTGGTTGGAAGATTTTTTATTGTTTCTTTGATCTCAGTGCTTGAAATTGGTCTGTTCAGGAGCTCTATTTTTTCCTGGCTAAGTGTAGGGAGACGGTGTGATTCCAAATATTTATCCATTTCCCTCACATTGTCAAATTTCTGGGCACAGAGTTTCTGGTAGTATTCAGAGATGATCTCTTGTATCTCTGTGGGATCAGTTGTTATTTCCCCTTTATCATTTCTCATTGAGGTTACTAGAGATTTTACTGTTCTATTCCTCATTAGTCTGGCCAATGGTTTATCTATTTTATTTATTTTTTCAAAAAACCAACTCCTTGTTTCATTAATTTTCTGAATGATTCTTTTGTTTTCAATTTCATTGATCTCTGATTTGATTTTGGATATTTCTTTTCTTCTACTGAGTTTAGGCTTAGATTGTTCTTCCTTTTCCAATTCCATAAGATCTCTTGTGAGATTGTTGATGTGCTCTCTTTCTTTTTTTCAAATGTAGGCATCTAAAGCGATGAGTTTTCCTCTCAAAACTGCTTTTGCAGTATCCCACAGATTTTGGTAGCTTGTGTCTTCATTGTTGTTATGCTCAAGGAAGTTAATGATTTCCTGTTGTATTTCTTCTTGCACCCATCTGTTATTCAACAGAAGATTGTTTAATTTCCATGCCTTTGGGTGGAGTCGAGTATTTTTGTTAGAGTTGAGTTCCATCTTTAGTGCCTTATGGTCTGTTAAGGTACAAGGTAAAATTTCAATTCTTTTGATTCTGTTGATATTTGTTTTGTGTCCCAGGATATGATCAATTTTGGAGAATGTTCCATGGGGTGATGAGAAGAATGTATATTCTTTATCATTGGGGTGGAGTGTTCTATATGTGTTTATCAAGCACAGTTGTTGTAGGGTCTCATTTAAATGTCTTATATCTTTGTTTAATTTCTGTTTAGAGGATCTGTCTAGCTCTGTAAGAGTAATGTTAAAGTCCCCTGTTATTATGGTATTATCAGACATCATATTGCTCAGACTGAGTAAGGTCTGTTTCAAGAATCTGGGAGCATTTAAATTAGGTGCATAAATATTTAGAATTGAAATGTCTTCTTGTTGTATTTTTCCCTTGACCAATATAAAGTGACCATCTTTGTCTTTTTTGACTTTAGTTGCTTTAAATCCACATGTATCTGAAAATAAGATTGCAACTCCTCTTTTCGTCTGAATTCCATTTGCCTGAAAAATTGTCTTCCAAGCCTTGACCTGGAGCTTTAATTTCTTTTGAAGCCAGGTGCGTTTCTTGCAGACAGGAAATGGATGGCTAGTGTTTTTTAATACAGTCAGCCAATCTGTGTATCTTCAGTGGTGAATTCATGACATTAATATTTATTGAGATAATTGAAAAGTGTGGTGGTATTCTATTCGTCTTATTTTGTGAGAGTCCATTGCTTAGTTTCATCTTTTGCATCAGTGTGGAGGTTAGGTTCTGTCCTTTAATTTCTGAGTTCTTACTTTGCTGCTGATCCATTTTGGTGGTCAGTGTGCAGAACAGGTTGAAGTATTTCCTGTAAAACTGGTCTTGTTGTGGCGAATTTCCTCAATGTTTGTATATCCGTAAATGATTTTATTTCTCTGTCAATTTTGAAGCTTAGCTTAGCAGGGTACAGAATTCTGGGCTGGAAATTGTTCTGTTTAAGTAGATTAAAGGTAGATGACCATTGTCTTCTTGCTTGGAAAGTTTCATTAGAGAAGTCTGAGGTCACTCTGATGGATTTGCCCCTGTAGGTCAATTGGAGCTTACTCCTGGCAGCTTGCAGAATCTTTTCTTTTTCTTGACTTTGGACAGGTTCATCACAATGTGTCTTGGAGAAGCTCGGTTAGAGTTGAGGCGACCTGGGGTCCGATATCCCTCTGAAAGCAGTGTGTCAGAATCTTTGGTGATGTTTGGGAAATTTTCTTTTATAATATTCTCTAGTATGGCTTCCATTCCTCTGGGGCATTCTTCTTTCCCTTCTGGAATTCCTATAACTCGTATGTTGGAACGCTTCATAAAGTCCCATAATTCTGACATTGAACGTTCTGCTTTCTCTCTCTTTTTTTCTGCCTCTTGTACTATCTGAGTTATCTCACGAACTTTGTCTTCTACCTCTGAAATTCTTTCTTCTGCATGGTCTAACCTGTTGCTGATACTTTCCATTGCATCTTTAAGTTCCCTAATTGACTGTTTCAGTTCCTTCAGCTCTGCTATATTCTTTTTATATTCTTCATATCGTTCATCTCTTATTTGATTCTGTTTTTGGATTTCCTTTTGGTTATTTCCACTTTATTGGCAGTTTCCTTCATTGTTTCCATCATTTCTTTCATTGTTTTCAACATATGTATTCTAAATTCCCTTTCTGTCATTCCTAACATTTCTGTATAGGTGGAATCTTCTGCAGTAGCTACCTCATGGTCCCTTTGCGTGGTTGTTTTGGACTGGTTCTTCATGTTGCCTGGAGTTTTCTGCTGATTCTTCCTCATGAGTGATTTCTTCTATCTGTTTCCTTGCCCTAATTTTCCTTTCACTTCCTCTTTCTCTTTAAGTTCTCGTGCCTGTAGACTAAGGGTTACAGGACCAGAAGGGTGAGAAGGTTGAGGAGCAAAAAATGGATGAAAGAAAGGAGGACCGAGTGATAAGAAAAAAAAAAAGAAATATAGAGAAAGGAGAGGGGGTCGGTAAAAGGAATATGGAGAAAACAGAGGCAGAGACAGAGGTAGAGAGAGCAATATAGTTGTACAGTAGGATACTTTGACAGAACCTTATTAAAACCCCACCTTCTGGGGGTGCCATTTGGGTGGTTCCCTTGAGGTCAGCAGCTCTTTGCTAACCTGATCAGACACAGTACCCCACCTCCACCAAGTAGAGAGGAAAGACAAAAATGCTGTAAATCAAACCAAAAGAAGGAAACAGAAAACTTTGCGGGAGAAAGTTGGGTGAAAAACCAAATAATAGCGGTAGAAACACTAGCAAAAATGAAGTTCTAGTTATTGAAAAAGGCAGTAATGGGAAATTATAGTTATACTAGAAAAATTGAGAAAGAAAAAGGATCTGTATGGAAATGGTTGAAATGGAAAAACAAAACAACATCAACAACATCAAAATAAACAAAAAAACAAACAAACAAAACAAACAACCAAACAAAAAAAACACAACCAAAAACAAAGCAGTATGTATATGTTATTGAATGTTGTCTGGGCAACACGTGGTCTTCTGGGCTATGAGATGTTAATCCCAGTTGTGATATGACTGGAGGCTGCTGATTTCTCAAACCCCAGCAAGTAGACACCCTAAATCTCTCTTCAGCCCACTTAAAAGGCACTTTGAACTTGTCAACTCGCTGAGCAGAAGCTTTCCCAGGAAAGTGCTTGTCGCTGGAATCACTGCTGAAGTGGCTATCCACTTACCCAGTGTGCCAATACCGGTCTCACTCTGCCCTGAGGGTTAGGGCTGCAAGGCGACTCAGACCCCACCCTTAGGCTACTTGGTCGCTGGGTTACCAGCTCCCACCCGATTCTAGCTCTGCGACCCTGAGGGCGGAGCTTGCCGGGGCAGATCGCTCACAATGGCTCCCTGTGACCCACAGTCAATCACTATTAGCTCCGTCTGGCTCAGCGGCTCAGACTGGGGCCCTATACAATGGTAAAGTTCTCCGCAGTCCCGCTCAGGCTCTCCCCAAGGCAGTTCAGCTGAGTGCCATGTCCAATGACACCAAAACAGTTCACAGGTAAGGCCTTTCTGGTTTGCAGTCTCGCTGCTATTGAACTTACAGTTGCGGGAGGGTTTAGACAGATTGAACACATGCAACCACTTGCCTTTTTTCCACTGTTTTAGTCCTCCTCTTGGGGTCCAGAAGTCTCTTACTGACTCCCTGTATCCTCACAGGGGTGATGATAGGCAGATCCTACCAGCCAGAGATGCCTGGAGTCCTATCTCCCCAGACTCACGGTGCTCAGATGCAAGGAAGCCTTTACTTGGCTGCCATCTTGCTCCGCTTCCTGGTGGGAGAGTTTAAAAGGTCTCTGGCAACTGAATCACAAGGGTCTGGTAACAACTCAGATATGGCTTGCTCCCGTACTCCATCGAGTCAGGAGGATCCACCCAGAAAATAGATTAGTCTGGGAAGGTTGATGCCTCCTTCCCCACCTTGCACCTCTGTCACACCCAGTCACTGAAAACCCCACAGGACTATTACCCAGTTGCCTCTAGTGAACAGATACTTCAGGTGTTTCACCTGCCTGTATTACAAGGAAATCTATTTCTGCTTAGCCAGGCCGCTGCACTCTGCCTCTATCTGGCAGGGGGAGATGAGGCCTGACAACCTTGGGTGCTTGATTGAGGCTTGGGGCTTCACTCAGTTCCATCCCCACCCCTGATTGATGTTACTGACAGAACAGAACAGAACAACCTTGCAGGAATTTGTTTCTGACCCTGGTGTATTCCCCTGTAGAAGAGAAGCTGTTTTGAGTTTCCAGAGTCTGTGCCTCAGGCCCTGTCTTTGCTCCTGCAGGTTTGTATTCAGTTAGCTGTGAGTTCTAGCCTCCTGTTTTTTCTGTCTATAGGCTGACAATCCCCTGAGGGCCGAGTGTATCTTAGGCTTAGTAAAGTGGTTCTCTGTGTCAACCCCGCCCTGGGAACTTCCTGGCTCTGTGCGTGTGTTTCTAGTCCCCACACTCCACCCAGGCCGGTACAGCTTTAGGCAAACCCTTTACTCTTGGGGCCTGTGTTTCCATCCCAGATCTGTTCCATGGTGGTTGCCACCTGAGAAGATATCTGGCCTCCTCTCTTTGCCCAGGGAGACAGGGGGTGTGGCTTCAGAATATCCAGGAGTGAGCCCTAACGTGAGTGAACCCAGGAGTTGCCAATAATGGCTGTTGCTCTGCACCTCAGGGCACTGCCGCTCTGGTGTGGTTACCTCTCAGCTGACTGTTCTCTCTTTACTCCTATGCCCCAGAATCAGCACTGACCAGGTGCAGTCTAGGCCCTGTCAATAGCCCTTGAGAAATCACCCAAGAATCTGGACTCCTGTGGCACAGGCCTCCAGACCTCAGAGTGGGAGTAGAGGGGAGTGCTGGGAGCTCAGAATTGCAGGTAGAGAATATATACAGTTCTATACAGTTTTATGCCTGGCAGGAGAATGCCATGGCACCCTAGTAGGGGAGGTAGGTCCAGTTTTTAGAGGGGCTATACCGTGGAGTGTAGTGGGAGGAGCTTTGAACTCTGCTTGTTTGTTTGTGGGGCCAAGCTGTTCTCATGGGGGAGGGGACTCCCATCTGCTTGGTGATGGATTTTGCACCTTTTGTTTGTATCCTTGGGTTGCAGCTTGCCTCAGTGGGGTTGATGTGCGTTCTTCAACCTTCTCTCTTGGTGCAGATCTATTCCACCAGTTTACTTGCTAAATTTCTGTTCTTTAACTCTCTTTCTGGATGGGAGTCTCTGTGGAAATCAGGCTTCAGTCAGCCATCTTGTCTCCGCCCTGGCATTTCTTTTTTCAAAGGTAGGACCTTCTTATAACTGATACTGCAATTAAGGATCCTGTTAACCCTGGACTGCAAGATGAAGGCATGAATCTCCTGCGATGGGATGTCTGCCAAACATCTGCCAGGGAAAATGAAGGCAGTAAATATGTCAGGGCTGCATGGTGTTTGCAGGAGCAGGGACGATATGAAGCGTGGCGCTGACATACGACAGGCCTGCCAAGGCTGGTTACAGGGCTGGCGTTTTGATCTGAGGAGCTCCGGCTTGGCTCCCTGTGGTGAATCTTCCCCTGTATCTGTCAAGAGGATTACTTTGTTCATTAATGTGTCACTAAAATTTAAAATGCTACCATTCTGTTTCTCGGATAATTGTTGCCTACAAGTATGAGGTATATCGTGAAAAGCAAATTTCTTAGCCAAACTAGATCCCTGTAGAATATTGCTGAGCTGCAGGCTTGACTTTTAACTACTTGTGTTCCTTGGGCAGCATTCATGGTGGCACGAAGATCTGAGGGGTGCTTGTCTCGTTAGGATTCCCTGTTTGTGGGTCTTTATGCTTTCTCTAATTTCTGAGCCTGAGTTTTTTTATTTCAAAAAAATTTTGAAATTATTATGTATATTTTTGTAGGACACGTGATGTTTTCATACAAGCATACAATACAAATTAATCTAATCAGAGTCATTGGGGTATCTACCACCTCCGGCATTTATGTTGGAAACATTTTAGTTATTTTATAGTACACCCTAACTTATTGTTGATTATAGTCACTTTGTTGTGCTATCAAATATTCTTCATTCTATCTATCTATCTATCTATCTATCTATCTATCTATCTATCTATCTATCTATCTTCTTTTTGTACCCATTAGCCATCCCCACTTTATTCCCCCCTGCCTCCCAGTTACTGGCAACCATCATTCTGCTGTCTGTCTCCATGAGCTCAACTGTTTTTTAATATTTGGCTCTCACATATGAGTGAGAACTTGTGAGATTTGGAGATCTGTCTTTCTGTGCTTGGCTCATTTCATTTAACATAATGTTCTCCAGTTCCATTCAATGTGCTGGGAAGGATTTCATTTTTTGTGGCCATATAATATTCCATTGTATATATGTACTGTTATTTCTTTGTTCATTCATCTGTTGATAGTCACTTAGGTGGATTCTCATTCTTGGATATTGTGATTAGTCCTGTAATAAACATGGGAGTGTAGATATCTTTTCAGCACACTGATCTCCCCACATTGGATATATAGCCAGCAAGGGGATTGTGGGGTCATATGACAATTCTGTTTTTAGTTTTTGAGGAGCCTCCATGCTGTTCTTTATAGTGGTTGAACTAATTTACTTTCCCCCCAATAGTATATGAGGCTTTTTCCATATCCTCGCCAGAATTTGTTATTGCCTGTCTTCCAATAAAAGCTGTTTTCACTTGGGAGAGATGATATCTCATTGTGGTTTAAATTTGCATTTCTCTGATGACTAAAGGTGCTGAGTATTTTCTCATATACCTTTTGGCCATTTGTATATCTTCTTTTGAGAAATGTATTTTTAGATCCTTTGCCCATTTTTATTTGGATTGTTTTATTTTTAATTTTCTCTATACATGTACATGAGTTTATTTGGTTTCCACTTTTTGCCTTCAAAAATTAAAGAGGCTTAAAATTTAATAACAATGTTTAATATAAGGACTAGAAACAAAAACCTTGTAAAGAACAAATGAAGATAAATACATTTGGAAAAGAAACCAGATGATTGCTGCAATGAAATATTGAGCAATAATAATAATAATGCAAAAAAAGTAACATTCACTTTGTCAGATAAAAGTATGTCTATCATAGAATGTTTTGACTCTGAGGTTCAGTAGGGAGTCATCAGTTAACTTCTTTTTTTCCCCCCAAGTCTCAAAAAATAGACAACAAATATTTATAAAGAAAAATAGAAGATAATTTCAAAAAACAGATCATGCCAAATCTTATAGACAATAGAAAAAGAAGAAATACTTCAAAATCATTCTACTTCATCTGGATATACCTGTTATTAAAATTGGAAAAAATATATTATTATAAAGGGAAATTACAAACATATTTCATTTATAAACGAGGATGCAATATCCTAAACAACATATTAACAAGTTGAATTAAAAATTATTGTTCAAGGGGGAGGAGCAAGATGGCAGCTGAGTAACAGCTTCCTTGCAACTGGGTACAGTGAGGCTGGAGAGAAGACTCCTGGCATCTCTGGCTGGTGGGATCTGCCCAGAAACATCCCTCTGGGGACACAGGGAGTCATCAAGAGACTTCTGGACCCCATGAGGACAAAAGCAGTGGAGAACTGGCAAATAGTTGCGTGTGTTTATTTAGTCTGATCCCACTAGCAGCTGTAAGTACAGCAGCACTGATATTGCAAACTGGAAAGGCCTTACCTGTGAGATGTTTTATGTTTTTTTTTGGATTTGGTACTCACTTGAACTACCTTGGGAGAACTTGGGCAAGATTGCAGAGGACTTTAAGCATTGTCTAGAGCTCCAGACTGAGTTGCTGAGCTGGATGGAGCTAATAGTGTTTGGCTGTGAGCCACACGGAGCCATTGTGGGAGAACTGCCTGGGCAAGCTCCACCCTTAGAGTTGCAGAGCAAGGATCAGGTGGGAGCAAGTAATCTAGTGACTGAGCAGCCTAAAGGCAGCGACTGAGATGTCTTACAGCCTTAGCCCTCAGGGGCATAGAGTGAGACTGGTTTTGGCACACTGGTTAAGTGGATAGCCACTTCAGGAGTAATTCCAGTGACAAGCACTTTCCTGGGAAAGCTTCTGCTTAGCCAAGGTTAGCAGTTTAAAGTGCCTTTTAAGTGGGCTGAGGAGACATTTAGGAATGGCATTGAATAGGTAGATTGCTTTGGGAAGTATAGACATTTTAACAATGTTGATTCTGCCCATCCATGAGCATGGTGTGTTCTTCCATTTGTTAAAATCCTCTGCTATTTCCTTTCTGAGGATTTCATAATTTTCTTTATAGAGGTCCTTCATCTCCTTAGTTAGGTAGCTTAGTGGGATATAGAATCCTGAGCTGGAAATTGTTCTGTTTAAGTAGATTAAAGGTCAATGACTATTGTCTTCTGGCTTGAAAAGTTTCCTCAGAGATGTCCGCAGTTACCCTGATGGATTTGCCCCTGTAGGTCAGTTGGTGCATACTCCTGGCCGCTTGCAAAATCTTTTCTTTTATTTTGACTTTAGATAGGTTCATCATAATGTGTCTTGGAGAAGCTCTATTTGAGTTGAGGTGACCAGGGAACTGATATCCCTCTGAAAGGAGTATGTCAGAATCTTTGGTGATATTTGGGAAATTTTCATGTATAATATTCTCTAGAATGGCTTCCATTCTTCTGGGGCATTCTTCTTCCCCTTCTGGGATACCTATATCTCATATATTTGAATGCTTCATAAAGTCCCATAATTCTGTCAGTGAACGTTCTGCTTTCTCTCTCTTCTTTTCTGCCTCTTTAACTATGTGGGTTATCTCAAGAGCTTTATTCTCTACCTCTGAGATGCTTTTTTTTGCATGATCTAATCTGTTGTTGATACTTTCTATTGCATCTTTAAGTTCCCTAATTGACTGCTTCAGTTTCTTTATTTCTGCTGTATACTTTTTATATTCTTCATATTGTTCACCTCTTATTTGGTTCTGTTTTGGATTTCCTTTTGGTTATTTTCCACTTTCTCAGCAATTTCCTTCACTGTTTTTTGGTTGTTTTCCACTTTCTCAGCAATTTCCTTCATTGTTTTCATCATCTGTATTTTAAATTCCCCTTCTGTCATTTCTAACATTTCTTTATAGGTGGAATCTTCTGCAGTAGCTACTTCACGGCCCCTTGAAGGGGTTGCTCTGGACTGCTATTTTATGCTGCCAAGATTTTTCTGCTGATTCTTTTTCATGAGTGTTTTCTGGTATCTGTTTCCTTGCCCAAATTTTCCTTTCACTTCCTATTGCTCTTTAAGTTACTGTGCCTCTGGCCTAAAGTTTTAATGAGTCATTTTGGTATGGGACCAAAAGGATGAGAAGATTGAAGAGCCAGAAGGGAAAAAAGATTTAAAAAAGAAAGAAAAAAGAGAAAGAAGAGGGGATGAGTAAAAGGAAACATTGACAAAAAGAAAGGAGGCACCGAAGGAAGAAGACAGGAGTAATATAGGTGTATAGTAGGGTACTTTAACCCAACCTTAAAAACCCCCCATCCTCTGGGAGTGCTGGGTTGGGTGGTTCCCTTGAGGCCAGCAGCTCTTTGCTAGCCCAATCAGACACAGTACCCCACCTCCACCAGGTACAGAGGAAAGACAAAAATACTACAAATCAAACCAAAACAAGCAAACTAAAACACTATGGGATAAAATTGGGGGGAAAAACAAATAAGAGGGGCAGAAACACTAAGTGTTAAAGAAGGCAAAAATGGCAGATTCTATGTAAACTAGAATAGTGAAGAAAAAAAGAGAAAAAAGAAGAAAAAAGGAAAAAAGAGAAAAACATAGAGGAAAAATGTTGAAAGTAAAAAACCCACAAAAACTAAAACCAAAAAAATAAAATAGTATATGTATCTTGCTGAATACTGTCCGGGCAACAGGTGATCTTCTGAGGTATGAGATGTTAATCACAATGTTGATACAGCTGTATGAGATGGAGACAGGAGGCCTCTGCTGATTTCTCAGACCTTGCAGGTTTAGGAGCCCAGATGTCTTCTCAGCCTTTTTTTCTTTCTTTTTTTACACTGATTGAATTTGTTAGGTAAAGTCCCTCTTACAATCATGTCTTGCCCCCCAAAAGCCCTTTTTTTCTCTTTTTTTCTTTTGCAGTTTTTGGCTGCAGGCTGGGTTTGAACCTGCCACCTCCGGTATATGGGGCCAGTGCCCTACCCCTTTGAGTGACAGGCACCAGTCCTCCTTAGCCCTCTTAAAAGACACTCCAAACTGTGAACCTTGGCTAAGCAGAAGCTTTCCAAGGAAAGCACTTCTTGCTGGGATCTCTCCTGGCATGGCTGCCTGTTTATCCAGTGTGGCAAAACCAGTCTCACTCTCTGCCCCTGAGGGCCAAGGGTATAATCTGCCAACCACTTAGATCTCTGTTCTTCCCCAGCATCTCAGTCCCTGCCTTTGGATAGCTCAGTCACTAGATTACTTGCCCAAGGTCTGCCGGCGGATCCTTGCACTGTGACCTGCAGGGGCAGCTCCCCCATGGAGGCTGTGCAGGCAGCCCACAGCAAATGATATTAGCTCCTTTTCAGCTCAGCAGCTCAGTCTGGGGCCCCACACAATGCCCAAAGTTGTCCACACACCCACCCAAGATCTCCCAAGACAGTTCAATTGAATGCCCAAGTCCAAAAAAACTAAAACAGCCCACAGGTAAGGCTTTTCCTACTTGCAGTCTTGCTGTTGCTATGGTTACAGCTGTGAGCAGCCTCTGCCCGAACAAACACACCTGCCACTTGCCAGTTTTCCACCACTTTTGTCCTCCTTGTGGGGTCCAGAAGTCTCTTGCTGACTCCTTGTGTCACCAAAGGGAAATTTCTGGGCAGATCCCACTAGCCAGAGACGCCTGGAGTCTTCTCTCCCCAATCTCACTGTGCAGGGTTGCACAGAAGCTGTTACTTGGCTGCCATCTTGCTTCAGAATCCTAATTGGATTATTTGATTTTTCTTCTATCAAGGTTTTGGAGCTCCTTATATGTGTATATTACTGTTGTTAATCCCCAGTCAGATGGGTAATTTGCAAATATTTTCTCCCATTCCAGGGGTTGCCTCTTCACTTTGTCAATTGTTTCCTTTGCTGTGCAGATTTTTAGCTTGATGTGATCCCATTTGTCCAATTTTACCTGTGCTTTCAGGTATTACTCAAGAGATCATTGCCCAGACCAAAGTTCTGGAGCATTTTCTCAATGTTTTCTTTTAGGAGTTTCATATCTTAGGGATTAAGTCTTTAATCCCTTTTGATTTCATTTTTATGCCTGGTGAGAGATGAGGGTCTAGTTTTACTCTTCTGCATGTGGATATCGTGTTTTCCCAGAGCCATTTATGGAAGAGACTGTCCTTTCCCCACTGTATGTTCTTGGTACCTTTGTTGAAGATAAGCTCACTCTAGATGTATGAATTTATTGCTGGATTCTCTATTCTGTTCCATTGGTCTATGTGTCTGTTTTTATGCCAATACCATGATGTTTTGGTTACCACAGGTCTGTAGCATAATTTGAAGTCAGTTATTATAATTCTTCCACTTTTGTTCTTTTTGCTCAGGATGACTTTGGCTATTCTGGTTTTGTGATCTTATGTAAATTTTAGGATTATTTTTTCTATTTCTGTGAAGAATGGCATTGGTGTTTTATGGGGATTGCATTGAATTTGTAGATTGCATTGGGTACTGTGGACATTTTAATAATATTGATTCTTCCCATCTATGAGCCTGGAATATCTTTCCATTTTTTGGTGTCCTCTTCAATTTCCTTCATCAATGTTTTCTAGTTTTCATCATAGAGCTCTTTCTCTTCTTTGGTCAATTTTATTCCCCAAATAAAATATTTTATCTCATTGGTAGCTGTTGTAAATGGGAGTCCTTTCTTGGTTTCTTTTTCAGATTGTTTACTGAGTTTGAGACTCTGAGCACTTGCATGCTAGCTTTCTGTGGGTAACGGTTATAAGGAGGAAAATCATTGTACTTTTGTTACTTCAGAATGTCTTCTCCATTGCTCTTGTCCTTCTCTGTCCCTTAATTCCAGGGGTGCTGTCACCTCAGGGATCTGCTGGGCTGAGAACTTCAAAAGGACCTTAGACCTGTAGGGTGAGGCTCTGTGGGCAATGGAAAGTTGTTGGCATCTGGATTTTCTTTTTACCTCTTTCATTAGATTGTTAATTTCATTTTTCTCAATAGATTCTTTAAAAGAAATTCTCAAGATAGAGTAAGGATGACTTTTCCATGTGGAATGTAAAGGTCTTAGCAAAATAACTAAGAAAATGCTACAAAAGCTATGTTAACTAATGTGATGAAAATCTGTCAAACGATCTATGAACCAAGTGTATGGTTCCCCACGATCATACTAATGTACACAGCTATGGTTTAATAAAAAAAAAAAAAAAAGATGACTTTTCCACTCTTCCATTTCTAATTTTGGGATGACTTGGGGAGCTGCTATTTGGCCTAGGTTTCTTTCATCCATCTTTCTTACGTTATATTACTTGGAAGTATCATTGTATCATGTTAGGAAAGTATTCTTATTTCAATCATGAAATCTATATATTGTGGAAAGAATGTTTTACAGAAATGAGCTCACAAATGTGTCCATGTATTATATAAATGAGGACACAAATCATTCAGGAGGAAAGACAGGGTGCTCTAGTGCCATGTCCCTATGCCTTAGCTTCCTTTGCTTTCCTTCCTTGTATAGGTTTATAAGGATTTTTTTAGAAAAAATGTCCATGAAAGTGTGGATATAAGTGAAGACCAGCCAAATGTGAGCAAGCCAAGACTATTTATTTTGAGCTTGCTATAGCATGAAAATTGGCCACTGTCACCTGGGTTTGGCAGAGACTCAAAGGCAGGCAGAAGAGTGGGATAGCTTTCTAGTGGGAAAGGGAAGGCTCTGCGTGTGTCCTGATCGGAAGCTGTTGGTCTGGGGACAATGCAGGTGGCTAACTAGAAGCCCATGTGACTGTTTAAGGGAGCAGATTTGGCTTTTTCTGGTTGGTCCTAAATTGGAAATAGGGAAAAACATTAGGGAAGCTGTGAGTTATGAATCAATCCTTTGCCATTTGGGGCAAATCATTTACAAACATTATTTTTTTAGCTTCCTGAATTGTTCTTAGAGATAGTGGTCTGACTTCCAACAAGTCTCATTTCCAAAGAGCAGGCTGGCTTCCTGGACTGGTCACTATCCTGGGTTGGTTGCTGCAGGTTGTGAGTCACAGTTCTATTTTTATGAATTGTCTGGCCATTGTCTGCTTATATAGTCAGTCTCTCAAAAGAAATCATTAGCACTGGTTATATCAAATGACCTATACTGGTAATAGTTGAAGTCTATTACCCTCCCACCCCCTTTTTTGCGAGACCATTTTCACATGAAATATAATCCACAAAAATTCACATATAGTAGATAAGCTGGTTACTCTTTAATAGTGATCTTAGTCCTTTCCCTGAAATTGCATAATGCTAAAGTGATACGTAAAAAATATATATATTACATAATAACATATAAAATATATGTGTATAATATATAACTGTCATTCTTAGAATATCTAAGGAAAATAGTTTCAAATCACTAATATACGAAAGATTTCATAATGGTAATTCAGTAGTAGATGAATTTCAGCACGGCTCTGCTTGCTCTTTATTCTTTGTTATTAATTTAAATGCCATTTAATCAGTGTCTTCTGTAGGCTCGTGGGTTTTAAGAAAAGTGACTCACTCATGTTACTCTAAGTGTCTAGAGTTTTCTTGCAGGATGTGTACATACAGGGGCCTGGGAAGGCTGCTCCTCTGCCCGACTATGTTGCTATTGTTCTCTCTTTTTGAATTATCCAACCTTTGATATCTCACGTCACTATCTCTGGTGCATCTCCACACGCCACAAAGTCATGTCACACATTCTGTTGTATAGTGGTTTTTGTGAAAGCAGCAGGTGTGGTTTTCTCCAGCTGTATACACCAGCTTTTGTTGCATCTCACTGTCCTTTTCTGAGCTTGTGTATCTTGCCTGAGTCACTTGCTACTGAGATTCTGTCTCAGTTACTTGCCAGCATCTGGTCCAATGAGCTGTGGCTGAATGTGGTCTCAGGGGCCAAAAACATGGCTCCTTCACTACAGAGTCTGGGCCCATGGGATCAGCCTGGCTGGAGCCTGATCCCGGTGTGTAGGGTGGAGGAGTATGGAAAATACTGTTTCTTCCCAACTCCCTTTTCTTTTCTTTTTTTTTTTTTTTTTTCTGTTTTATTTTTATTTTTTTTAAATTTTTTTATTAAATCATAACTGTATACAATGATATGATTATGGGGCATCATACACTCACTTCATAAACCATTTGACACATTTTTATCACAGTGGTTAACATAGCCTTTCCAACTCCCTTTTCCAAAGGAAATAGATTTCAGAGATTTTGCTAGAACCTGCCATTCAGAAGGGAAGAATGTGGCATCTTCCAGAAGACCCACACAGTAGAACCTCTGGAAGTTGATCAAGGGGCCATAACAAACTGGTAAGCATATGGAGGTTATCAACATAAGGAACTAGGCCTACTGTACTGATACGTACATGTCCAGTCTATGAAAAGGTCAACTTAAGGAGGTGGTCCATGTGGGGAGGTAGTCGGCTGTGGAGGTTCTCCTGTGTCATTTAGGTCTGAAAAATGAGCATCAGATGATTTAGACTTCGTGCTTGATACGAGTGAGAAACTTCCAAAAGAAGGGAACCTTATGTCCTTCTGCAACACTGTTCTGGGCTCTGCATGGTGCCAAAGGAAACACCCTGGGAAAGATCCTGGACTCTCATAAGCCTGGACAGAGGGGCAGACAGGACATCCAGGACTCCTGCAGGTAACCATACAGAACTTTACCAGGGAAGTTCCCAGCATTTTGTACTTCAAATTATGGGGCATTTAGAACTTTAAGGAATGGTAAGTAGAGTTAAGGGGCATTTCCCCATTTGTATGGATGAATCCAGACCTTAGGTTTGGTTTGCTAGGTTCTCCATGGGACCCTTGTTTATGGAGAAAGATTTATTCATTCATCTTTGTTCTTTATACTGTTCCTTCTGGGTAGAGCTCGGCCAGGTTTAAACGGGTCTAATACCTTGTCAAACTTTAGTTCTAGTTCATTTGTGGCACCTTGTCATGGTTGAGACACTGCAACAGAATAACACCTAGGTTTTTCTGATGACTCATTTCCATTTAAATCACGTCCTGAAATTCTCCTCCGCATAAGCCTCCTTTTGGTCATTATAACACACAACCTAAATTTGAATCCTAACATTTTTAGCTGTTCATCCTCCTATGAGGTGTGCAGGGTAATTGGCTGAAGGCTATCTCCTCATTACTTTCAGCAAATTAAGAGAATACCTTAGAAGCAGCTACAGGTGAGCACAGAAATTCCCAGAGTTAATAAGCTGCTCTTGTCACGTGTGTTCTTCCTCCCATTTGGACTGCTGCTCGTGGTGCCAGTGCTGGCAGCAGAAAGAAACATGATGTTCAGCTAATGGCTTGAGAAGGGGAGGAAAGGACTTGGGGTCACCTGTGGCATATCCTATTCTGAGCTGAGCCAAAGGAGATTAATGCTGTCTCTTGCTTGATTAGCATTGCCACTTGCCTGGCTCTCGACTTTGAAACGTGTTAATTCTGAGAGAATGGCTCACGCCAGAGTTGTCTTGTCCACCTCTGCAACTAATCTTGTACAAGTCCTATGGCAATGGTGGACTGCAGGGGGAGCCTGAGAATGGCAAAGCCCTGCTTATCCTTTGGTTGCTTTTATGACAAGAGCTTTCACAATAATGTGAATTTCTTAAGCTTGAGGCTGCAAGGTAATTGGTGTTTTGTGTCTCAAGTTAAAGCTGTTTTTAGCAGAGTTCTAGAGCAAACATCTCAAATCTATTCACATGTGTACATGCATTTATTCATGGGAATGTCAGGGAATTTCTTGTTAAGATAACCTTTCTCAGTACCTCATTGTGATGTGAATTGCTAATGTGCCCCCAGAGTCGAAAGTCTTCAGTGCTTGGGTTTTTAAATGCTCAATGTACTATCTGACTTGGCTCAGAATTATCTAGATTCAGGCACTCTTCTGGTCAGATCATGGCTTTTACTAGATACAGTGGAAGCATTTCACATCCCAGTTGCCAATAGATTGAAAGCAGTTCTATACCTAAAGTCTTTATTGAAGTTCTGCAGACTGGGTCTTTCTTTTGTGGGAGTCTGAGAGCTTGATGGGGCCATGATCTTTGGAGTTCACACATTTGAGTTCCAATTCCAGCTCAGGAACATACCACATGCCACTATCTTTATGCATGAAAAACTTTATGAGCAAATTGAAGTTAAGTTTTAGGCACTGCCATTGAATAATAGAATATGAATTTTAAAAGCTTTTTGATACATAATGCCGATTTTCCTTTAGAAAGATTAGGCCAATTCCACGTTCCCATGCTTGCGCTGAAGTTTGTTGGATATTACTATTTAAGTAATGTTACCCAGTGTATAGGAAAATTGTTTTATTATTGTTCTACTGTGTGTTTCTTTCATTACTTGTGAGGTTAAACACAGTCTTTTCAGATGTTGGTTGGCTTTTTACAGTTTCCTTTTTGAATTGCCTGTTAATGTATTTTTTGAGTGCCCTTGCTTCCTCAATACAGTGAAATGATAATATGAATAATAAAAAAATCATACTTGCCATCGGAAGTTATAACAATATTGTCATAGTTATTTTCTTCTTTTTTTCTCACTGAATCCGAAATATGTTCTGTGAACGTGGTGGGTTTCTGGGAGCCCCACACCATGCAAAAGCGTCACTTGTCACACGGAGTTTTTCTGAATCTTCTTTTCTCTTTCTTTGTAGTCTCACCAGCCATCCTTTTCTCCTTTTTCTTTTTATTTCACCATCTTAAAGAACCCTTGAACACTTCCTGTTGAAACCATACTCGCCTGGCTGCCTTTTAGCAGATTCAGATGGTCCAGGCAACCACTCTTGTCTCCGGCCCAACTCTAGGTCACCCCACCAGGGCAGGCTCTGTGCTGGCACTGTGGCACAGAGAGAGATTTGTTCCCTGAAGTCAGAGTAGGAGGCTCAGATTTTGAGAAACATTCATTCCTTCAGTCATTGCCTATTCATTAAGAATGACCCTGTCCTGGGTGGTGCCTGTGGCTCAAAGGAGTAGGGCACCAGCCCCATATACTGGAGGTGGCAGGGTCATACCCTGCCCCGGCCAAAAACTGCAAAAAAGAAAAAAAAAATTAAAATTAAAAAAATCGAAAAGAATGACCGTGTCCTAAGCGCTGGCTGTTCATGCAGCCATGAACAGAGCAGAATCAGCCCCCCACCTTCATAAATGTCACCATGTGGTGTGGGGAGTTGCACAGTGGACAGGACCATGGATGTATAGGATGCCAAAGAGGGCTGCTGTGGGGAGGGCAGGGTGCAGGCAGCAAGGGTCATGGGAGAGAGTTGTGGGTTTGTATGGAGAGATCAGGGAGGGCCTCCCTGGGAAGATGAGACCTGAGAGAAATGAAGGAGCCCATGCTGCATATCCCTGGGGACAGAATGAGTCAGGTTGAGGCGCACCAGTTACCAAAGCCCTGAGTGGGGGTGTGCGGGGTGGCTGAGGAGGATGAATAAATGAGGCTATGGGGTGGGAGTGGGGCCAGGGCCCCAGCTGGGATGGATGTCAGCCAATGGTGAGCAAAGGGATGGCATGGTTTTACTTGGTTTGAAAAGAGATGATTGGAGAGCTAGGCTGGGGATAGACAGTTGGGGAACAGAAAGGTTTAGGGTGGAGCAGGGAACCTGGGTGGGAAGCTGTTGTCCTCATCCAGGGAAGAAGCAATGGCCGCTGGGGGCAGGCTGGAGCAGCAGGGTGTGGGGGCCTTGTGGCCAGCTCTGCACAGTGGTGCACAGAGTTGCTCTTAGATTGAATGAGGAGTGCGGATGAGCTATACCAAAGCCCATACGATAGAAATTTGGCTTACACAATAGAAATGTATTGTCTCACAGTTCTGGAGTCTAAAAGTTCAGAATTAAAGCGTCAGTGGGGCTGGTTCCTTCTCAGGCTGTACCTCTCTCCTAGTCACTTGTAGTTTCTTGGCCGGCTTTGGTGGTCCTTGTCCAAAGCATCGCCCTGATCTCTGCCTTCTCCCTGTGTGCCTGTCCATGTCCAAATTCCCCCCATTTTTCAGGATACCAGTCTTGTAGGATTAAGACCATCCTGTTCCTCATGACTTCATCTAAACCTAATTAATTACATCTCCAATGACCCTAATTCTAAATAAGATCATATTCGGAGGTACTGCGGGTTAGGACTGCAACATGTCTTTTTTGGAGGACAAAATTCAGTTCATAAAGGATATAAAGGAAGGAGCTATGTCAAGGATTAATCTAAGAGTTCCTCTGATCAGCTGCAGACTGGAGCTGCCACTTGCTGAGATGGGAAGTCCGAGTAGACCCAGGGAGGAAGGTGGGGCTCTGGGGTATTTGGTCTGAGTTGCCTGCACAACATCGTATTCATTCCGGGTCCTGAGATCAGGCTTCTCAACGTGTAGTCTCAATATTGATCTCTGCAGGCCTGGGGTGTGTGCAGGGCGGGGCCTTGGGTGGGGGCAGGTCCAGGCTGCAGGCTGGCCCAGCACTCCCACCTCCTGCCACTCTTCTGCACCCCCCACCCCCTCTCACGTACTGAAGCAGATGAATCCTTCTCTGCACACCCCAACATGAGAAAGCCTGGAAAAACTGCCCTCAGGCTAGCGCCATTGTTGCTCCCGCTCATGAACTAAGTAGCTCACATAGGACTGGAAATAAAAAAGACTTTTAGAGTCTTGGTTACCCACTGAGTCACTTGTACTGTGGTTCTAGCAAGGAGCCAAATACATACAGTTACATACAGTTCTACTCATCTGTTCTTAAGCAATTCACAGAGTTTTCTGGGTCAGTCTGGGAGCCAAATACATACGTACCTACAGTTCTGCTCACATCCACTTTGAAACCCACTGTCCTCTCCTTTCCATTTCGGTCATCCTGCCATCTCTTCTTGGATGTGCAACGCCCTTTTCTTTGATGTCTTATGGCATCTTTTAGCAGTTACCAGGGATTCTGATCTCTATTTTCATCTGGAGATGAAACCGCTCAAGGTAAATGATGCCTCCTAGAGTGCTGTACAAATCAATAGAAACCGACCTAAAAACACCCAAGGCGTCTAGAATGATGATTCATGGTCCTACTAAAAACACAAAGCACCTGCTGTCTGCAGTGTGCCCAGGAGTGCTTCTGTTGTCACATGAGATTTTGGAATTTTCCCGTTATTCTTAATTAAATTCACACTCTTCTTTTCTAAGGCCCAGAATATTTTCCAAATTAAAGCAGAGAGAACTACGTATCATTATCAAATGTGAAATTACCAATCACATAGCTGTTCTCTATCACTTAACAATAAGTTCCCTTATCTTTGGCCACAAATTCTTGCTTTTTAGCTTTAGTTTAAACATGGAATATCCATGCACCCAATTTGTATTTTCTGGTGGTAGTACTTCAAGCTTGATCCTGAGTATATAAAATATGAAAGGAAAAACTAAATGTGTAGTGATTTTCCCTGCTTATCCTTATAAAAACCCAACTCACAAGGGTGTTTTTAAAATCCAGCTGTTCTGAGTACTTTATCTTGCTGACATGGGAAGGAATAGTTTGGCTTGGGAAAGCGTGGACTGACCCAGAAAACTGTGTGAATTGCTTAGGAACAGATGATTTCCCACATTTCAAAGCAGAAAACATCTTGTTAAATTCAAATTAACCCCTACTGCACAGATTCAAATATTAATTTTGTCAGTGGGTGATTGGGGCCGTTCACTCACATTCATCGTTGGAGTCCCCTAGAGGGTTCTCTCTTTTGTTTAGTGTTTACTCTCAACATTTTCACATGCACACTACTAAAGTCCATTCTCTGGCCACTGTTTTTACTTTTCTTTCTGCTTCAGAGATGTCTTTGCTTTTTATTCTTTCATTAATACATTTAAAAGATTTTTTTTTTATGACTTATCATAAAAAACAACATAGTTGTTTCAGTGGGAACATTGGCCAGAGCATTTAGTCTTTTATATTGCTTGTAATGGAAGCACTGAATGGTTTTTATTTTCTATTTAAAATATAATTTTCATTATTGCAAATGCAGCAAGTGAACATCCAGGGAAGCTAGAAGATACAGATAAAGAAGAATAAGAAAATAAAATGCGTTATTCCTCTCCTTGAATAACTGTTACCACCTTGGGGTATATTGTTCCATATTGTGTATTTGTGTGTGTGTGTATGCTTTACATAATACATCTAGGCAGGCTTTTTTCTTTTGGAGAATTCACATTTATTGAAAAACTGATTTGGTACAAACCTAGAATTTCTGAATTGCAAATAAGTAAATTTCACATTTCGAACATTTGATCTGTTACTTTTTAGCACCAGCGGACATGAGAGTGGGTTGAAAACCTTCACCTCGTAGCCCTTCAATCTGTTGTTCTCCCTGGGGATGGCCTACAGCCCTCCTTTCTGCACAATTTGGGCAAACTGACTGGTGATGGCAAGGGTATATCAGTGAAGCAGTCCACACAGCTGGGGAGACAATCTTCACTGCAGGAGTCTAGGTGATTCCCTGGCTTCTCCACACGTTTATCCCAATATAGCTCCATGAAGTGACTGCACTTGTGCAGTGAACTGTGTCTTCTGCTGTTCTGCCACCACCAGGCTCTGGACTCCGCCATTGTCAGCTAAGGGTCGTGGCTCTCTTGATGCGTTTCTATGCAGGCTTTTAGACAAAGTGAGCTCATACTATCCACACTAAGTAGTAAGGTGCTATTTTTCTGTTAGTAATCTCCACTTTTCCATCTCTATACATATTTATTTATCTATACATAGTCCCTATTTAGGTTTTTCCAATTGTTCTGCAAATGTCCTGGTTTAGTCAGTTTGTTCAAACTAAACCTCAAGCTAGGACCACTCACAGAAGCTCTGATCTGCTTGTTGAACCTTGGAATCTCCCTTGCTCAGGCCTAAGTCCCTCTTTGTTTTCTTGAGCTTGATGGGTTGAGCTGGACGGACCAATTTTTCTGCAAATTTCTTGCTTTCTGGATTTGTCGGCTGTGTCTCTCCTTGAATCTTCTAACTTGATCCTCTCTTTCCTCTGTTTCCTCTAAACTAGAAGTTAGTTCTGTAGGATTAATGGATCCCAACCACACATTTTTGATTAGAAACCATCACAGAGGTTGTTGGGTACCTCACATTGTACAGGGCACATAATAATATCTTGATGACATTGGTCAATTATCATTGACCAGTAGGCTACGATGATAACAGTTTGATTGATTCCTCCATGATAAAATTATTGATTTTCTCCTTGAGATTAGAAAATTGTCTAGGGGATGCTACTTTGGTGTTCTCTGAATATTCAGTTTCCATCAACAATGTAACCAGCATCATTTGAACATTTTTGCCTGGGCCAATGATTTGCAGAATGCTGCTTTCCTAATTCCATTGTTTCTTCTCACTATTATCTGTCATTCTTCTCTACAGCAGAGCTTCCCTTTAGCAATCAAACAATTGATTTCTTTGGAATACCATTTTTACTGGAGAGCCTTGAAATAATTCTTTCATTTTAATTACCAGTTTTCAAAGTAAATTATGGCAGATTGTGGCATGCGAATTTTTTTTGATTTCTCCCTGTTTAAGTATCATTATGGACTCATGCTCTTTCATTGACTGTTTCAATCCGCTGTAATCAATATTTTTTCTGGTTGCTTAAGTTATCACAGCTTTAGATAGTCAAGATTTCTGAACCATTTTCTTTCTTTCTTTCTTTCTTTCTTTCTTTCTTTCTTTCTTTCTTTCTTTCTTTCTTTCTTTCTTTCTTTCTTTCTTTCTTTCTTTCTTTCTTTCTTTCTTATTAAATCATAGCCGTGTACATTAATGTGATCATGGGGCACCATACACTGGTTTTATAGACCATTTGACATATTTTCATCACACTGGTCAACATAGCCTTTCTGGCATTTTCTTAGTTATTGTGTTAAGACATTTATAGTCTACATTTAGTAAGTTTCACATGTACCCTTGTAAGATGCACAGTAGGTGTAATCCCACCAATCACCCTCCCTCCGCCCATCCTCCCCCCTCCCTCCCCTTCCTCCCTCCCTCTCCCCCTTCCCCATATTCTTAGGTTATAACTGGGTTATAGCTTTTGTATGAAAGCCATAAATTAATTTCCTAGTAGGGCTGAGTACATTGGATACTTTTTCTTCCATTCTTGAGATACTTTGCTAAGAAGAATATGTTTCAGCTCCATCCATGTAAACATGAAAGAGGTAAAGTCTCCATCTTTCTTTAAGGCTGCATAATATTCCATGGTGTACATATACCACAATTTATTAATCCACTCGTGGATTGAAGGGCACTTGGGATTTTTCCATTCTGAACCATTGTCACTGCTTAACACTAGAAGGTATATTCTACATTTCATCAAAACTATCACACTAGTCACTGTGTGGAATGCCATTATTTCATGTACTTTTTTTTGCTTTTACTTATTTGTTTATTTAGAAACAGAGTCGTGCTCTGTCACCTGGGATAGAGTGCCATGGTCTCAGCCTAGCTCACAACAACCCAAACTTTTAGGCTCAAGGAATCCTCTTGTCTCAGCCTCCCAAATAGCTGGGACCACAGGTGTGTGCCACCATGCCCAGCTTATTTTTTTCTATTTTTAGTAGAGATGGAGTCTTGCTCTTGCTTAGGCTGGTCTCGAACTCCCAACTTGAGCAATCTTCCTGCCCTGCCTCCCAGAGTGCTAGGATGACAGGTATGAACCACTGCACCCAGCCTATTCTATATACTATTTAAAAACATAGATCAAAGTCAATTTACGTATAACTTTCCTTGGATCATGAGATAAATCCTGATTTCAGAGATCTTAGAAGGCAACAAAAAAGGTGACTCTTAGATTCAATGCAAGATTTCATTTTAAAAACTTATGAGTTTATAGGGATAGTTTCAACTTAATTTTAATAATAGTATATACACTTAATTTCTTTGATTTTTATTATTATACATCCTTCCTATAACCCTGAAAATATTAATACTAACATCATTGAATGACTGAGTCTTCTGTGGCTTCCATAACAAATTACCATGCCTGGTGACTTAACACAACAGAAATGTGTTCTTTTACAGTTCTGGACAACGGGTCTGTAATCTGTATCACTGGGCAGATTACAGGGGTCAGCAGAGCTGTGCTCACCCAGGGGTTCGGAGGGACGTCTGTTCCTTCCTCTTTCGGGTCTAGGTGGTGCCTGGTCCCTTCTTGTAGTGATGTATTCATGGCTACATCACTCTGCCTCTCTGGCCAGATCACCTTTTCTGTGTCTGTGCTTCTCTTACTACGTATAAGGACGTGTGTGGTTGCATTTAGGGCCCACCTGTATTTCAGGATAATCTTCCCATGTCAAGATCCTTAATTCAATTATCTCTGCAAAGTAATTTTTTTCCATTTAAGGTAGCAGCATTCACAGGTTCCAGGGATTAAGCTGCGGTTATCTTGGAGGGTGAGCTTATTCAACCTGCAGGCATCATTAACATCATAACTGACTGCTTGACTGTACAATGCATAGTAAACAGCCTTAAACTAACTATATGAATATTATTACAAACTATAAAAATAGGGAATGCAATTTAACTTTAATATGCCAGTTTTTTTCACTCCTTAAAATTAAACCTTTAAAAATGTGGATCTAAAGAGTTATTTTTGCAAGCTCACTTAGGATACATCCTTTCTCTGTGTTTAGGTTCATTTGTCCCACTTTGCTTTCAATTTCACAGATACAAGATTAATCATTTTAAAATTAGGTAATAGATTTCAGAGTTGCAGGTGTCCCCCACCAGGTCATTAATTGGGGTCATTAATTGGGGAAGGCATGTACGAAGCAGCGGGCCTGACATCAGAGACAGAACCTTCGCCGCCTCGGACTCACCAGGCTCCAACTCTGCCCAGCTGTGGGGGCTCCTCCTGGCCCCCCAGGCTCCTTGTGCTCATGAAGACATCTCTTCTCACTCAGGCTGATGCATGGTCTCTTATCTCCCCTCCCTCTCTTTCCAGGATTACCTATTTCCTTTTAAACATTCTGTCCATTCTCAAGGGTGTACTTCCTCCATTCTCGCCTGCAAGTTTTATACTCAGCCTGTGTGAAGTTTGCAAAAAGGCTGGGATGAGATGAGATGGAGCTGGGGGACATAAGAGACTTGGGTCTGCTACTGGAGTTACACATAATTAATTCTATATCTAAGTGTTCTAGAGCTGGGGACAAAGGGACCTTGCTTCTGCCCAGGGGGAGGTAAGACCTGTCTCATTTCAGCAACCTCAGAATGCATCATCTTTGCTTCAAAAATACATCCACATTTGTCTTTTTTGTATATTCTACTGCTGTACTTGCTCTTTTTTCTCTACTAAATGTTCTTTGGAGAAATATCAAACTTGAGTCTGTTGAATCAAGAAAGACAAAGATCCAGTAGCGAGGTCAGCATGTTTCTAGAGGCCATAGGTGCCAGTGTGTCTTCCATCTAGCGGGGAAACTCAAGTGCTCTCTGCAACTGGAAGAAAGATGATCAACAGAAGTTCTGAGAGGGAAAGTTGTGGACATTTGTGACTTTTTGTGCCTTCACCACATACGATGTTTCTTTATACCACACTATTTTCCTCTCATGCTATTGAATCTATTTTCTTAAAAGTGTAGGCAACTGAGTATACGTTCATGAGTCTCTGCATTTGTTGATTTTGCATCTTGCTTCAATGAACCTAAGTCTTTCTGGGATATTTAACATAACTCACCCCCCACCCCAATGTTCCTAGCTTGTCTTGATTGTGTGATTTGGAAAAGGAAATAAGACCACTAAAAGGACAGGGTAATTTATGTTATGGGAACTCTGGTTATTGCTAAGACATTCTTGAAATTACAGCATCACTGCCTTTAAATATTAATTCTGTTTCCTGAAAGAAAAACCCAAGAATTCAAGTGATTCTAAAGCACATGGAGGAGAAACTAAGTTCTCAAGAAAAGAAAATTGCAAAAAGGTGAAATATGCAATTTGACAGTGTGGTGCGTGATATTGCTATAAATGCTGCAGACTGTTTAACATCAAACCCTATGGCGTGTTTTGACAGAGTACATTAGTTTTGAAGACATGACAAATGATTAATGTAGTGCTTGGTGGGATAGTTTCTAAGAAATGAATTAGATTTCTTAGCTATGGAAGTGATCTAAGCTGTGCATTAACTATTTCGGTTCGCCAGGGTAGCATTTATTACATTGAAGCAATGTAAGAATGGAGAAAGACCCATTCAAATGCATTTATTCAAATTTTGTCATGTTTGATTAGAATGATTTCAGGAGTAACTCACCAAATTATTAGGTATACATGATAAAAACAAAATTGGGGCAGCTGCTTGACTTACAGTAATCACATTTTAGTGGTTATGTCTAAACCAACACTTCTTGTTGGAAGGCATTCCTCCCCCCCATCCCACCACAACATCTGATGGCTTCTGTGTGATCCCAACTCCATGGCCAATCAATATAAGGGCAGGCAATTGACCTAAGCTTAATAATTTACTTTCCTAGCCACAGTAATCCGTCAGGAGGTAGCATTTAACTAGGGTTAAAGTCATTCTGGTTTGCTCAGGCTTTTCCAGTTTCAAAATTGAAAGTCCCATGTCCTGGGAACCTCCTCAGTCCCTGGCAGGGTGAGATAGTTGGTCACCCTACATTGAACATAAGCTAGCCAATTGAATTCTTCCCTGGGAGTTCTGGACTGGAAATGGGGTCTTTGTTCTTCTGGTCACAAAACTATAAAAATAAGGTCTGGAGTAGCTGACAGTTCTGCTTTCAAATTCAAGACATGGCTAGTCTGAAAATATAGTCTGCTTTCAGAAAACAAGATGAATGCAGAGTTTGGAGAACACCGCCGAGTCTCTGGTTCCCTTTCTTCCCACTGTTAGCAACAATGGGCTTAATGAGAGTCAATGGGCTTCTTCCTCTTGTCCAAACTGTGCAAATTGGGTTTCTGTCAATTGTGACCAAAGAATCCTATTACATCATGTTTGCTCCTAGACAAGCTCAGGAGTTATATCTTTTAATCTTTTTAGTTGTAATAGTACAATTTTCCCCAGTTTTCTAAAGCTTATAAAACAGAAAGTGGAAACATTTGAAATAGCAGTTAAAATTTAGGTTGGAAGGGCTCTCAGAGGACTTGAAGACTGTCTGGCAGATAGAGCAGAATTCCTTTCTACAAAAGAACAGTTATAATTCATGCTTTTTCCTGGTTATCAAGCCCACTTTCATCATAGCTTACAGGACGTCTTATGTCTGGTCCATGAACCCAGTGACTTTGTGAGATAATTAGGTTGTGATGAAGTTGTGAACTCTCTCTGCCATGTGAGGTTGCAGTATGAAGTTGGCCTTCTGCAAGCTGGCAGGAGAGCCTTCACTAGAGAAAAAAACTCTTGACCATGGACTTTCCAGCCTCCAGAGTTATTTTTACAAGCCAACCTGTCTAAGGTATTTTGTCATAGCAGCCTGCAAGGACCAAGAAGGTACAAGGATGGACCATGTTGAACTATATTGAGGTCAGGAAAAGACGCCTTGCACACATCATCTGCTTGCTCCTCTGTGAATTCTCTTCCCAGGTACTGACAATCTTTGATTTTTCAAAATCAACTTTTAGCTCAAGCTGAAGCTCCCCTGGAACCCCTCACCCCCATCTGCCTTCATGGCCTCTCGTTGCAGGGGTGAGGAAGGAAGGGGATGTGAGCATCATATGAATGCTCTACCCTCCCAAGCTGAGTCAGATTCTGCGAGTAGTTCCTAGTCTTTTGAACAAGTGCTTTAGTTATTCTGAAGGGCAGGAAGAATTGACACCACTAGCTCCCCTTGCCCTCTCCTAGCAGCCTGGTGCGTACCCAGCCAGCCTTCATGATCCAGCTGGTGCTTCCTGCCTTGATGACGTCTTCCTCACCTCTCTCAGGAGGACTGATGCTGCCTTCTCTGTGATGCACAGCACTGCATTCACATTTGTGTTCTAGCACTCTTGTCATGTTTGTGATCAGTTTCCTCACCGGATTTCCAGGAACTTGTGGACAGGAATCATATAAAACAGGAAGAATTTAGAGAAATGAGGGGATGGTGAGGTGCCTCCCAGGCGGCAGGTTCTCTATACTTAGGGGTTACTGAATGGACACAGGCAAGAAATATTAGAAGCTGTATTTCTTTTCATTTTCCATGTAACCTTTAATTCCTATCTCTGGGTATGCTTATAAAGTACATCATATGTAGTATGGTAGCACACAGATAGAAAATTAATAAATACATCAATATAATTGCTATGCTATAACTGATACATAAATTGAGAGTTCCATTTAAAATGTTTTTAAAGGATGGTTTGAGATCAAAACCAGTTGGATGCTATGGATTCAGATCATTATTTTCCAGTTTCTTGTATCCGCCTGGAAGGATGGCATTCCCTACTGAGGTCCTATACCCATGTGGGTGAGGGTACATGGTCAGAGGAGTTTGAGGAGACAGCATTTCCTAAGTATCTGCCCACTTTCTGACACTCCCTCTTCTATTGCCATCCATTAGAAGTGCTTGCCTCACTCTCCAGACTTGATGTCGAGGTTGACCGATGGTAACCCCTATACCAGGTGCCCCGCCCTGCAGCTGGGAAAGCCCTGGGTGGATACTGAGGGGAGCCCTGTGGAGGAGGGTGGGCAAGGAGCCTTGAGCTAGGTCTTCGAATGAACAGCCCGAACAATGCAGTGTCCTCAGGGCTCAGCCCAGTGGTTCTGAGGGGTCCCTGGGGTCTGAGAACCCACAGCCCTGACCCAGGGGATTCATGGTGTTTTGATCTGATGGACAATAAGAGTGAGTTCCTGGAAAAGGGAAGCAGGAAAGAGACAGGAGATTTGTGGGAGGGTGATGGGAATGTCAGTGCTCATTGGACCCTGCTGGATAGGCCTGGGCCAGATCAGCAGAGCCTTGGAAGTCAGGAGGAGGCAGCAATTCACTGGCACTGTTAAGTCATGGCAGCCACACCTTAGTCACCTGAAAAGTGTCTGCACAGCCTCCTGCAGGCTGAGTCTGTAGTTCTGAGCACACTCAGGGGTGATGTATTTGCCTTGCGTCTCTGTCCCTGCCTTCTAGTGAAGGCTGGGCATGAGGATGATGTCACCCAGGCACTGTAGGGTAGTGATTCTACAGGGGGAATCTCACACCTGTGGTGCATATTACAGGGGTATTTGCGAAACTTGGTAAATGTAGAATGTAAATGTTTTGGCACAGTAACTGAGATAACGCCGGAAAGGCTATGTTAACCACTGTGATAAAAATGTGTCAAATGGCTTATGAAGTGAGTGTATGATGCCCCATAATCATATCATTGTATACAGTTATGATTTAATAAAAAAAAAATACAGGGGGAATCACTGCCAGACAGCTCCACACCCTTCACACTTGCCTGGGATAGCCGCTTCTCCGTTTATTCTGGACCATGGTGTTTTCTCCTCCAGGGCAGGAGTGAGTGGCAACTGAATCAAGACTGTGGCCTGTTTGATTTACTGAAGTTAATGCTAAAGTGTGGCCTACTTCCCTCTCTGACCAATTTTTCTGTTTCTTGTGATTGTGTGAAAATGGCAGAAGAAGCGGTGTCTTCCAAGCCTCCCGATGGCCGTCTCTGCTCTCACGCCACCCTGTGCCTGGCTGTCATCTTATTTGATGGGAAATACCTGGGGGCTGTGACCGTTCCCAGAAGCAGGAGTATAAAAATAGTCTTCCACTTTGGATTTAACCAGGCTGTACCTCTTAAGCAGACTTAAAATCGCTTTGTAGCAATAATTCTTGCTTGGGAAATCGTGTGTGATTTGGAGGCTTTCTGAAATGAAGCTCCATGTTGAAAATCGGATGCTGTTGACAACTCTCGGGGGCTGGCAAGAGGCTGCACTAGTTTTCATTAAGTAGTCACTGTGGCAGGAGTTTATTAAATTGCAAATCAGAAACTTTTGGTTAAAAGGACTGGCTGTGATCCAATTAATATGTTCATTTTTATTAGTGCAGCCCCAGGTTGTGAAATGGCACTAACTCAGCAAGGGTCAGAGCTGCTCCTGGACCCCCCCTTCTGCTTTTCCATAGTAACCTGACCATCCTCATCGTGCTTGTCCAGCGCCCTTTGGTTCATCTTTTCTGTAGGAGGAAAGCGGGGGTGGGGGGAAGGCTGGGTGGGTTTTGTTCTTTTTTGCAGTCCTAAGGATCCCCGCCCCCCCCACCTTCCCTGAGGCAGACAGTTCCTCCTTAGCTGACCTTGTGATTGACCAGGGGAGGTGTAAAGTGTAGGGTGTATCGATTGGTTTTGACTTTCGAGCTGTTGTGACAAAGGTTCTTTCTGCTGATGGCTAAAACTAATTACTACCCAGGACTGCTGGGCTTTCAGCAGCTTAAACAAAGCAATGCTGTAGGTCTCTTAGGAAATAAAATGGAATCTAAGTGCAGAGGGAGAGCTCAGAGGGGGACAGGCTCCCTTCACACCATGCTTTTCTGACTTCCTTCTAATACGGGCCTTTCCTGTTCCCAGGTTCTAAATCCTTGAAAGTCAACCAATTGTAGATTAAAAATATTAAAAAAGAAAGAATATAAAAACAGAAACACAAAAGCAATACATTGTAACAACTAATACATAGTGTTTATATTAGGTAACATTATTGTGTATTACAAGTTACATAGAGGTGGTTTAAACCAGTGGTCCCCAACCTTTTTGGCATCTGGGACCTGTTTCCTGGGAGATAATTTTTTCACAGATGGGGGGGGTGGTGGTGCTTAGATTCTCATAGAGAGAGTGCAATCTAGGTCCTTCACACTTGCAGTTTTCAGTAGGGTTTTGTAACAAGTTGGTCATCATAAGGAACTAGGCCTACTGTGCTGATACATACATGTGGTGCTTGTCTGGTCTATGAAAATTAGGTCAACTTAAGGAGGTGGTCAGTTTACAGACACAGGGCTGATACTGAGACCAGATGTTCCACCTTCTTTGCCCTGCAGCCTGGTATAGTGAGCGTGGCGTGGCTTCAGGATCCTGGCCCAGTGCTTTAGTGCCCAGATGCTAAGTACCACCTACTTAGACCAACACTCTTGGATATGTTTGGGTTCCAAGACGATTGCTGGGGAAGGTGACACCTGCTGGAATATTGAAAATGAGTAGCTAGGAACTAGTCCCATGAAAAGGATATAGGTGTGGGAAGAGAAGTGGTCCAGATAGATCCAAGGAGAAGTCTGAGCAAATCCAATCAGATTCAGAGAACTGTGGCAGTTTGGGGGAGCTGTCCAGGGGACAGTGGGAATCTAGCAGTGGAATGAGATGGGCTGGAGGAGCACATGGGATTGGGCATGGAAGAATTGTGAGCACACCTTGGGGCTCTGGTAGTCTCTGCAACTGAGTGCGACTCTCTCTTTTGTGTTTAGAAAGGCGTTTCTGGTGTCTGTGTGAAGGCTGGATTGGGGGGCGGGGAGGGAAGAGAGAGATGGAGCCCAGGACAACTGAAGGGACGGGTGAAGATGGCGGAGATGGGTGTGGTAGTGGGGCAGGTTGGGGGTGTTTTGGAGGAAGAGCCAGCAAGGTTTGGTGATTATTCAGGAATGAGAAGTGAGAGAGAAGAAGGCATTTGCCAGGTTTTGGATGGCAGGAGGCAGGATTTGTGTGAGTGTCCGAGTGTTGGGCTAACAAATTACTGTGACCTGGATAACTTAACAGAACAGAAATGTATTGTCCCACAGTTCTGGAGGCCACAAGTCCAAAAATCAAAGTATTAGAGGCATGGTTTCTGCTGGTGGCTTAGAGAAAGAATCCATTCCATGCCTCTTTCCTGCTCCACTTCTTTTTTTAAATTTTTCTATTTTAAATTTTTATGGGTACGTAATAGTTGTACATATTTATGGTCACATGCGGAATTTTGATAAAAGCATACAAGGCATAATGATCAAATCAGGGTTACTGGGGCATCCATCACCCCAAGCATTTATCACTTCTTTGTGTTAGGAACATTCCAATTCCATCCACTCTTACAAATTATTCTTAACTGTAGTCGCCCTATTTTGCTACTGAACACTAAGTGTTACTCCTTATATCTAACTGTACGTTTGCATCCATTAACCAGCCTCTCCTGCTTCACTTTGAATGGCTCTGGCAATCCTTGGTCTCCTTGGTTTATAGCTGGATTCCTCCACCCTCTGCCTCTGTTTCCTCACTCCTGTGTGTCTGCTTCTCAAATCTCCCTCTGCCTTTCCTGTATAAAGACATTAGTCATTAGATTTAGGGCCCACCCTAAATTCAGGATAATCTTAGCTTGAGCTTCTTAATTACCTCTGCAAAGACTCATTCCAAATAAGGTTACACTCTGAGGTTCCAGTCGACATGTCTTCTGGACAGACACCATTCAGCCACTACATCGTCTGAACAAAACAGGGAAGAGCAAGGAAGGAGCTGGGGAGAGAGTGATGGGTTTCGTTTCATGCCTGTAGAGGCTGAAGTGTGTGTGGAATATCCGGATAGGGGTGTGTAGAAGGCATAGAGCCGGGAGCTCGGGAGAAGGGTCTGGCACCATCCTGTGTGTGTTTGGTGGATGAGAGCAGTGACACCCTCAGGGAGAGGATGCGGCTGGCAAAGCAGTGGGTGGAGGGCCGGCCCCTGAGGAGTATCAGTAATAAAGGTAGAATAGGAAGGTTCCCCCAGGTGCGGTCCCAGGGGCAGGGCCAGGACCATGAGCCAGTCCTTCTGGGACAAGGAGTAGAGAGTTTCAGGAGTGTCTCAGAGTCAAGAGCAGCAGTGAGATTGACTAAGACGGTTGCTGGCTTCTAAGGTATCCGGGCTGCCATGTGTGTGGATTTGAATAAACAGAACCCTGTTATTTCCCCTGCCTTGGTTAGTGGCACTATCATGTACACAATGATAATTACCATCAATAGACAGTGCAATGTACACGGTGAGGAGTGACGTGGCTACGAAGGGGATGTTTTGAATTCTGGTTGTGGCATTTGAATTTCAAGATTAATTACCTTCACTAGGTAGGGCAATACACTGAACTGATCTGATTTCCCCTTAAAAACCTCTGTTCTAATGTGTCTAATTATCATAATTATAAGATTGTTTGAGGGTAAAAAGTGAATGGAAACAAAATTGTAGGCAATTAGGTTAGAATGATGTGCAGTTTAAGGCAGAAAAGTGGGGACACAATTGTGTGTCATTGCCTGACACAAATTCTGGGGCCGCACGCCCCCCTGGCCTGACTGTGATGTGAGTTACAATGGCCTGGTGTGCTCCGGCTTGATGAGTCACGGCTTGTGTCTCCTGTTCCAAGTTAATCCGTAGAGTCTCAAGTACTTCTGTACATTCAATTCCCTTAGAATTATATTCATCATCTCATAGTTTGTGGGAATCTCTTTCCTAATACTGGAAAAAAAAAAGAAGTCCTATTAATTCTGAAAGGTGGCTGTCAATGTCACAAGTTTTCTGCAAACTTTTTTCCTTGGTGTCAGGACTGGATTTGATTCACCTGGAACTTAATTGAGATGATTGAGTGTTTTAATTGGACACACGGGTTTTACTCAGTGGGAAATAACCTCAACTTCTCAGTGGCTTAACACGAGACAGATCCGACAGTGTGGGTGAGTGGCTGTGCCCTAACAGTCCTCTACGGCCCAACTCCATGGAGCCTCCACCATGTTTTAATTGTACCCTCTGAAACCCGCTGAGTTCCAGGTGGCCACTGCAGGGGAAGTGAGGCCAGGGCTATTTTCTGTCTCAGATCAACCCACTGGCCAGAAACTACTCTCACAGTCCCCTGGCCCCCAAATGCAAGTGGCTGAGATTTGCAGTCACCTACTGGCCAGAATGGGAGGTGAATCAGATATTGGTGATGGCTAGTTCTTCTCTCAGGAACTAATGTAGACAACACCAGTGATCTGAACATTTCAGCACCACTTACTGTGTGGTAAACCTCCTCTGGGTGCCTGTGCTGAGGGTAACTCTGTCCAAGGATTGCCTCCCACAATGTCAGTGGTTTGCTAGAGTATCTTGTCTGGGGAAATACCTAATTTTGTAAGTAAATGTTTGACAGGCATGTCTCAAACACCAAAGAAGCCCATGCTACCCTCTCTGGACCCCTCCCTCCACAGAAGGTGTGCTTTGGTAGTCTCATACAATTTTTTTCAGCTGGATGCAGTGGCTCACGCCTGTCATCCTAGCACTCTGGGAGGCCGAGGTACGTGCATTTTGCTTGAGTTCAGAAGTTTGAGACTGGCCTGAGTGACAGCAAGACCCTGTCTCTACTAAAAATACAGAAAAACTAGACGGGCATCATGCTGGG
Source organism: Nycticebus coucang (assembly GCF_027406575.1). NCBI lineage: Eukaryota > Metazoa > Chordata > Mammalia > Primates > Lorisidae > Nycticebus > Nycticebus coucang. The sequence goes on from NC_069780.1 coordinate 188,356,451, forward strand.
CACCTGTAGCCCCAACTACTCAGGAGGCTGAGGCAAGAGGATCACCTGAGCCCAAGAGATTGGGACTGCTATGAGGTATGATGATGCCGTGGCACTCTACCCAAAGTGGCAGTGAGACTCTGTCTCAAAAAATTTTTT